>NW_020327533.1:627500-932000 GCF_001858045.2 Oreochromis niloticus
TGCTTCTGAGGCTACGTCCACACGTACACGGGTATTTTTGAAAACGGAGATTTTCCGTTTTCGTTTTAAAAAATAATCCCTGTCAGGGCTCTGTGTGCTGGCGGATGAAGAGGTGGATCCAAATGCAGGACTCATACACTGACTTGAAACTCAAAAACCTCAGCTTTATTCGCTGGCAGAAAACAAAACATAAACTGAGTAATGGTACTAACATGAAACCACTGAAACACTGACACGGAAACACACAGGCATAATCTGATGGTACGACGCGACACTGGGTTGAGGAAAACACAGGGCTTAAATACACAGGGTAGTAATGAGGGAACGGGCAACAGAAGGGAGACACAGCTGGGAGAGATCAGGGCTGACGAGACAGGGGAACCAAGCTGCACACACTAACATAAGACAAAGACTTTCACAATGAAACGGGAAACATGAACCCAACACAAAGACGCAGACTCGACACTGAGAGATAGACAGAAAATGACACCTGGCACTAAACCCACACAAAACATGAGAACACAAATCCTAATCACAAATAAACAGAAACATGAATTAGGTAATCATCATAATCACAACAAGAGATGAGAAAAACAATCCAAAACACCAAGATAACTGAAACACAAAGTACCAGAGAAACATAGAGAATAATCCATCATTCAAAATATAAACCAAAGCATAATAAACTCAAAACACTGGGTCCAACGGACCCAGAACCGTGACAATCCCGTCCACATGTAAATGCAGAAATGAAGGAAAACGCTGCTAGGAACATGCCAAAGCAACAGGTGGCGATATATTCCTAAACGTGTAGAAATGTTGGCCAATCAGAAGTCTAGAAGCCTCGGTGGGAAATAGTAAACAAAGATGGGGCATAGAAGCAGAACCGAGTCGTATGTGTGGAGGGACAGTAACTGTGTGTGTATATGTAAGCATTTAAACACTGCAGAGAGTACAATTAACAGTAACAGTATTGTAGAAATTCATTTCACCGAAACAATAACGTGGCGCACAGTGTGACGTCAAAAAAGGCGCACACCTTTGACGCTGCGTTTTCTCTGTTTTTCTCATCCACACGTAAATGCAAAAACAGAGTTTTAGAAAATATCCACCGTGACAGGCATTTTTAGAAATCTCCGTTTCCAGTGACCGAAAACGCCGTTTACGTATTGACGAAAGGTGCAAACGCATAGAAAAATCTCCGTTTTCAAAAATACGTGTGGATGTAGCCTGAGTTTTTACGTGTTATGGAGTATGTACGTGCTGCTTTGTCTCTAGGGGCCACCGTAAATATACTTTTATTTATTCACTCCACATAAAATGTAATAAATAAATCATATAATACAAAAACCAATTAGTCACAGTTCAACTTTTAACTATTTAAATTTTCAGCTTTTCCTTTTAAACAAGTTTAAAGTGAAACAACACAAAACACTGCAAACCACAACACAATTAAATATAAATTAAAATATGAAAACAAAAAGAAGACGCACATTCTCTGTCATATGGGCCTGCATGAATCAACTTTCTGAATCCTTTATCATCCGCAACTGAAAATAGTTGTGGATGATTACTGTACCTTTGTAATGTGACGTTGTTGTCCCTGGCTCTCTGTCTCTCTCCCTCCTGCTCTGTTCCTGTGCTACTGCGAGTGTAACTACCGCCCCTCCCCCCTCTGCCCAGCGCAAAGCACAAGGCTCGCGTACGGAGTGAAGCGGAAAACAAAGTGCGAGAGAGAGAGAGTGAGAGAAAGAAAAAAAACACCCACGGCTTGTGTCGTTCACGTCAAGATCCGGCTCTAAGAGCCATTTCGTTTCGCGACTGACCTATCACTATTCTGTTCATCTGGACGTACCATTTTCAGTATGAGAAATGTTTTCTCACTCATCCAAGTGACTTCTTCAGTCTCAGCTGACTGCAGGTTTCCCAAACCTTATAAACAGTACATTTGCACAGTGACTGAAACCAGCCCACTGAATACAAAATCATGACAGGGAAACGCTGGTTTGAGGGCAGAGTCAAGGAGGCCACTTACGTGAAAAAGAAAAGACCATCTCTGAATTAAGGAGGGGGCCTAAGGGTACATCTTTCACCATCTTACATCGCAGTGATTGCACCCATTCCCCAACTCTCTGTGAATGGTACTCATGGTCACTGATCAGTGGTCTTTGATCAGTGATCAGTGGTGTTTCATCAGTTGTTGTTCATCAATGGTCATGAGAATTTGCATATTAGTGATCAAGGAACTGACCTCCCAGCCCAGTGTTCCTTCTGTCCTCATGCAAATGTACTGTTTATTAGATTGGGGAAACCTGCAGTCAGCTGACACCAAAGAAGTGACTTGGATGATGAAACGGTTCTCCCACTGAAAAAGCTATGTCCAGATAAACAGAATCAACCTTTTGGGATTGTGATCAATGCAATAAAATGTTGCCCTGAGATGAATGAAAAACAAGAATAATTTCTTTGTCAGCGATCACAAGATGATGGTTAGTAACTTTCATTACTGCTTATACTTTGCTGTGTTCTCTCAGTTTACAAGGTGGAGGTGTATTCAGGGGAGGAGTCTATCCACCTGCCCTGCAAAACCATTTATATTCATAAAGATGCTAAAGTGGAGTGGAAGGACAAAGACAACAGAAGGGTCCACATTTCTCAGAATGGCTCTGACCAGCCTGAAGAACAGCACCAGGTTTACAGAGGCCGAACAAAGATGAATGAAGACCCACTGAAAACTGGAGACCTCAGTCTGACCCTGAAATACCCCACAGATCGAGACAACTACACCTACACCTGCACCGTCTACAGCAGGAAGGGAATCATCCTGATGAAAAAAGACGTAGTGCTCATTTTCAGAGGTCAGTGTTGTAGATACAGGTCAAAGGTCAGAGGTCAGACTCATGATAGTGGTTCAGGCTCATTTGGCCCCATTCAATAATGTTACAGTGTTAGCATGTCTGATGTTTGCGGCTTTTTTGGTTTTATTTGATTTCCACCCAAATGTAAAAGCTTCAGTAGAAGAACTGTGGGACCAAAGTTCATGTGTGAGACTTCATCTGAAAGGTAACATCTTCTAGCTTCTGAACATGTGTTTGTTTAGCATGTGGCTAAAACACAGGCTAAGCTAAGTCAGTTCAAATATCAGTAAAAACCTTTGGTCCTCATCTATAATCAGTCATATCTGAGTCACAATAACTAGAAGATGATTTCTAGCAGAACAGTTAAAATCTCCACATCCTTTCTCCATGTCATCATCCAAAGCTGTGTGAAGTTCCAGAACTCTGCAGCTAACAGATACTTTCAGTTTCCTGCTCTCTTCCTCTGACAGCTCCATTCTTAGGGAGCGTTAATTCTCCGTTTCACTTTATTCCACTTATTCAATCTGATGTTCTCTGATCTGATTCACTGCTGCAATAAATTGTCACATGTAGTTCTCCCACATCAGCTGGATTACATCTATAGCAGCAAACAGCAGTTGATACACAAATCTTTGTCTATGATAATAAAATACAAATAGTTTGTTGATATGCACTTGAAAGCAGCCGTTTTGTAATCCACCACTTTCATGTTTCCTTCCTATTTGAAACCTACTGACAGGTTACCATGTCACACAGAGCTCAAGCCTTTTAATTCAACTGAAGTAAATTTCATGTATACAGCGCCATTTCACAACAAGAGTAGCCTTAAGACACTTTTGGGGCGAGAAGGGGAGTTTTAAATTTTTTTTTATACACATTTCATTTCGATTCAGTTTTATTTATATAGCACTAAATCACAGCAACAATTGTCCCTAAGGCACTTTATATTTTAAGACAGACCCTATATTAGTACATACAAAGAAAAACTCAACAATCATATGACCCCTTATGAGCAAGCACTAAGGTGACAGTGGGAAGGATAAACTCCCTTTTAACAGGAAGAAACCTCCGGCAGGGAGGGGCGGGGCAATCTGCTGTGATTGGTTGGGATGAGAGAAGGAAGACAGGATAAAGACATGCTGTGGAAGAGAGACAGAGGTTAATAAAAGATATGATTATGATTTAATGCAGAGAGGAGTATTGCAGTGGTTCCCAAACTTTTTTATCCTAGGTCATATCCTACAACCACACTCATATTTTGTTTTCAAACTCCATTGCAGTTCATTTTACACCTCAAACCTTTTAAAAAAATAAACAAATAAAGGTAAACTGCAATAAATTACAGACTGCAATAAAATAAAATATTACCTCTTTTAAATAACAGTAAAACAAATTATCTTTATATTGTAAATTTTGTACGTGTAGTTGTTTTTGGGGTTTTTTGTAAGAATATACAACATTGCTATCAATAAAGTTTTCAAGAAATGCCTCTCTGTGCAAAATGGTTTAAAAACATGACCAACTGTGGGATAATGTTTGTTTGTGATTTGGAAAGCCCCACCGTATGCTCGCGACGCAGGGAAAATTTATATTGGAGACATATGTGGCAATGTTTCATCTTCTGCTTTGCGTTTGTGTTGGAGAACCTTTAAAAATCTGTCCGTTATACTACCAGTGTCCAAACATTCTTTTTTGTAAATTTCTACCGCGCCCCCCTTGCAGTGGCTCCGCACCCGTCACTTTGGGAGCCACTGTTATAACACATTTCTTACAGTGAGCAAGAAAGGTAAATGAAGAAGAAACAATCAATGCATCATGGGAATCGCATAATGAGGGAGGATTTAGCATCACCTTATCATTAGCATTTTGGAGTCTGTCAATGAAACTCTTCATATTTGTGTTTGACACCAGTTTATAGAAACAGAGAAATGTGTCATGCTTTTGTTCGGCCTCCACAAATATACACATTTGTTGCGCACAAAAAAAATCTAACCTGAATTGAAACGAAAATAAATACGTTAACAATTCTGTTTTGCAGTGTTAGTCAGTAAGTCACTGGCTGCTCCTGTATGTGTTTAGAATGATGCCACCTTATCCTATAGTCCAGCCAATGATGCGATTCACATTCGTATATACGCAGCCCATTCAATTCAATTCAATTCAATTCAATTCAATTTTATTTATATAGCGCCAAATCACAACAAAAGTTGCCTCAAGGTGCTTTATATTGTACAATAGATAGCACAATAATAAATACAGAGAAAAACCCAACAATCATATGACCCCCTATGAGCAAGCACTTTGGCGACAGTGGGAAGGAAAAACTCCCTTTTAACAGGAAGAAACCTCCGGCAGAACCAGGCTCAGGGAGGGGCGGGGCCATCTGCTGCGACCGGTTGGGGTGAAAGAAGAAAAACAGGATAAAGACATGCTGTGGAAGAGAGACAGAGATTAGTAACAGATATGATTCAATGCAGAGAGGTCTATTAACACATAGTGAGTGAGAAAGGTGACTGGAAGGGAAAAACTCAATGCATCATGGGAATCCCCGGCAGCCTACGTCTATTGCAGCATAACTAAGGGAGGATTCAGGGTCACCTGGTCCAGCCCTAACTATATGCTTTAGCAAAAAGGAAAGTTTTAAGCCTAATCTTGAAAGTAGAGATAGTGTCTGTCCCCTGAATCCAAACTGGAAGCTGGTTCCACAGAAGAGGGGCCTGAAAACTGAAGGCTGTCCCTCCTGTTGCACTTTTAAATACTCTAGGAACAACAAGTAAGCCTGCAGTGTGAGAGCGAAGTTCCACTCCTGGCTGGGCAGCCAGGAGCGGAGACTTTGCCAAGACTACCAAGACTGGCAATCAGGACATAAAATTTCACCTCTCTGGTGGGAAAGGAGCCCGAGTTAGTGTGTGAGGTTGAGAGGGACTGGCTTGCTGCTTGTACTTTGGGGTTCTTCCCAGTAGATGAGACGGTTTGTTCCCTTCAGGTCGGAAAACAGGTCCTGAGTGTCATCTGTGCTTATGCGCCAAGGTGCAATTCAGAGTACCCAGCCTTTTTAGAGTCCCTGGGTTGGGTGCTGGAAGGTGCTCCGCCTGGAGACTCTGTTCTCCTACTGGGAGACTTCAATGCTGTCTAATCACCCTATTAGAGCACTTCGCTCTTGCACTGCAGGCCTACTTGTTGTTCCTAGAGAATTTAAAAGTAGAATGGGAGGGAGAGCCTTCATTTTTCAGGCCCCTCTTCTGTGGAACCAACTTCCAGTTTGGATTCGGGAGACAGACACTGTCTCTACTTTCAAGATTAGGCTTAAAACTTTCCTTTTTGCTAAAGCATATAGTTAGGGCTGGACCAGGTGACCCTGAATCCTCCCTTAGTTATGCTGCAATAGACGTAGGCTGCCGGAGATTCCCATGATGCATTGAGTTTTTCCCTTCCAGTCACCTTTCTCACTCACTATGTGTTAATAGACCTCTCTGCATCGAATCATATCTGTTATTAATCTCTGTCTCTCTTCCACAGCATGTCTTTCATCCTGTTTTCCTTCTTTCACCCCAACCAATCACAGCAGATGGCCCCGCCCCTCCCTGAGCCTGGTTCTGCCGGAGGTTTCTTCCTGTTAAAAGGGAGTTTTTCCTTCCCACTGTCGCCAAAGTGCTTGCTCATAGGGGGTCATATGATTGTTGGGTTTTTCTCTGTATTTATTATTGTGCAATCTACTGTACAATATAAAGCGCCTTGAGGCGACTTTTGTTGTGATTTGGCGCTATATAAATAAAATTGAATTGAATTGAATTGAGTCAACTGATCACAACCTGGTGGTGAGTTGGATCAGGTGGCGGGGGAGGATTCTGGACAGACCTGGTGCGCCTGAACGTATAGTGAGAGTGATCTTCAAAGCACACCTCCGGCAGAGCTTCAACAGCATTCTGAGGGAGACTGAGGACAACGAGTCTGAATGGACCATGTTCAGCACCTCTATTGCTGATGTCACTGCAATAAGCTGCGGCCGCAAGGTGGTTTGTGCCTGCCATGTTGGTAACCCCCTGAACCAAATGGTGGACACTAGAGGTGAAGGGACGCGGTGCTCTACCTGTACTGTGTTTAGTGCTGGTAGAGCGCTGCTGACTGCGACTGAGAAAATTGTCGGGTGGTGGAAGGAATACTTCGATCACATCCTTATTCCCACTGACATGTCTTCCGAGGAGGGAGCAGAGTCTGAGGATGAAGGGGATGACCCACCAATCTCTGGGGGCGAGGTTACTGAGGCAGATAAACAACTCCTTGGATGAGGTCCACCCCAAGTTCCTGAAGGGTCTGGATGTAGTAGGGCTGTCCTGCCTGCCTCTGCAATGTTGCATGGAGATCAGGGGCAGGGGTGGTGGTCCCCATCTTTAAAGTCACAGATCGAAGGGTGCATTCCAACTACTGGCGAATCACACTTCTCAGCATCCTTGGGAAAGTCTATGCCAGGGTGCTGGAAAGGAGAGTCCGTCCGTTAGTTGAACCTCAGATACAGGGGAAAAAATGCGGTTTCCCTCCTGGCCGCGGAACACTGGACCAGCTCTTTATCCTCTCAAGGATACTTGAGGGCGCATAGGAGTTTGCCCAACCAGTTTACATGTGTTTTGTAGACTTGGATAAGGCATTCGACCATGTCCCTCGGCGTGTCTTGTGGGAGGTGCTGCAGGAGTATGGGGTGTCTGGCCCATTGCTACGGGCTATGCGATCCCTATACAACCTCTGCAAGAGCTTGGTTCGCATAGCTGGCAATAAGTGGGACTCGTTCCTGGTGGATGATGGGCTCCACCAGGGTTGCCCTATTTCACCGATTCTGTTCATTACTTTTATGGACAGGATTTCTAGGCACAGCCAAGTGGCTGGTCTTTCACTTCGGTGGCTCAGAATCTCATCTCTGCTTTTTGCGGATGCTGTGGTTCTATTGACTTCATTGGGCGATGGCCTCCAGCTTACACAGGAAAAGTTGAATTCAATTATGCATTTAATAGGTATCCAATAAAGGGAAGCCAATACACGAAAATATGCTCTGTCTTTATAGTCCCTGTCATTACTCTTGCTGCGGCATTTTGGATTAAATGAAGGCTTTTCAGGGAGTTTTTAGGACTTTCTGATAATAATGAATTACAGTAGTCCAGCCTGGAAGTAATAAATGCATGAACTAGTTTTTCAGCATCACTCTGAGACAGGATATTTCTAATGTGAGAGATGTTGCACAAATGGAAGAAAGCAGTGTTACATATTTGTTTATTATGTGCGTTGAAGGACATGTCCTGGTCAAAAAAGACTCCAAGGTTCCTCACAGTGTTACTGGAGGCCAAGGTAATGCCATCCAGAGTAAGAATCTGCTTAGATACCATATTTCTAAGATTTTCAGGGCCGAGTACAATAACCTCAGTTTTATCTGAATTAAGAAGCAGAAAGTTAGCGGCCATCCAGGTCTTTATGTCTTTAAGACATTCCTGCAGTTTAACTAATTGGTGTGCATGTTATCTGGCTTCATGGATAGATAGAGCTGCGTGTCATCTGCATAGCAGTGAAAATGTATGCTGTCTTCTGATGATACTGCCTAAGGGAAGCATGTATAATGTAAACAGAATTGGTCCTAGCACTGAACACCGAGGACCTCCATAGTTAACCTCAGAGTATGAAGAGGACTCTCCATTTACATGTACAAACTGGAGTCAATTAGATAGATATGATACAATCCACTGCTCTGCAGTATCTGTAATACCTACTGTTCTGTTTTCAATATGTTCATATCCTAATGAGACAAATAAGAGTAACGTGTATTTCTATTGTTATACATCGGAAATTTGTGAATCTTTTATTTGGACATCTGGGTAGATAGGAAGGCTTTTATTTTGACATGTGCCTAGATAGGAAGCAGAAAATGCAGAAGACAGTGGGAAAAGCATGGCTACACCTTTGTAATCATTCATGTGGAATCCAAAACAATCCTTCAAAGGAGTCCTTCAGAAAGCAATGGTATTTCATTCCAGTTCAATGATGTCAGTTCTAGATGATGCTATGTTTGGAATCATTAAAGGAGCAAGAACGCTCATCTTCCTGGCTCTTGAAAAGGAGTTTGGCTGGCTGTTTATCTATGTTCACACTCAGGGAGTTTAACACATAGAGAGAACAGTCCACCTACAGTATGTTCTAATCGCTCTAATACAACATTATGGTCAGCGGTATCGAACGCTGCACTGAGGTCTAGCAGGACAAGCACAGAGATGAGTCCACTGTCAGAGGCCATAAGAAGATAATTTTTAACCTACAATAAAGCTGTTAGTGTGCCGAGATGAGCTCTGAAACCTGACTGAAACGCTTCAAATAAGCCATTCGGTCAATGCACATCTGGTGTTGAGTGACTTGCTGCCGCGACTTGCTGACACTACTCTTTTTTTATATATTCTTTGATACTGTTAAATTCTCCCAATTCTTTTGATCTTTTGGCTTAAGGAAGGACAATACTCGGTGTATCAATGCTCAATCAACAATCTTTTATTCCATACAATTCAACACTTTATGAGCATAAACCATCATGATGGGGAGACAAACATGCAGAGGGTCACAGCAAATCTCAAACTGGTGGAGGGTGTTAGGAATAAAATAAATATTTTTTTAATGTATATATGTGTGTATCTGCTCATTATATTGTTTTATGTACTTTAATAATGAAGGCTTTAAGAGCAAGGCCACCTTTGACAAACTAAGTGCTCAGCCAGACTGAAAAACAGGAAGTTTTAGTGCACAGGCATATTAATAGATAAGACACAGAAAAGAGGAACTTTCCATATAAGCAATGTTTGAAACAGTGTGCTGGTAAAGTACCAAAATAAAACCTATAAGAGGCACAGTTTATGATTTTAATGTTAGAGCTCTTACAACTGGCGTTTGAGCTGTGCAGGGGTCTCTCTCTCCCGGAAAATGATTGAATAAAAAGAAATGTAAATGTTTTAGAACACTATGAGTCAGTTTTCTCTGTTCTATTATGGGGACAGAAGAATCGGGGTTCAATATTTGGTGTTTCCGCCCGGTTCTTCATGTAACAGGGAGATCAAATGTAGCCGAAGGTTGGATTTGATATGAGGCGAAGAGGAGACCGGTCTAAAAAGATTTAAAGGTAGGCACAAACAATAAGCACATTTGTGCAAATTGGCTGAATTCTAAATTATCTGTTCGCTGAGTAGATGATCTTAACTATTAAATTGGCGCAGTAGTGGTAAAACTAAATTCTTGAGAATAATGTAAAGTTTTAAAGTAATGAAAGTGAAACTTTGAAGTAGGGTTGTGTTCAAGGTCGACTCGTAGAAAACAGTACTGAGATAAAAGTAACATGAGATGTCATTTTAAGGAAATAAGAGACCAGTGTATTTGAAGAATAAAGAAGAATATAAGAGTTTATTGGTCAGTTTATGATTTAATAAGTGTTTAGTCACAAAGTTGAAGAACTTCCTCCCTAGGAAAGACAGTTTCTAGGTGGTCTTGAAGACCTTACTCAGGTGGCGCTGCTGGGATTTTGTGGCCCCAGAATTAGCTATGATCAACACGATCATTTTGAGATACACTTATTTGTGAGTAAAGTGGAAGTCCGAAGAGAAGGACACCTTGAACTGGGCAAAGTGTTTAAGTGACTCAATTTACCATTAAAACTCAAGAACACAAGTCACTAGATTCTCTGACTAGATTCTCTGAAATCCTAAGTGTTTAAGTGACTCAGGATTTCAGAGAATCTAGTCACTTGTGGTCTTGAGTTTTAATGGTAAATTGATTTTAAAGGAAAATCAATGTTTACCATGTTGAAGTAATTCTGATGATTTTACTAGATGTGCTGTGATACAAGTGAAGAATAAGTTGTGTACATGTGGACACACAATTGTGTTGATATTGATGGATCGGCTGCGGTCCATCTGATAAGTTAATACTGGGTGCACTGAGACAAGAAACTGTTTTCAAATCAGCACTGGCCGCAGTGAGATACATGTGCTGAAGATAACTGGACCCAGCGAGGTCCATTTCATGAAGTTCTTGGGCAGATAAATGACAGAAATAGTTTCTGAATTTTGAGGAAAATTCTGAAGCACTGAGGTTGAATTTTTTCCGTGCTTGGTGCGCTGTGTGGACTTATATTAGAGATATAAGTCAGTTATAAGGAGGTCATTCATTGTGTTTAAAGGAGAACAGGAATTAGAAAAGGATGTTTAATGTCATATTTTGTGTAAATTGAGGAAAGCTCACCACATATGTTCACCTTTTCTTTGTTTGAAGGGACACGGACATTAACACACACACACAGTTCTTGGGTGTGAGTTACTTCCTCTTTTAATTTTAAACTGCGACACATGTGTTTATTGAACTAGAACTTCAGCAGTGGATGAGACAGATTAGATTAGGTCTAGTTCTGGTAAAGGTCTAGCGACCCTGACCTATGGCTTTGGCTCCCTATTTTGTGTGCCTTGGTGGGAGTGAAGCTCCCGTGGAACTCAGCAGTATAATGCATCATAAAACATTCCCGTGGAATGTGCTCTCTGTCTCCTCCATTATCAGAAAACAAGGTCCTGACTCTCTGAAAACAGTATTTCCTATAACTCAGCAGTATAATGCATCATAAAACAATATCATTCATTCACAATAAATCAGCAGTCCAATGTAATACAAATCAGTTTAACAAATGTAATAGTTATCACCTTTTTCAGTCAGGAGAATAATACAAACTAAAACTACATAATAATTTCACAATCATTAATCAGGGGCATAACATGGCATAAGATAATATTATAATCTCACAATACTTTTTAACAAATTTAATCCTTTTTGTCTTCTAATGACACTATTGGTCATATAGAATAGAATAGAATAGAATTCAACTTTATTGTCATGTCACAGGTACAGGGCAACGAAATGCAGTTTGCATCCATCGAGAAAGTGCTTTAGTCATGATATAGATATATTACAATATATATTAGATATAATATAGATATGTAAGTATATTACAGAAATGGGTCTATTATGGTATGTTATAATGTACACGGTATGAAGTATGTTATGAATATTCTATAACTATAAGTATGTACAGGCTGTAGTGAGTACAAGCTATGTACAGGCTATGAACAGGATATAAATATGAAATAAAAACTATACAGAAATCTGAGATATACAGTTATACAGAAATGTGAACTATGCAAGTTATAAACAGTTGTAGGATTAAAAATTATCGTATGTACAGAATGATTATTTACACAGAACTATACAGGGAGTGCAGAATTATTAGGCAAGTTGTATTTTTGAGGAATAATTTTATTACTGAACAACAACCATGTTCTCAATGAACCCAAAAAACTCATTAATATCAAAGCTGAATGTTTGTGGAAGTAGTTTTTAGTTTGTTTTTAGTTTTAGCTATTTTAGGGGGATATCTGTGTGTGCAGGTGACTATTACTGTGCATAATTATTAGGCAACTTAACAAAAAACAAATATATACCCATTTCAATTATTTATTTTTACCAGTGAAACCAATATAACATCTCCACATTCACAAATATACATTTCTGACATTCAAAAACAAAACAAAAACAAATCAGCGACCAATATAGCCACCTTTCTTTGCAAGGACACTCAAAAGCCTGCCATCCATGGATCCTGTCAGTGTTTTGATCTGTTCACCATCAACATTGCGTGCAGCAGCAACCACAGCCTCCCAGACACTGTTCAGAGAGGTGTACTGTTTTCCCTCCTTGTAAATCTCACATTTGATGATGGACCACAGGTTCTCAATGGGGTTCAGATCAGGTGAACAAGGAGGCCATGTCATTAGTTTTTCTTCTTTTATACCCTTTCTTGCCAGCCACGCTGTGGAGTACTTGGACGCGTGTGATGGAGCATTGTCCTGCATGAAAATCATATTTTTCTTGAAGGATGCAGACTTCTTCCTGTACCACTGCTTGAAGAAGGTGTCTTCCAGAAACTGGCAGTAGGACTGAGAGTTGAGCTTGACTCCATCCTCAACCCGAAAAGGCCCCACAAGCTCATCTTTGATGATACCAGCCCAAACCAGTACTCCACCTCCACCTTGCTGGCGTCTGAGTCGGACTGGAGCTCTCTGCCCTTTACCAATCCAGCCACGGGCCCATCCATCTGGCCCATCAAGACTCACTCTCATTTCATCAGTCCATAAAACCTTAGAAAAATCAGTCTTGAGATATTTCTTGGCCCAGTCTTGACGTTTCAGCTTGTGTGTCTTGTTCAGTGGTGGTCGTCTTTCAGCCTTTCTTACCTTGGCCATGTCTCTGAGTATTGCACACCTTGTGCTTTTGGGCACTCCAGTGATGTTGCAGCTCTGAAATATGGCCAAACTGGTGGCAAGTGGCATCTTGGCAGCTGCACGCTTGACTTTTCTCAGTTCATGGGCAGTTATTTTGCGCCTTGGTTTTTCCACACGCTTCTTGTGACCCTGTTGACTATTTTGAATGAAACGCTTGATTGTTCGATGATCACGCTTCAGAAGCTTTGCAATTTTAAGACTGCTGCATCCCTCTGCAAGATATCTCACTATTTTTGACTTTTCTGAGCCTGTCAAGTCCTTCTTTTGACCCATTTTGCCAAAAGGAAAGGAAGTTGCCTAATAATTATGCACACCTGATATAGGGTGTTGATGTCATTAGACCACACCCCTTCTCATTACAGAGATGCACATCACCTAATATGCTTAATTGGTAGTAGGCTTTCGAGCCTATACAGCTTGGAGTAAGACAACATGCATGAAGAGGATGATGTGGACAAACTACTCATTTGCCTAATAATTCTGCACTCCCTGTACAGTAGTGCAGTTAAGATAAGTGAGATATGTGGATAATTTCTACAGAGGCTATATAAAGTGCTAGTGGTTGTGAGTGGTGGTTAAGTCCATGTTATTATTGTGTCTTTGAGGGTACGGTTGTCCATTGTGTGTGTGTGTGTAGGTGGTTGTGGGTGTGTGTATGTTCAGTCCATGAGTTTAACGTGGGTCAGATGTCCGGAGGCAGAGTTCAGGAGTCTGACAGCTGTGGGGAAGAAGCTGTTCCGGTACCTGGTGGTCTTAGTCCGGAGGCTCCTGTAGCGCCTCCCAGAGGGCAGGAGGGTGAAGAGTCCATGTGATGGGTGACTGGGGTCTTTGATGATTTTCCCAGCCCTTTTCAGACACCGCTTCCTGTAGATGTCCTTTATGGCAGGAAGTGGTGCTCCGGCGATGCGCTGGGCAGTTTTCACGACCCTCTGCAACGCCTTCCGGTCCGAGGCGGAGCAGTTCCCGTACCAGACTGTTATACAGTTGGTCAGGATGCTCTCGATGGTGCAGCGATAGAAGTTCACCAGGATGTCTGAGGACAGGTGGTTCTTCCTCAGAGTCCTCAAGAAGAAGAGGCGCTGGTGAGCCTTCTTGACCAGCTTGGAGCAGTTGGTTGTCCAGGTGAGATCCTCGGAGATGTGGACTCCCAGGAACTTGAAGCTGCTCACACGCTCCACAGCCGTCCCCTTAATGTGGATGGGTGAATGTGGGTCAGCATTTCTCCTGTAGTCCACGATGAGCTCCTTAGTCTTCTCAGTGTTAAGCAGCAGGTTGTAGATGAGCAGCGATTATCCATCCGGACATGTTGGGGTGGTTGGTCAGGAAGTCCAGTAACCATTTGCAGATGAGGGAACTGATGCCCAGGTCTGTCAGTTTCCTGATGAGTTGTGAGGGGAGGATTGTATTGAATGCTGAACTGAAGTCTATAAACAGCATTCTGGCGTAGGTGTTGTTGTTGTCCAGGTGTGAGAGGACAGAGTGCAGTGCGATGGAGACTGCATCCTCTGTGCTCCTGTTCTGGCGGTATGCGAATTGGTGGGGGTCCAGGGTGGGGGGGGAGACAGGATTTGAAGTGTGCGAGGACCAGCTGCTCTAAGCACTTAGTGATGATGGGGGTGAGGGCTACTGGCCGGTAGTCATTGAGGCTAGATGGGTTGAAGTTTTTGTGTATCGGGACAATGGAGGTGGATTTGAAGCAGGCCGGTACCACAGCGTGGGTGTGGTTGCAAATTTTGAAGCCATTCTGATAACCTTCTACAAACAGACATTTAGCAAGAGAATTACAAAGCAGAAAAGCAAGCAAAGCGAACCCCGGGGTGTACAGCCTTAAGCACAGACATAGAGCGACACAGAGATGGACAGGAAGGAGGAAAAGAGCTCTGGGGTTGTCCTCTGGTCCCCTAATATAGGGACCAGTATCCCCGCCCACTGCTGCTGGGTAACTTTCCCACACAGCTGCAGGGGTCTGTTAGCGGCCAAGGTCTTGGCCAAAGGCCAGTCAGGACTCTGAGTACCCCTGCTCTGGCTTATCACAATAGGTCATGACACGGTCAAAGGTCACACATTAATCCTAATTATTAAATCTTATTCAGCAAGTGGCACAATCTTATAACATATAATACACAGGTTACATGCTTAAAAACACTTCAGTGTGGGTTCAAAGTGTGTGTGTGTGTGTGTGTGTGTGTGTGTGTGTGTGTGTTTGTGTGTTTGTGTGTGTTTATTTTGTATGGTATTTTATCGTTATGTGTTCAGGATTTAAACATCTGTGTTAATTAATTATTAAGTACATTATTCAAGAGAACTCTCCCCCTACATTAACTGCCCTGTTACAACTTAATAAACCTTGGTGAAGCAAAAATGTCTTGTGCTTAAGACTTCACATGAAAGTTAAAATATATATGTTCAGTGCTCATAGATATATAGTGTATATAGTTACATAGTTATACATATCAAACAAAAATCCATTACATGGGCCAAGAACAGATTGAATATGTCTATGAGCTGTGTCCTGCAAGCTCCCCAGAACACGCTCTGAGAACACGCCCGGGGATACCATCAGGACCTGCAGCTTTGTGGACATTGACCCTGCTCAGCACCGCTCCTACATCGGTGGGGGAGAGAGTCAGAGGTTGGTGGTCTGGCGTCATGTCTGTTTTGGTTGTAATTGTGGGCTTCAAATGATGACTTGGCTCCAGCCAAGATGGAATACACATGGTCTAAAGTCTTGTCTCCTCTGGTGTGGCAGGATAAGATTAGATAAGATAAGATAAGATAAGATAAGATAAGATAGAACTTTATTAATCCCTCGGGTGGGTTCCTTTGGGAAATTCGGTTTCCAAAAAAAAAGCACAACACCGACAGAAGTTACAGAGCGTGAGGAGAATATTATATATATATACACATATAAATACAGAGACATATATAGATAAAAAATACAAAGGGGATAAATAGAATAAATAAGAATAAAAAATAAAAAATAAAAATACAAGTGAATTGCACATTTCAAGTATCAAAGTCTATTGCACCGTTGACTATTTAACAAAAGTATTGCACAGAAGGTATTGCACAGTGTAGTGAAGAGGCACTACAGCTTCGTTGTTCCCCCCTCCTTTGTCCTCCTGTTTCTCCTCCCTCTCCCCTCCAGAGAGGAGAGAGAGGAGACATGTTGGTGGAATCTGGGGAGGACTGTCTTTAAGTTGGTGTGGTTGAAGTCGCCAGCAACAATAAAAGCAGCTTTGCCTATTGTTCGTGTGGGCTTGGATTTTTATGTCATTGGTCTACCAACCTAGTGATGGACCTCAGCAATATTTAGCTGACGAGCTTCTCAGACTCCAGTTTGACTTGGCTTCTCCACCACCGGCTGCGCTTTATCTCCACACTGATATCACATTCCTCCCTCGCCGAAAGTAGATTCACTGGGGCTCTCCTCGGATTTTTCACCATGACGCCAATACACTCCCCACTTCTTGTCGGCCTCCACGAAACTTCGACATTGTCACGGGGTGCCGAGGCAGGCCGTGTGTGGATTAGTAATGGACCCAAGATGCAGACTGCTTAAGTGGAGAGTAAGCTTTATTAACAAAAGGTGAAGTACAACAAAAAGGGTGACGAGAAACAGAACGGTAAAAACTCTAAACTGGGAAAACTAAAACTAAACACAAAGCCAGAACACGAACGAGGGTACCTTGCAGGGAGAATGACAAGGAAGCCGGAGGAATAAACACAGAATGACGGAGGGGAATAAAGCAGACGAACCAGCAACAACTAAGATAGAAGACACGACTTAAAAACACTCAGAGAACACAGGGAGATTACGCACAGGTGGGGGCATGGCTGAGAGTGATTAACCTGACAAGACTAGGGAGGCAAACTGAAAACACTCACATAAGACGCAGACCTTCGCAATAAAACAGGAACTTATACATGCAAGGACACAGACTAAGAAACGTGGACTTAACAAAGGGAAACATGGCAGAACACTAAACAGACTAAACAGAGGAAGAACAGCACCAAAATCATAATAAAGGATAAAACACAAAAACGCTGGGTCATAAGGACCCAGGATCATGACAGACAGGGCTGTTGACCACAGTGTTTTAGCCAGCCTGCCCAGGTCGGCTAACACCTCTGTCCAGTCTGGCAGCACCGATGTCAATTTCGGCCTCCTAAACATCCGCTCGCTTACGAGCAAGGGTCATATCTTCCAAGATCTCCTCACAGATAAGTTTGGCTTTTTCTGTTTGACTGAGATGTGGCACTAGCCCAATGACTTTAAACAGCTCACCGACCCCCCCTCCCTCCCTACCCACACACACACAAATAGAAACAACATATAAACTTTCCTACTCATACTGAGGGCCATACTTTGGATCTAGTTTGTTGCTCTGGACTTACTCCTTTTAACTGCAAAGCTGGTGAACTGCTAATTTCTGATCACCTGCTTCTTTCTTTCAATCTCAACATGACCCTTTGTATAACCAAGAACCATTTATTTTTGGAATATTAAGAAAATAAATCTTAATACCCTTTCATTTCCTCTCTCTAGTCATTTGCATTTTCATAACCTGCTCACCCAAGAGGGCTTGGCTTCCAATTATAACTCTAGTCTCAATAGTATCCTAAACTCTGTTGCCCCACTAAAAACAAATATGTGTCATTCTCTCAGTCAGCACCTTGGTTTACAGCCGAACTCGGGCTCCTGAAGGCAAAAGCTGCAGAGCTCCTTCAGTGACAGACTGAAGGAGCGTTTCCGCAGGTCCTTCCTTCCTGCAGCTGTCGGACTGTACAATCAGAACTGCTCCCAACAAACATAGATGTTTACATCAGCGCTGTAACTGCAATAAGTTAATTAACCGATTCGCACTACAACCTGGTTTACATCTTATCTGTAGTTAGTACTCTCTGTTTATAGTAACCATTGTCCTTAATGTAAATATGTAAGAAAAATTGTGTATGGTTTTGTTCTGTGTCCTGTGTACTGCTTGTTTGTATATGTGTCTTTTTGGCTGCTGTTACAACCAAATGTCCCCTTGTGGGACAATTAAAAGATTATTCTATTCTATTCTATGCTAAAAGGCCTACAGCTCGAACGCCTCTATAAGAAAACTAGTCTTACTATTCATAAGGAAATGTTTAATAATCATATTCAGCATTATAAGGAGTGTATTAATCTAGCAAACTCTACTTACTACTCCACCATTATCTGTTCAAATGATGACTCAACCAAGATACTATTTTCACCGTTCAACTCTTCTTTCAGGTCACTAGATCTTTTAACTGCTCACCTTCACTCATCTTCCTGCTGTGATTCTCTAATGTTATTTTTCCACTGGAAAATTCACAAAATACACCAAGACCTGGTTTCCGATATTCCACGTAGCTATTTCTTTGTAATTTGTCTTTCATCACACTGTTATTCTATATTTGAGATCTCATCTGAAAGTCAAAACCTACTTGTCAGCTAGACCCCCCCCCCCCCCCCCCCCCCCCCCCCCCCCCAGAAAGACGGCTTATAAAAATAACCAATGATCTTCTTATGGCAGCTGACTCCGGTTTACTTTCCATTCTTATTCTCCTCAATCTGACTGCTGCTTTCGACAATTTTTCTCACTCTCATTCTCCTTTGCAGGTTAGTCTCCATCAGTCTCTCCCATAAGCCACTAGCCTGGTTTAAATCATACTTATCTCATCATCTTGATGCATGCTCAATCATCCAGTTAAGTAAATCTCCAAAGGTTGATTCTGTTCATCTGGACAGGAGGACATTTACTTGAAAAGGGAAAGACCATCTCTGAATCGAGGAGGGGGCCTAAGGGTTCATCTTTCGCCATCTTACAATGCTTGATTGCAGCCATTCCCCAACACTCTGTGAATGGTATCTGCATATTTATGATTAAGGAACTGACCTTCCAGCCCATTGTTCCTTCAGTGGTGCTAGTTTCAGTTATTATGTAATGCACTGTTTATAAGGTAGGGGGAAAGAGTGGTCAGCTCAGACTGAAGAAATCACTTGGATGAGTGACGAAACGTTTCTTCCACTGAAATTGCTATGTCCAGATGAACAGAATCAACCTTTTGATGCTCATCTGGTTGCTCTCATTTTATTCAACTCAAATCCTTCACTTCTCAGTCCTTTCCTCTGGTCCTCTGGCATGCCCCAGGGATCTGTCCTGAGGCCTCTTCTTTTCATCATCTTCGTTCTTCCCCTTGAACACATTTTTTGTAAATATAATATTCAGTTTCACTGTAATGCTGATGATACCCAGCTTTATCTGTCCACTAAACCTGATTCTGCTCTTCCCCCATCCTAATTTACCCCTGCTTAGTCGAATTAAATTCATGGTTCTCTTCTAATTTTCTTAAACTTAACAGTGACAAATTCGAGCTTCTCTTGGTAGGCTCTAAATCAGGGGTCGGCAAACCCTAGGCACGCGTGCCACCGTTGGCACGCGAAGGGTTAACTGATGGCACGCACGACCATAGCTGGACTGGCCATCGGGCATTTGCTCGGTGGCCCGATGATTTTTTATTTTTTTTTGGTAACGGTATAAACAATAAAAGGTGGTGGATTGGCCAGATGATGGCCGGTGTGTAAAAATAACTTAGTTGTTTGGTGGTGGCTATGGCGGAGATTCAGTAAAATTAACAAGTGGTGGAGGTCAGCAGGTGGATGAGGGAGAGGGGAGGCAGGAGGAGAGACCCAAGGCAGCCGCCGGTCCGAGTGTCAGGTGAACTGAATTTCAGGTAAGAAGTTATGACCTGCAGTCTATCTGGGTCAGATATAAACCAAGTTTAGGTGGAGTTTATTTTCATTGTGCTGACTTTTTACAGTCAGTTACAATAATTCGTACTGCGTGCTAGCTAGCATGACGGAGTGTCTATAAAGCTGCGTGGGTGCTATGATTTTACTGATAGTGAACTTTATTTTATCCATAAGGTTAGTTAGTGGAGTTGACAACCGTCCTGTACAAACAGAATCGTCCTGCATTCAGAGAAATTATTACGCGTTTCGTGTTGAGCTGAGAAGGAACACAGTTTGTCCCGGACTTCAGCTAGAATGAAAAGAAAGCTGGATTTATTCTGTCGTTACGCTGCACAGCTGCACCTTCTTCTCCTGTCATTCTCTCCTGTTTCTACTTCAATCATGAAACCGATCAATAATCAGCTGATCGGCTTTTCTCTTATGTTTATTTATCTCTGAGACCTTTGTATCTGACTGGGAGACCAGAGATCATATTAACATGTGTATCTCTGTATTAACAAACATGCCATATTGGCCCAGTTTATTTTTGTTATCATTGTTGTGAGGAGACCATAAATAGCATTTGCATTTTCTGTTGTACAGTTCATTTGCTGTTATGGAGTTCTTGTTATGGATAAAAGTGTCTTTTTTTTGTTTCAAAATAGCTGATAACTATTCGCTGATAGCTGCCAACATCTGCAAACAAATATAATTCTATAAAGTGGTTCTATATTGTGTGTAACTGTTCATATAGAGCGTTATTAAATTTATTGCTAATGCAATCATGTGGCACACTGACTTCTGAGGAAATTTTAAATGGCACTCGCCATCAGAAAGGTTGCCTACCCCTGCTCTAAATCAACATTATCCAAAACCAACAGTTTCTCTATTACTATCAATAACTCGCTGGTATCTTTGTCTTCCTCTGTGAAAAGTTTGGGTGTCGTCCTCAACAGTACCCAATCTTTCAATTCACACATTGATAATGTCACTCAGTCTGCATATCTTTAATTGCACAATATTAATCATGTCCGTCCTTTTCTAAGTCCACTTGCCATTCTTGTTCACAGCCTTGTTACTTCCCAGATCGACTACTGTAATTCACTTCTTTTTGGTCTTACTCAAAAATCCATCCACAAGCTCCAACGTGTCCAGAACTCTGCTGCTCTTATTATCACCAGGACCCCTTCTATTCACCCCTATATCACCCCTGTCCTGCAGCAGATTTATTAGCTCCCGGTCAAATATCGCATTCATTTTAAAATACTTTTGTATATATGTAAGGATATTCATCATCTCTCCCCTCCATATCTCTCTGATCTCTCTGGTTCAGATCTCCATCCCATCTCTGTGTTTCAGATTTTCTTTTTCTCTTTCTCTGTTTCCTCCCCCAATCTTGCCATGATGGTGAGCAGGGCTTTCAGCTGCTCTACTTCTCAACCCTGGAATTCCCTACCTCCTAATCTATGAAAAATGACACAAAGTCCAGACTCAAAACTCGCTTGTTCAAGAGAGCTTATCCCACATAACTGCTTTATTCTGCTATTTTAAATTTGTACTATGTCTTATTCTTTTATGATTGTCTAAGTTGTTTGCTTTTATGTTGCTTTTATTATTCTGCTGCGTACAGTGTCCTTGAGTGTTCTGAAAGGCGCTTTCAAATAAATTGTATTATTATTATTCCTCTGCAGATGATCTGTTAGCTGTTTAACAACTGCTCTTTCAAGGATTTTTGGTATGAAAGACAAGTTGGAGATTGACCTATACTTAGCTAAGAATGCTGGGTCTAGAAATGCTTTTTAAGTAACGATTTACCTACTGCCAGCTTGAAGGCCTGGGATACATAGCCGATTATTAGAAGTAGGTTGATCATATTTAAGATTAAAGCATTAATTAACGGCAGGACTTCTTTGAGCACTTCTGTAGGACTTGGGTCTAAAAGACACGTTGATGGTTTGAAGGAAGTAATTATTGAAGTTACCTCGAAAAAATCAATTGCAGAAAAAGAGACTAAATGAAAATCAATGGTACTAAAAGTAGCTGTATTTTACATCTGTGAGATGATAATGGGTATTTTTCACTCAGATGATTAAAATTTTATTTGTGAAGAAGATATAGAATTCATTCCTAGTTAACACTAAAGGAATAGTTGGCTCAAGAGTACTCTGACTTTTTGTCAGCCTGGCTACAGTGCTGAAGAGAAACCTGGGGTTGTTCTTATTTTCTTCAATCAGTGACGGATAGTGAGATTTTCTAGCTTTACAAAGGGCTTTCTTCTAAATCACCAAACTATTTCCCCAGGGTAAATGATCATCTTCTAAATTTGTGACACGCCATTTCCTCTTATCTGCTGTTATCTGCTTTAGGCTACGTGTTTGAGAATTATACCACGGAGTCAGGTACTTCTGATTTGCGGCCTTAGTTTTCACAGGAGCTACAGTATCAAGAGTGATATGTAGTGATGAGTCAAAATGATTAACAAGATGATTGACCTCTGTTGGAGTAGCGTTCAGGTAGCTGCTCTGCTCTGTGTTGGTACAGGGTAGTGATGAGCGAATCATTAACAAATAATCAATACTCGAGAGACTCATGAATCATGATTCACAAGCCCAACTGACTTACTGACTTATCCCTGTTGCTGTTAGCAAACTAATTTCATTAGAAATATATCTGGCTTATAAGTAAAATTGTGGAGAAAAATACAACATCCAGTATCTTAACAAAAACAATTCTGCTCTGAACTGGAAGAAAAAACCCTGAGTAGAAGCTCACATCCAGATATTAGCTCCTCAGTTCACAGTAGCGTCACAGTGCTAACGTGCTAACAGCACATTTGAGCTACTCACCCCCTATTTTCCTGCTCTGAATCGTAGCGTAAGTGAATCACTTAGGACTCGCTAAACCCCTCCCTCCTGTGCTGAATCATTGCGCGAACGAATCACTCATAACTCACCCCCTCCCTGCTGACTCACAGCTTCTTCTTCTTCTTCTTGGCTGGCAACCAATGGTAAGGCGCATTACCGCCCCTTGGGTCACAGCTCAGTGGACATTTAGATGAGAAAATATATATTTGACACATTTAAGGAAAATACTAATAAAATAAAAATAAATAAATAAAATAAATGTTCCCTTTAGAATTTTTTTTGCTCTATAAAATAGTTTTCTTTTAGAATCACTCATCTTAGCAGTAGGATATACATGAAAGGAGAAACAATCTAAGTTTGAGTGAAAATGCACATCTTTTGCACTCTCTGGTCAACTGACTCAGTGGATCAAATGACTCAAAAATCCGATTCACTTTGGTGAGTGACTCATTGAAACTCGATTCAGCAAAAAGAATCACATTTACCATCCCAAGTACAGGGCATTGACGGTGATAACAGTGGGTGGATTATATTCTTAAACTTTGACTAAGGAGCTTGGAAAGAAAAGCTTCTGGACTTCTTTGAGTTGCTTGAAGACGTTTCACCTCTCATCCGAGAAGCTTCTTCAGTTCTAAGGTCAAATGGTGGAGAGTCCCAGATTTAAACCTAGTGGGAGTTTCCCCCCCAAAGAGGGACAAAGGACCCCCTGATGATCTTCTACCTAATCACATGAGCCAAGGTGTGAAAGTGGGTGTGGGTCCTAATCAGCCAGAGTTTCGGGTGAGCTCATTGTGACTTCCTGAGGTCAGATGGCCCAGGATGTGAGTGGGCGTTAAGGCGTCTGGGAACTGGATTATAGATGGCAGACAGTTGGTGTCGTAAACCACCGCCTCTGTTCAAAGATGGTCGCTCACAGTGGACATAGATGGCTTCCTCCACTCCTCTTTCAAACCATCTGTCCTCTCTGTCCAATATGTGAACATTGGCATCCTCGAAAGAGTGACCTTTATCCTTAAGATGCAGATGGACTGCTGAGTCTTGTCCTGTGGAGGTGGCTCTTCTATGTTGTGACATATGCTTGTGAAGTGGCTGTTTGGTCTCTCCAATGTAGAGGTCTGGGCATTCCTCGCTGCACTGTACAGCATACACCACATTGTTCAGTTTGTGTTTAGGAGTTTTGTCTTTCGGGTGAACCAGTTTGTGTCTGAGTGTGTTGCTGGGTCTGAAGTACACTGGGATGTTGTGTTTGGAGAAAACTCTCCTGAGTTTCTCTGATACACCGGCTACATAGGGGATGACAATGTTGTTGCGTCTGTCTTTCTTATCCTCCCTCGCTGGTGTCTGGTCTTCTTTCCTGTGCCTCTTTGCTGACTTTATGAACGCCCAGTTAGGATAACCGCATGTTTTCAGTGCTTCCTTTACGTGTGTGTGTTCCTTCTTTTTTCCCTTCAGGCTTAGAGGGAACATGTTCTGCCCGGTGGTGTAGGGTCCTAATTACTCCAAGTTTGTGTTCCAGAGGGTGATGGGAGTCAAAGAGGAGGTACTGGTCCGTGTGTGTGGGCTTCCGGTAAACTTCAATGTTGAGGTTGCCATTTTCTTCCATGTGCACAGCGCAGTTCAGGAAAGGCAAACAGTTATCCTTTGTGTCTTCACTAGTGAACTTGATGTTTTTATCCACGGCGTTAATGTGCGCAGTGAAGGATTCCACTTCTTGTGTCTTGATTTTGACCCAGGTGTCGTCTACATATCTGTACCAGTGGCTGGGTACTCTCCCTTTAAAAGAGCCAAGAGCCTTTCTTTCCACTTCCTCCATGTAAACGACGATAACACCATCGCGTGTCCGCTTGTTAATGTGCCACATAAACCTTTCACAATAAAGCTCAAGATCCTGTTGACTTTTCAAAATAAAGTGAATCACGTGAAAGAGCAGATTAATTACGGATGAGAAGTATAAAAAAAAGAGCCTAAAAAATAATCTTTAGACTCAAACGTTAGAACAGGCTTTTCCCCACAGCACGCCGTGTACTAAATACTCACAAAGAAAACGGCGGCCGTTACAACTTATGTCTAAAAATGTATAGTTTCATGCATTGGTATAACAACACTTAATAATATATATATATATATCATATATTTAATATAATATATATAATATAATAATTATAATAACACTTGACTCCAAGTACATGACGCACAGCTGGAAACACTTCCTGCAAGTCGAGCTGCCCGAGATTCACAGAATTTACAGAAAATGTTAAATCTTTGTGATTTATATCGTTATCGGGATGATATAATTCTTATATCGGGATATGAGATTTTGGTCATATCACACAGCCCTATAACAGATTAAATGTTGTGTTGAGGCTGTCCTTTTTAAAATCTACATGGATGTTAAAATTTTGCTTGTCCTGCTAGACTTCAATGCAGCGTTCGATACTGTTGACCATAATGTTTTATTAGCGCAATTAGTAGGGAGGTAGGTATTACAACATCTTGATGCATTCTCAATCATCCAGGTAAGCAAATTGTTTTATTTACCTGCATTGGGGTGGGTTTTTATAATCGATTTGTCGATTAAAATCGATTATGGCTTGGACAACGTAAAATCGATTCATTAAAATCCTGAATCGATTTTTTAATATAAATTTATTTTGCCTGAAATGCCAGAATCTCAGGTGAAACCTCACAAAATTTCAACAACCACCAAACAGCTAAGACAGTAAATGAGAGCATGTACACGGATTCTGCACAAAGACTTAAACACACAGCGCGACCTGCGGATCAGAATCAGTGAGATGTCGCCTTTCTCACCTGACGGCACGGACATGATCGGGGCTGAAAGCCAACAGCTCGCTGATTCTGATCTGTCGGCGGGTCCGCGCTTTGTGTTCACGCCCTTTTTGCGCTGATTCTAAAGCTGTTAGGTTTGTCTCTCTCCAAACAATATTGACCGAACCAGCAGCAAAAGAAGATCCAGACTACGCTTCACATAAACATCGTCATGAATTCAGAATCAGAATCAGAATACTTTATTGATCCCTAGGGGAAATTATTTTTTTGTTACAGTGCTCCATAATAAACAGACATTAACAAGACAGACAATACACTAACTAAGAATAGTACTAACTAAGAATAGTACAATATATACAGGCATATATATATATATATATATACATAAGTTGTTTATTAATAAATAGCTAAAAAAGAAAAAGAAAGAAAAAGAAAACAGAAACATGTGTGTGTTAAGTGGATGAGTTGTACAGGGAGATGGCCACAGGCAGGAATGATTTCCTGTGTCGTTCAGTGGTGCTTTTCGGTACTCTCAGTCTCTCACTGAACGCGCTCCTGTGACTGACCAGCATGTCATGGAGTAGGTGGGAGGTGTTATCCAACATTGCCTTTATCTTGGACAACATCCGCCTCTCCGACACCACCTTGAGGGAGTCCAGCTCCATTCCAACAACATTACTGGCCTTACGGATCAGTTTATCGAGTCTGTTGGCATCTGCGACCCTCAGCCTGCTCCCCCAGCATGCCACAGCATAGAGGATCGCACTGGCCACAACAGACTCGTAGAAAATCCTGAGCATTTTCTGGCAGATGTTGATCGACCTCAGTCGCCTCAAAAAATAGAGACGACTCTGGCCCTTCCTGTAAAGTGCTTTGGTGTTTTTAGCCCAGTTCAGTTTATTGTCACTGTGGACTCCAAGGTATTTATAGTCCTCCACAATGTCAACACTGACCCCCTGGATTGAAGCAGGGGTCAAGTGTTTCCTGGTGTTTTCACTCTGACTTTTACTGTTTTGCTTCCACCACAATGCACAGCTCTCTCTCTCTCTCTCTCTGTACTTGAAGAACAGTTTCCCGTCTAAAAATCTGTTTTCTTCATTATTCGCTTGCTTGTTACGCACAAGTCTACCATTGTTTATGTTATGCAGCCACTAAGACTGGTGGACCTAAACCTTCACCTCCAAGTCCGTTCACATACAAGAGGAAGAGGAGTGAGTGGGTCAGCACGCAGGGCACAGAAACTAAGCTGGCTTTGAACACAGCATTTATTTTCCTTAAAAAAAAAAATAAAACAGCCAGAATCACAAATACAAGTTAAAATCCCCCATATACAATAACAAGAGTGTTCAGAACCCGCTAAAAACCCTGCCGGCAGAAATCACTATACACTAAAACAGAACTAAATGACTGTTTTTACATATGCTAAAAACTTCCTCCAGAGTCCTATATTCCCACAGTCCAGCCACACATGGGCAAATGTTCATTATCTAAAACAGGAGAGGGATTTATCTTGTGGGATGGAAACCATGCCAGCCAGAAGGACAATGCGGGGTTCTTGACGCAGACCTGTCCCCTCCCGACTGCACGTCGCTGCGCAGTCCCGCCCCGCACCACACCTGAACACGGCCTTCCTCGCAGCACCGTCGGATGCAGGTAGAGGGGCACCCCTGCCCTGCTGGGAATTGCGGCCATCGCCATCCACTGTTGCTGTTCCTGGCGTTGGGACTGAATGGCAGAACAACTCGTGGCATCCCACAGTCAGGCAGCAGTTCCTCCAACACCTGAGCGGGCTTACAACTTTTTCTCCTCTCGCCTTTCGTGCGTTGCTCTTCTGTGTCTGCGCTCACTATCCCCTTTAACAGGTCAACCTGGTGGCTGATAGGCTACCTGGGGGAACTCCCCCTACTCACAGGTGCCTACAATTGTCTGATTAGTCCAAAGTGGATTACAAGAATATTGTGCAACAACACTAAAATGCATAAAATATGAAGATAAAACCATGCAATATAAATATCAATAAACAAACATGCAATATAAATATCACCATAGAATCATGCAAATAAAATCAACATTATGTACCGATACACATATTGACAACACATAAAAACACAAATTTCCACTGTGTGACATTTACAGCGCTGTCGGCCGCTGTTTTTTCCCCTTTTACATTTTTCCGAAAAGAAAACCTAATTTCTGCCGTTCAATACTGAATAAATTTAAACTTTTTAAAATTATGCAAAATGCAAAACGCTTAACCGTGTCTCTAATAAAACCGCTGTAACGTCAGAGGTAATGTTCATAAGTTGATTAATGGTTTTCTTTCGTTTTTGATGTACTGCAGAATATTTTTATAAAATTCCAGGCCAGGAAAAATCACCTTCATGTTTTTCTGTGTTTTATCTTCAGCTACTTTGACACAAAGGCATCTGCTGTGACCTCACACCTTTGATAAAGTCTTGCGTGTGTCAGCTTCCTTTTTATTGATACAAAAATATGTAAATGTACTGATCTGAACTATAATATATCTGACTGTCAAAATTTCCCAGATTCAAATCAAATCGAATCGAATTAAATTGAATTGTGGATCGAATCGATTTGGGACCTTGTGAATCTGAATTGAATCGATTCTAGAAATCAGTGACGATACCCATCCCTAACCTGCATGACTTGGATGTGTGATGAAACGTTTCTCCCACTAAAAACGCTACGTCCAGAGGAACAGAATACATTTGGGGATGTAGGTATTACAGGTACTGCGTTGCAGTGGTTTGTATCATATCTATCTAATAGACTCCAATTTGTAAATTAGAAATATCCTGTCTCAGAGTGATGCTGAAAAACTAGTTCATGCATTTATTACTTCCAGGCTGGACTACTGTAATTCTTTATTATCACCTAAAAACTCCCTGAAAAGCCTTCAGTTAATCCAAAATGCTGCAGCAAGAGTCACAGGGACTAGAAAGAGAGAGCAGATTTCTCCTGTTTTGGCTTCCCTTCATTGGCTCTCTGTTAAATCCAGAATTGAATTCAAAATCCTGCTCCTCACATACAAGGTCTTAACCCTCTGGGCTTGTTCAAAATCACTACACTTTAAGCTTGTTTGGGGCCAAAAGTGGCCACCAACAGATTAGGTCTCTAATTTTTATTATTTTTTTATGGGTTTTTTTGCCATTTTTTCTGCAAAAGCTTTTAAGTAACTTCAGTTCTTTTCATAAATATAAAATAATTATTACTTTTTAATTTTTTAACCCTTTAAACACCAGTTTGTCTGTCCACTGCACTAGCTGGAAGACAACCTCAAATCTCGCAATTTTATATAATTGCATTGCTACTGAAATTTCTTGTATTATTAATAGTAGACTCTTGGGCATGTAATTGATTCACATCAACACTGATTATAATGCATTGTTATTTTTGTGCAAAAAGAGCAAAAACAAAAAAAAAACCTCCCTCTCAGCTTGTTCGTGGCAAAAAATGGCCACCCCTTGTTTAAGTTTACAAAATGCTATAAAATTCAAATATATTACGAAAAATTTCTACTTTTTTGACTTGATTTTTTAGATTAGCATCAGTGCTGTTCATGAAAATCAAAATTTCATTCAAATTCAGAATTTTAACCCTTTAAATACCAGTTAAATCAAATAATCATAGGAACTCATAAATGGAAAAAATCTCAAAACCCCAATTTCTTTCCAAATAAAACATGCCATCTAAATTATTTTCTAACCATGATGGAGGTTAGATGTATAAACATAATTAAAAGTATCAGTGACTTTTATACATCTTTGTTTTTTTGTGCAGTGACAGAAAAACAAAAAAACTCCCTCTCAGCTTGTTCGTGGCCAAAAATGGCCACCCCGTTTACATTTACAAAATGTTATAAATTTCTTATATATTAAAAAAAATTCCACTTTTTTACTTGACTTTTTAGATTAGCGTCAGTGCTGTTAATGAAAATCAAAATTTCATTCAAATTCAGAATTTTAACCCTTCAAATTCCAGTTAAATCACATAATTCCAGGAACTCATAAATGGAAAAAAAATCACACAACCCCAATTTTTTCCAAAGAAAACATGCCATCTGATTTATTTTCTAACCATGATGGAGGCTAGATGTATAGAAATAATTAACAGTATCAATGAGTTGAAAAATCTCCACTTTTTTTACTTGATTTTTTAGATTAGTATCAGTGCTGTTCATCAAGACCAAAATTTCAATCAAATCCATAATTTTAACCCTTTAAATAACAGTTAAATCACATCATTTTAATGATTAACATAGGGATAAAAGCATAAAATCCCCTTTTTTTCTAAATAATACATGCAAACTGATTTATTTTCTAACCATGATGGAGGTTAGATGTGTAGCAGTAATTAAAAGTATCAATGAGTTTTATGCATCTTTGTTTTTTTGTGCAGTGAGAGAAAAACAAAAAAAAAATCCCTCTCAGCTTGTCCATGGCCAAAAATGGCCACTCCCTGTTTACTGAAGCGAGATCGATCAACTGCAGACCAGACAACAAACGATGGAGGCTCCAGAAAAGTGCAATCAAACGATGAGTTTATTAGCAGAAAAAAGAGATCTCAACATACAGCTTCTGACAAAAACATGTGACAAAGTACATGTGAAGAACATTTTTAAGGCACTGGGGTATACGCCCCCCCACGGCGCATTGGGGTATCCGCCCCCCCATGGCGTCAACACAAGGCAAGAGTTCATCATGTACAGTCTATATCTTGTACATCTTTAATAGTTATAAACAGACCTGAACCAGACATATAACTTCCCTCTTCTGCAACACCTTCAATGCACAATCATGGTCCTAAGCCTTCAGAGCACCTGAAGGCTGGCTATCACCTTCAGTCATCTGTTTCCAAATAGCTAAAAAGCAGCCGGTTACCGAAGGGTCAGTGACACTCCCCTTTTAAGGTAACAAACTTCAAGCTGCAGGGTCTCTAAAATCTAATAATGGACCCTCGTCATTAATCACTAAGCAAACATGACTGCAGGCTGTCTCAAAAAGAGAGCAGAAGACACTTGGGCCCTCGCTCAGGCCTGCTACTAGATTAATATGTGTAATGTAAGCATGCATGCAATTATCCTACTATGTTCACATCCTCCCTCAACATGTATCACCTGGACACTCTCACCGGTGAAGCTTAAAACCCTTTTGGACGGAACATCAACTCTAAACAAGCACAGTTATGCATTGTGTATAAAATAATCATAAGTCAACCTGTGAATAGAAAGGTTAATGTAATAACGAACATAATGAATGCAATATGAACCCTATAAGAAATATTCCTGTAAAGATAATACTGTAAAACATCTTATTAATGCAGTCATCAGAAGGCAGATTATATCATGGCAATAAAAGAATCATTTACTCCCAACATTACATTTACAAAATGCTTTAAAATTCATATATATTAAAACATTTTTCTACTTTCATTGACTTAATTTTTTAAATTAGAACCGCTTCTAGTCATGAAACCAAAATATAATTCAAATTCAGATATTATACCCTTTGAATACCAGTCAGATTATGTATTATTATAGTAAAAATAGTAATAAAGTTCACATTTTTAGCATATAAATGGTGAAACATGATGTTTTTTTAATCATCATTGCAGGTCAGTAACAGTAACTGTAACAATGACTTATTTTTAATTTATTTATTTATTTTTCTTTGGGGGGGAATGAATGGCCAAAAAGAAAATCACACATGGTGTGTTAGTGGCCAGAAACGCAATTTAATGACCAAATAACCCCTGAAATCACCAATAAAATGATCAAAAATTATATACCAGTGTGTGTGCTTCTGTGTACATCCTCATTAGCAGCGAGATGTACTAACTACTGTATCTTGAGATCAATGGCAGAAGTGGCTGAGAATCGGGGACAAGGGTGTCTTGCAGTTGTTGAGGTCACCAGCATGTGCCCCCTCTCCCAGGATCACTCTTCATTTGTAGGTTGTAGAGGACTCCCCCACTCCAGTGAAGTTGTTTCTGGCGGGACAAAGGCATCGTATCCCAAGACATTCAGGAGATTGGAGAAAAGAGCCAGCAGCCATCAGTTAGCTTTCCTTCTACAACTCGAGGTGCCAACACCCTCTAAGTTATCCAATCTGTATTTGTGCCTATTGTAGTCCAGGATTGCTTCTTGCTTTCACGCATCCTTTATTCCCCATCACCGACTGCTGGTTCCTTGTTTGTTGCTGTCAAAAGAAGCACATTCCTCCGTTGCTTTGGCATGTGGGATATTGCTATGGTAGCTTTGGTGAAGCCAAAGACAGACAACAAAATCTTCCTCTGTTGCAACTGGAGGAGCTGAGGAGGAAGCTCTGGGTTGTTTCCCCTGTGCCGGTTTTCATCTGAGGAGTTTGTCCCCTCATCTTCTGGAGAGGAAGTTTCTTCATCTTGGGCAGGGGTCTTTTCTTCAAGGGCAGAGGACTGTTGCTGTCCTGCTTACTTACAGCAGTAGCTCTGTCTGCACCTCCATAAACTCCAGGACACTTTTACAAACAGTGTTTGTTGTTGTTTGTGCTGCAGCTGTAGGTTTGAACTCCTGTGATTGGGTTTTTTTTTTTGTTTGTTTTTGTTTCTAGAGTTGATATTTTGAGTATGGTATCTTTTGATGAAAAATACAAGAGTAAAAGTGCTCCCTCCAAGATGGCGCCGCGTATGGATGCCCTGGTACTTCAGTGCGTTTCTTCTGTTTTGTTTTTGTGCATAACTTGTGTGTCTGGGCACTCCTCTGGATATTCTTACACCAGAGAAGAGCTTCTTAACTACAGGACTACAACACCTGTGGATTTACTTCCAATTTTTGTCGCATCCGCAGCAGACTTACTACAGACCTTGATCAGTTGGATCACTGCTACAGCACGATCAGCGGGGCCTATCGCGCGCTGCCCCGCGCTTCAATCGGACTTTCTGACCACGTCATGGTCCACCTGATCCCCGCGTACAGACAGAGGTTGAAGCTCTCCAAACCTGTCGTGAGGACTAAAAAAGTGTGGAGCAACGAGGCTGTGGAGGAGCTTCGCACGTGTTTGGAGGCTACAGACTGGGACACAATGAAGGCTGCTTCTAACAGCTTGGACGAGTTTACGGACACTGTCACCTCCTATATCCACTTCTGTGAGGACAGCATTGTGCCATCACCCACCAGGGTGAGTTATAACAATGACAAACCCTGGTTCACTCCTAAACTCAAAAAGCTGTGGCTGGAAAAGAGAAAGGCGTTCAGAAGCGGAGACAGGGCCTGCTACAGAGAGGCCAAGTACAGGTTCACTAAAGAAGTGGACATTGCTAAACATCAGCACTCTGAGATGATGCAGCAGCAGATCTCAGAGAATGACTCGGCCTCTGTGTGGAAAAGTTTTAGGAAAATCACCAACTACAAGCCTAAAACCCCCCACTCCACTGATGACTTACTCTTGGCCAACACCCTTAACGACTTTTACTGCTGTTTTCTGGCATTTTCAATTCCTCACTGCAGGCATGTCATGTGCCTGCCTGCTTCAAGTCCTCTACCATAATCCCTGTCCCCAAGAAACCAAGGATCACTGGACTTAATGACTACAGACCTGTGGCTCTGACACTGTGGCGTGTCCAGCGGGGTGGCCTGGGGGGCACGGCCACCCCCTCAACCAGACTGGCCACCCCAGGTGCCACCCCGACGCCAAAACAATAAAATCCAATGAAATATCAAATGTACGATTATGTTTTCGCAGTGAAGCTCACATATCCGAGTGTAAGTGAATGCAGCATCGGCTTCTGCGCTGTGAGCATCATGTTAGCAAAGGTAGGAGAGCCAAGCAAGAAAGAGGCACCGCAGAAAAAAGTTTTTCGGCGAAAGATTAACAGTTTAGCTGGACTGGCCATCGAGCATGGCGGAGCTTCCACAGAGGCCAGCAGGTGGATGAGGGAAGGGGAGGCAGGAGGAGGAGAGACCCGAGGCGGCTGCTGGTCCGATTGTCAGGTGAACTGAACTTCAGGTAAGAAGTTATGACCTGCAGTCTATCTGGGTCAGATATAAACCAAGTTTAGGTGGAGTTTATTTTCGTTGTGCTGACTTTTTACTGTCAGTTACAATAATTCATACTGCGTACTAGCTAGCATGACGGAGTTTCTATACAGCTGGGTGGGTGCTGTGATGTTACTGATGTTGAACTTTATTTTATTCATAAGGTTAGTTAGTAGAGTTTCCAACCGCTCCTTAAAATATGTAATGGTCCCTCATTCAGAGAAAATATTACAGGTTTTGTATTGAGCTGAGAAGAGACGGAGTTTGTCCCGTACTTTAGCTAGAATGAAAAAGACAAGCTGGAGTTATTCTGTGTCTTTGCTGCACAGCTGCCTCTTCTCCTCTCATTCTCTCCCCCTCCCTCTCCTGTTTCTACTTCAATCATGAAAGTGATCAATGATCAGCTGATTGGCTTTTCTCTTGTTTGTTTATCGCCCACTTTGCGCCAGAAAGAGGAAACTAGCGGATGTCGCGCTAAACAACAGCAGCACGTTTAAGCTTGATCAGCTGTTGTTAGAATTTATTTAATATTAATTTCTAGTATCAACTGATGTTTGCTGGAGCCACAGCTGTAAAGCTGCTGGTCATGATGTCGGTTTGGATATGTGGTGAGAGGGAAACATGAAGATGAAACCAGGAGATGTCCTTACTGAATCATCAGAGCTGAACAGGTGATGGAGAAACAGGTTTACCTTTTAGGTGACATGAATGAGTTGAAGGGAAGGTATGAACTGTTTCTGAGAGACAAATAACACCAGGATCCTTTTCTACGTAGCTGACAGCTGGTAACTGTGCAGGGGCGGGTCTAGCAAAGTTATGCCAGGGGGCCAGGTAGGGCATTAACAGGGAAAGGGGGTCACAAAGAAATACTTTTCATTCTTATTCTCATTTAAAATATCTAGCTTTTATTAAATAATCATACATATACCAACAAGACAGTGTACATCACTGTCACAACACCGTTTGTTTTCATTCAAAGGTTTTATGGCGTTAATACCTGGTGAGCCGGTCTCTGGTCAAAATTTGTCCCAGTCCAGCCCTGCAGGTTAATACTGGCAGTGTCCCCATGCCAGCTGACTGTATTTCATCATCAGCCAGTGTTGTTCTTTATACATCAATATTACCAAAGTTTACCATAAGGCAGCATAGAAAGTATTTACTTTCTTTCAGGTTTCATTCAAATGTTAGTCTTTTCAGTTGTTTCCCCACTTTTTTCCTGTTTCAAAATCAAACACCAGTTTGTGAGAAGATTATCTTCTTTTTTTAATAGGCAGATAAAGTTTTGCATTGGCTAATTTGGCAACTGTATGTTAAAAATGTTTGTATTTTAATATTCAAAAATGTTTTTGCCCAAAACATATGTGCACTATATGTCAGTAAAAATACTATGCAAATATTGCTGTCCTTGAATGCTGAGTAAACACTGACAAAGCACTGATTGTATCTCTTGTACTTCATCAACGCAGTATCTAAAAACTTTGCACCGTAGTGGTTAAAACCTCATTCTAATAAGAGTCAAAAGCAAATTCAGTTATTAGGTTTACAGGGTTATTGAATGATGGTTAACGGTTGGTAGAATTTTTTTTTTAACATTATCTGCCAATTACATCTGCCACCCTTCTCCAAATCTGTGCCCCTACCTGGCCCCCCCAACAAAAATTTTCTAGATACGCCACTGCTCTGACATCTGTGGTCATGAAGTCATTTGAGCGCCTGGTTCTCTCCTACCTCAAGACCCTCACGGCCCCCCTCCTGGACCCCCTGCAGTTTGCATACAGAGCCAACACTTCATCCTGCAGCATCTGGACTCCCCAGGAACCTACGCCAGGATCCTGTTTGTGGACTTCAGCTCTGCCTTCAACACCATCCTTCCAGACCATCTCCAAGGCAAGCTTTCCCAGATGAATGTGCCTGATCCCATCTGCCGGTGGATCACTGACCTTCTGACGGACAGGAAGCAGCATGTGAGGCTGGGAAAGAATGTCTCGGACTCCCGGACCATCAGCACCGGCTCCCCTCAGGGCTGTGTTCTTTCTCCTCTGCTCTTCTCCCTGTACACTAACTGCTGCACCTCCACCCACCAGTCTGTCAAGCTAATCAAGTTTGCAGATGACACCACCGTTATTGGACTCATTTCCGACGGGGATGAGTCTGCCTACAGGAGGGAGGTTGAACGTCTGGTGTCCTGGTGCAGCCACAACAACCTGGTGCTGAATGCCCAGAAGACAGTGGAGATTATTGTGGACTTCAGGAAGCACACAGCCCCACTCCCCCCCATCATCCTGACTGACACCCCCATCACCTCTGTGGACTCATTCCGCTTCCTGGGTACCACCATCACCCAGGACCTGAAGTGGGAGCCCACCATCACCTCCGTCATAAAGAAAGCCCAGCAGAGGATGTACTTCCTGAGGCAGCTGAAGAAATTCAACCTGCCAACACGGACGATGATGCAATTCTACACTGCAATCATCGAGTCCATTCTCACCCCCTCCATCACCGTGTGGTACGCTGGAGCCCTATCAGGGACAAACAGAGACTGCAGCGTGTTGTGCGCTCTGCTGAGAAGGTGATTGGCTGCAAACTCCCATCTCTGCAGGACCTGTACACCTCCAGGACACTGGGGCGTGCAGCTCGGATCAGAGCTGACCCTTCTCACCCTGGACACAGTCTGTTTGACCTGCTCCCCTCAGGCAGGAGGCTCCGGCCCATTCGTGCCAGAACATCTCGCCACAAGAACAGTTTCTTCCCCTCTGCTGTTGGACTCATGAACAATAACCATATGACTGTTCCCACCACTAACACATGACCCTACACTGTGTTCACTGCATCATTCCATGTTTGGCACTGATCACCACCTGCACTCATGTACATATCTATCCTCTTAGCACTTTTATTCTTTAATTCTTATTCTTATTCTTATTTTTATGTCTATTTTAGAGTTATATGACAGTATGTTTGCACTAAGTACCGCAGCAATTTCCTAATGTTGTAAACCTGCTCAACATTTGGCAATAAAACCCTTTCTGATTCTGATTCTGATTCTGAACATGTGCTTCAAAGCTAAGTTTGACTGGGAACCTCAAAGCTCAATAGCCTGCATCCACAGAAATTCACTGCAGCGTATGTAATGTTTGATGCGTCATAATTTATTCCAGTCTATCTTGCAAATACATGTTTGTGCTGCAATGTCATGCAAAAGCACAAACTATTAGATCCTTAAGAGCAAACCTATGTCAAAATTATTTCATTATTTTGGTGCATTGGAGTGTGGTAGGCCATCAAAGGCTGCTACAAGAAACTCAGAATATTACATGAAATTGCTTGCTTGGCCAAAAATGGGTAAATGATGTAATTTGTTAAAAAAAAAAAAACATTAAAAACTACAATTTTCATGTGTTGAGTTTAGAATGAAAGCAATTTTACCTAAATCACATGATATAGTACTGTCAATAACAAGGAATCAAAAAAGGTGGTTATAATGGGTTTCAATTGGCCAAAAATGGCCACGATAGAGGCAAGAGGAACAATTTGGTGTATAGTGTATATTATTGACATTATTAAGGAGCTGATGTTGAAAATTAAAAAATCTGAAAAAAAATACACACCTTTGGGAAGTTTCATTCCATTTGCATTAACAGAACAAAAATGGTTGAAAAAAGAAAAGTGAAGTGGCCACAAATGGCCAGGATAGAGCCCAGAGGGTTCAGGCCCAATCTAATCTTAATGACATGTAGTACCATATCACCCTATTAGAGCACTTCACTTTCGCACTGCAGGCTAACTTGTTGTTCCTACTTTTGTATTTAAAAGTAGAATGGGAGTGAGAGCCTTCAGTTGTCTGTCTCTCTTCCACAGCATGTCTTTCATCCTGTTTTCCTTCTTTCACCCCACCCGTTCGCAGCAGATGGCCCCGCCCCTCCCTGAGCCTGGTTCTGTCGGAGGTTTCTTCCTGTTAAAAGGGAGTTTTTCCTTCCCACTGTCGCCAAAGTGCTTGCTCATAGGGGTTATATTATTGTTAGGGTTTTTCTCTTTATCTATTATTGTACAATCTACTGTACAATATAAAGCGCCTTGAGGCAACTGTTGTTGTGATTTGGGGCCATATAAATAAAATTGAATTGAACTAAATTGAATTGTCCAATCTGGACCAAACTTCTCCCATATGAAAAGGCTCCGCCCCTGAACATAGTTCAACTGCCATATTTGACACAATTGACAGAATTGACAGCACCACCTAGAGTGAATAGTAAATGTCATGTTTTAGGTTTTGGGGTACAGTATAGAGGTGTTGGGTTATAGTGAAAAGTGTGAGTTTAATATTTAAAAGCTTTTTACTTTAGGGAAACGGGACGGTCATGGCGGCACATGGATTTTTAATCACTCGCCAAAAAGCAGTAATCTGCTTTCACTCAAAAACACAATGTCCAATCTCTCCCAAATGTTGCAGGCGCGATTAGAGTTGAGCTCCGAAATGTTTATAATGCCATTTGTCAGTAATGGTCAGAGTGCCACCTAGTGGGACCTAGTGGCACTCTGACCATTACTGAAAAATTACTGACTATTCTGACCACTATAATCATCAGTGAATGAGATGAAATTTTAGCTTGTGGTTCTATGCATGAATTCCATCAATGTGACATCAGATCGGAAGTGCCGGGGCGTGAGGCCTCATAATGCTGCTTGCAGCTTTAATTATTATCATTGGTGTAGCCTTGGCTATATAAAAAGGTCAGTTATTTAAATAGTTCATTTGTATTCATGGTTAATTGCAAATGTTTAATGTGTTCAAGAAATGTTTAATGTGTTCAAGAATGTTTACAAATGCCTGCATGTATGTGATGTGTGTCAGTTAAATGCACATCCTTTTTATTTGTATTTTGAGGTTTATGTCATTATTTTCGATATGGTATTGATATGTACTACAGCTCCACTGTACCCTAAAGTAGTCTCAGGTAGATGAGTGGGAGTAAGGGGGAGCCCTGTGCACTCTGCAGGAAGCGAGAGCTGAACAGTGTCGAGTGAACGCAGAGTTCATAGAAGGGCGACAGAAGTATTTTCAGGTTGATGGATAGTTAACTGGAGTGGAAAACTGCTGTACCCTACTGTGAGGTAAATGTGAATTTTGTCTGACACTTGTACCATATGTTGTTGTGTAAAACGGGCTACCTGCTAACCGCGATTAGCCGCTAGCACAACTGCTAACATAGCTGCTAGCGTAGCCTAGCATATTTGCTAAGCTCTTGTCCTGCTCTGTTTTTATTTATGAAGCTAATGCTAAGATTGGGCGTTTATCAATATGCGTACTTGTGCGTACTTGCGTTCTCGTGTACTCGTGATACGTCATCAGTCGGAGACCAAGTACTGTTCCAATTCGAAGTACGCATCACGCCGAGAACGCGAAAAAGTCCCGGATGTGTTCTCGATCCGCCCATTTTATCGAGCATGCATCGATGTAGACTTGGGACAGCTATGTATCCCAGAATGCATTTCGTCCAAAACTCAACAGCGGACTCCCGGCACATCGTCCCCCCCCCCCGCTCGCGGACTTCTCACTACTCAGGTTAAAGAAACCCCAGCAGCTGTCTATAGTATTGAGTGTCCACTAGAATAGAAATAAAAGCGTTCTAACATCTCACCTGCTTGTTTTTATTAAGGTATGTACACGTATGTACATGTACACTATTTTTATTAATAGAGGTTTCACTACTGAGGTTAAAAATGATATATAAGTCACTTAGATCACTTCTAAATGTTAATGTTTGGTTTATTTCAGTGTTTTATTTGTTCCTGAGTAAATCGGTTTGGCTGTGATTAAAGTTAAGCTTCATAACATGTTACTCACAGTTACATTAGGAGGGGACGGCAGTAAAAACCTGTGACCTGTGACATCATCACGTACGCAGGTGTTCCGACTGTACAAATCACGAGTCCGTGCTCGCGTACTTGAGAATTGAGAAACGGCCGACGAGTCCGTGCTCGCGTTCTCGGGAGGTACGTACTCCCGTGCGTTCTCGGCGGGTACGTACTCACCGAGAACGCGAGTACGTACTCGCGTACTTGGGCATTGATAAACGGCCATTGAATGTTTCTGTCACTACCCGATCCGTACCGGAAACCCGATCCGTACCCCGCATGCGCGAAAGATGTCTACTTCCGGTCGAAGCGTTTTACGATAGTTACAGGTCAGAGTATCTGTTAAGATGTTAAGAATAATAAGTATCTCTTAAAATGTTTCCGATTATAAAACATTTAATATAATGTAGACAGAAACAAAAAAATAAAAAGATAGTTACGGATCTGGACTCCCCGATCCTTACTGCGCATGTGCAAAGTCGGACCGTCCAAATCGGGTCTACCCGATCCGTACCGCGCATGTGCAGGGGTTTTCTTCTTCTTCTGGTCGTTTAGTAGCAGTTTACTCCTCAGTGTACGAGGATGCCGCCCCTTGCTGACCGAGCGAACGAACCCTATTGTAAACTGACTTAGCGTCATTACAAATTGTGTTAAATTTGATTTAGTGATAGTCGAGTGTGTTTATGCTTGTCTGTGTGGAGAGGATTGATTGGAATAGTGATGATGATGTCCACTATCACTGTCAATTGTCAGTAAACACTTCATCTGGCTGATGAATCTTCACGTGACATATGACAAAGTTTGTATTATTAACTCTGTAATTAGGCGCCATTCTTCTTATTTTACGGCGCTGTTATTCAATCGGGGGACACCCTCTGTTGAGGAGAAAAGAATTAAATTGTTTGTTAATGGATTATCCACTGTTTAAATGTTCCGGTAGTCGAAAATGAGGCAGAGCTGTTGAGAAATGCTAGGAGCTAACTGGGCGCTAACCGTATCATTCAAAAACATCAACTGTCGCAATGTTGGCAAAGAGAGGAAGTGACGTAAGAGTTGCGCATGCGGGGTACCGATCGGGTTTCCAGTACGGATCGGGTAGTGACAGTTCTCATGTGAATTGACTATGTGCACGATAGCATATGCTAGTTCCGGTGCGGAAAATCCTGTTTGGAGCTTTGTTTCCGGTGTCCTATTCGCGCCCTTTTTAATGTCCAAAAGAAGTTAACCAAATAAATGAGTTAAGCGTCGATTTACATTTCTGTAGATGTCTTGGTCATTTACCCAATATAACTGTAAATGATGTTCATGGACTTGTCGATATTTTGCCCCCACGCCTCAGAGCAAAAGAGAAAAGGGATTCAAATGTTATATTTCTCAGCTGTCCCTCGTTTATTGCGGGTGTTATGTTCTAAAAATAACCAGCGATGGGTGAAATCAAGTAGCCAATTTTATTTTTTTGATGCGTGGACATCGTGGACATCCAGTACTGCACTTTTTAATTTAGAAGGTAAGTCACAACATACCCTTCATACATACTAATGTATAGAAACCCTCACCAGCAATCGTTCATTTTTTGTGTGGCTTTTTTCACGGTTTGTTAACATGCTGTGTAGGTGTGTACTTGACTCGCTGATATTGACATAACGGGAAACATCTGTGACTGTTGTTCACCTGTAGTTTGAATGCTGAACATTTGCCTGTTTATAGAATAAGACCAGTCACTATACAGAGATGTGCTTCTGAATGTGGACGATGTGTCTTATGATGCAGTGATGCAGTTCTGCTTGTGTTGAGTGATGCAAACAACCGATCGATCTAAACTCTTTAAACGTCAATCACGTGGTTACCGGCTACCGGCGAAAATAATCGGGACGGTGAGCCAATTTCTGTTTTAGCGCATTTGCGCTGCTGTGTGTTTTTATGGTCTTCTTTTGCAGCTAATTCGGTGAATTTTGGTCTGGTCATGGTGAAACTTGGTGTGTGGAGTCAGTGATAGCTCTGGGAGCTAACCAGCCTATCTTTAACCGGTTACTTAAATGAAGTCTGAAGAATTTCTGGTTCGGTTTTGTTTGTTTAGCGGACTTCTGCGCATTTACGTAACTGCTCGTTTAATCGCGGCTTATTTTTGGTGTGTTTGGTGGTTGTAGAAATGGTTTATATGACATTTTAGCTGAGATTATGAGGTTTTTGTGGATACCACACGTCTGGACTTATATTTCTCAACCCGCGTTATAACCGATTAAACGTGATCTCCTCCTTTTTGCCCCCGTACCGGAGACGTGGGGCTTATTAAACGTCAAAATCTACCATTAGATTTTTTGTGACACAACAGTGGTGAGTGTTCCCACCTTCTGCTCTTTGGAACTTAATGCAATATTTCCGTTTTCAAGTTTTGGACATGATTTTGGAGTATATCTTCGCAGTAGCGATTTACCGCAAAGTAAAGCTACCGGAAATGTACAACCCCACATCCGGTCTCAAACCAGGAAGTTAGCATTTTCTCGTGCACATAGTCAATTGGCATTTAGCGGGGTTGTGTGATTCAGTAGGAGGGGACGGATGTCTTGCTGGCGTGTCAGAGAGGTCCCTTCTGCTGGTGTGCTGAAGTTATGTGTTCACGTGGGAGCATGCAGAGACAATGACCTTATGGGCGATCGTGGCTCAAGAGTTTGGAGTCCGCCTTGCAATCGGAAGGTTGCCGGTTCGAGCCCCGGCTCAGACAGTCTCGGTCGTTGTGTCCTTGGGCAAGACACTTCACCTACCGCCTACTGGTGTTGGCCAGAAGGGCCGATGGCGCGATATGGCAGCCTCGCTTCTGTCAGTTTGCCCCAGGGCAGCTGTGGCTACAACTGTAGCTTGCCTCCACCAGTGTATGAATGTGTGTGTGAATGGGTGGATGACTGGGTATGTAAAGCGCTTTGGGGTCCTTAGGCGGGGCTAGTAAAAGCGCTATACAAATACAGGCCATTTACCATTTACCAGGCCATGACTGTGAGTGCTGCTGCCGCGGCCTGCTGGTAGCCTTGACCCAGTTTCCCCCGCTATCCCCTTGAACTGCCTGAAGGTGTGAGTACTGTTTGCACGTGCTTTTTATTTTACTGCTTGGCAACAAGTGAAGTGACCATATTGTTTTAAGTCCCAACGCACCCGAGACACAACTCAGGCCTGCAACGAGGGGTTTGCTAGCAGAAAGACTGCAGCACTTGAGGTGTGTGTGTGTTGGTGAGAGTGCGTGTGGGCCCACAATATTATTTGATTATTTTGTTTATGTTGAGGTAGATACCTGACCATTGTTTAACAAATTTTATTGATTTTTCTTATTTTCTTGTGTCTTGTTAATTAATCATTCACTAAAGTGGAGTTAACTTTTTAATTGACCTGCTTGTGTGTGATTTATTTCTATATAGTGTAGTTTTATTGCCTAGTTTATACCATAAGCATTAAAAAGGGAGTATCAATAGGAAAGTAACAACAGGAACCCAGGACCCCTCTCAATAGAATGTGGGACATTAGGTGTTACATTAGGGTCCGAGCACTGAGAGTGCGAAGGCCCTATTGTATCTGCTCCGTTTCTTCTTATTATTATTATTCAGGCTAAACAAGTGCCTTCTTTGAGGGCTTTAACATGTTCAAAAATTCCTGAAATCTTCATTCTTTGTGATTTTTTATGTTTAAGTCATTTTTTGCTGATTTTTAGTTTGCTAAGTCTCTAACGGGATGGGGTTTGGAGGTGATAATGGGATGAGAAAAGCTGCTTAGGGACATTTAAAAATGCAACTCTGCATCCTGGTCCCAATCCTGGATAGTCACATTTCCTAAGGGTTTCCTAATCCAGCTGTGATTGTTGATTTTCTATTAAATCTCCTTTTGCAACCACAGACCTACATGCTGGTTTAGGCCCGTGTATGTGAGTTCATGGAGTCAAATGTCTCCATCCAAGTTTATGATGTGCTTTGTTGTCCTCTCAGTCCCCCAGGTGGAGGTGGATTCAGGGGTGGAGTCTGTCCAGCTGCCTTTCAACACGACACTTCACCTGCCTGAAGACACAAAAGTGGAGTGGATGGACAGTTACAGGAAGGTCCACGTGTATAGGAATGGCTGTGACCAGCTTGAAGAACAGAACCAGGTTTACAGAGATCGAACAAAGATGAATGAAGACCCTCTGAAAACTGGAGACTTCAGTCTCACCCTGAAATACCCCACAGATGAAGACAACTACACTTACACCTCCACTGTCTATAGCAGAGGGGGAAACATCCTGCTGAGGAAACGAGTGCAACTGAAAGTCAGAGGTCAGTGCTGTAGATACAGGTCAAAGATAAGAGGTCATGTAGCAGTTTATTTTCTAAAAGCTTTTAGTTTGAATCTATTTTCAGTTCTTTCAAATAATATATGTTCTTTGATGATCTAAAAGCCAAAACTGTCAGGTGCGCTGTGTGCTTAAATGAACAGACTAAGTAGACCAGTCTTTCTCAGATAGTTGTATTGTACCACCAGTGGTACTTAGGCTCTCTCGTAGGAAATCTCCATTTTTTTTAAAATAATAAATATATACAATTGTGGAGGTATGCAAAGATGACACAAGAGTTCTCAAGGTTCATCTGGGAGCATGAGTCAACCAGAAAATGTCTCCCAGAACGTCCGTCCTCCATGAAGAGCAGCCTTTACTTATTGGCAGCGGTCACGACTACTACAGAGCGCTGGCAGGCTCGTTTCCCTGGGCCTTAAAACTGCAAAAGCACCATAGCGCTGTCACGCTTATGGTAAAAATACAGCCCTTTTTCACAGTGCCGCTGTGCTGCACCACTGAAGAGTCTGAGGCCCTTGGGAGTCAGTGAGTCGGGGACTATTGCCTGGATGCTGAAACTCCCAGTAGCCAGGAGAATGCAATGTGCTTCTTCTGTGAGTGAGCACTAATCCTTCGTGGTCCGCACCCATGAGTTGGCAAGGCTAGCTCGTGGGAGTTTTCCCCCACCGCCTCTGTTTAAGGATGGTCGCTCACAGGGGACGTAAATGGCTTCTTTCTATTGTATGTTGTATATTCTATGTTGCGTATGGCACAACATAGAAGAGCCACCTCCACAGGACAAGACTCAGCAGTCCATCTGCATCTAAAGGACAAAGGTCACTCTTTCGAGGATGCCAAAGTTCACATTTTGGACAGAGAGGACAGATGGTTTGAAAGAGGAGTGAAAGAAGCCATTTACGTCCAGTGTGAGCGACCATCTTTGAACAGAGGTGGTGGTTTACGACACCAACTGTCTGTCATCTATAATCCAGTTTTGAGTTCCCTCCCCAGACGCCTTAACACCCACTCACATCCTGGGCCATCTGACCTCAGGAAATCACATGATAGGGTGGGGCCAGGTTGTTCAATGAGCTCACCCAAAACCCTGGCTGATTGGGACCCACACCCGCTTTCACACCTTGGCTCATGTGATTAGGTAGAGGATCATCAGGGGGTCCTTTGTCCCCCTTTGGGGGGGAACCTCCCACTGGGTTTAAATCTGGGACTCTCCACCACTTGACCTTAGAACTGAAGAAGCTTCTCGGATGAGAGGTGAAACGTCTTCAAGCAACTCAAAGAAGTCCAGATGCTTTTCTTTCCAAGCTCCTTGGTCATAAGGTTGGTACTTCAAGAGGCGTAAGTGAAAAGTTTGAGAATCACTGAAGTAGACAATTAAAAATTGAGTTGAAATGATGGCATTATTTTGAATTTGGATCAAGTCGATAGTTTTGTTAGTTTAGTCCGAATCAATGTAAATGTATAAATAGCAATAGTTTTAAAGCTGCTGAGATTATTGGATGTCAGGGTGGAGCAGCCATAAATATGCAGCTTTTATTTTGAAGAGAAAGAGTAATAAGAGTGAAAATAATCAGTGTTATGATCCAGAGGAGCCCATGGGGTCTTTGTGGCTGGATGAAAATATTTATAGCTTTCCTTGTAAAGAGAAACAGCTTGAAGCTATAGAGGAGCTGTCTGCAGAAGAATGAAGCTGAGGTCGCTGGAGAAAAGACAGGAAAAGAAAATCAGCAGTATTTGTTGGAGGCCATTTGTTCATCACACTGAAATATTCCCACTTTAGAGACATGAAGCAAAGTGAACTGTGGATTGATGTTTGTCTCAATTGTGTTTATGTTTATTTTTGTCTCAGTGATTTGGGCCCTGGAATAATTTCTTAATCTCCCACTTTGAGACATATTAATGTCTTAAAGTGTGTGTGTTTGTGTGTGTGAGGGAGAAGGAATACCAGTGCTATTAGGATACACTGATGAAAATGTCACGGCCTGGGTCTATGGGCAGAAATCTGTGCCATCAGAAACCGAATTTGAAAACGTTAAATTCAAATTTTGCTCGGATTGAATCTGAATTGTAACTTGAATAAATGCTTTTACAAACTTAATATGAATTAGCCTAATTTTGAAATGTAATTTATTGGTTTGAAAATGATCATAACTAAATTGAAACTGAATTTTATATTTTGAAAATGAATTAATTTGCGTTGAAACTATATTTTATTCTTTAAAAATATAGCTCTCGAATAATTTCAGATTCTATACTCACCATTTAGTTTCAGTTCTGCAATTCAATTTTAGTTTGTTTCGTCCACTTATGAACAGCATTTTACATTAGCGAAAACTAAGATTTTTAAAAACTCCTGCCATGTTGGATTTGTGTGGGAGTGCTGTCAAAAACCTGTCTTTTATGCTAGCAGTGTCCAAGGATTCTTTTTTTTTTAATTCATAATCCTCCCGCTCCTGATTGGTTGAAGTGGAGCCCACCTGCTGCAGAAAGATGCCTCCTATCCCAGAATACAGTCACACACAGAGCAGAGCCAGAAGGTCGAGCAGCCCACCCAAACGCCCCATTCCATGGCCACAGGTGGGAGTGGGGCCGAAGATACAAGCACAATGTGGACTTGTTTTGCAATCTTACAAAGATACACAAAGTCCATTTTGAGGAAGTGGGAGCGCTGTTTGGAATCTGGTTTGTGCCCATGTGGATAATAATGTTGTTTCTTCCAGACAGGATTGTATTCTGTCAGGAAACTTGTCTAAAATGTTCCAGAGCGTCGGGCCGGGAAAAGACAGAGTGTGCGCCTCCTTTATTGTGAAATACCTCACCATGGTAACTGATGCTGAACACATCAGCTGGTCTGCAGCAGGTTATGTTCCGAGTTCAGAAACTCAAATTGGCTCAAAGTGTCCCATTTTCACTGATTGTTTCCCTGACCACATGCTTCAAGTGTGATGTGGATCCTCTGCTGAAGGAATCTGCTTTCTATCCACAACCTGTCGATCTGTATCTGACTAACAGCACAGAAGGAAGCCCTTCAGATATAGACAAACTGTCTGAGTTGCATTATTGGTGCAATTTACCTGCAACTGCTGATAAATTGCAAACACTTATAAATTGATAAGTGTTTGGTCCTAATCTGGTGCCAAATCCAGTTTATAGAAGACAGATTAGAAACGGTTTGATCTATTGATCACACAATATTCCATCAATAGAATTGATTTGACTTTGATTTGTGTAACAAAGTGATTTCCACATGTCCTTCATGATGTGACAGAGCGGGATACACTTGTAGAGAATCATGTTTTTATGGCTCACATTTAAAGTGTTCCAGCTCTATGAAGTTATGAATTCACACATGAACAGTTTTCTGCAGCATTCCTCCTTATTCGCCTTATTTGTGGCTCCATAATTATTTCTCTCCTCGAGCTGTTTCTCTTCCTGACAGAGGCACCACCCAATTGCTTCATTTAGTGCAGAACACGAGTCACGTGATGCTGCTCTATGAACACCAATCACAGTTTGTACAGCTCATGTTGTCTTTGTTGTCCTCTCAGTCTGTCAGGTAGAGGTGGAGGAGGGGGCGGAGTCTGTCCAGCTGCCCTTCAAAACCTCGCAAAACCTGCCTGAAGATGCTATGGCGGCATGGAGATGCTTTGAGCCCGAATACAAGATGGTCCACATGCATACCCGTGGCTGTGACAAGCTTGAAGAACAGCACCAGGTTTACAGAGAACGAACGCAGATGAATCAAGAGCTGCTGAAAACTGGAGACCTCAGTCTGACCCTGAAACACCCCACAGAGAGAGACAGTGGAGAATACAGATGTGTTGTCAGCAGATTAGTGGCAATTTATGGCCCTGATGACATTTACAGATACAAAACAGTCCAGCTTAAAGTACAAGGTGTGTGTGTGTGTGTGTGTGTGTGTGTGTGTGTGTGTGTGTCTGTGTCTGACTGTCTTGTGTCTCCTATGCAGGGAGAGTTCAGGTCCAGGATCAAACAGTGGACATCAAGAACAGAAGCAGCTCCATTGATCCGACTCCTCTGATGACTGATCAATCAGTTTGATCTGTGTGTTCTTTGATTATTGATCAGTGACATCAGAGTGGAGAGAGGAGAGAAAGCACAGGTGGATCCTCTGAGGAAGAGGAGCGTTCTCACAGAAATGTTGCAACGTGAAAACACAAAAGACAGTATCACATAATATTAAAGTATATCTTATCAGCCCTTGCTGTCCCCTCACTGAGTGTCATAAGATCATTTACTCAGTTACCAACAGGAGCAAAAATTAACTTCTATTATCAGCAAATGTGTGTATTTTTTGGTTATATTATCTGCTGCATGAAAATTGTTTTCATGCAGCACTTTGGTCAGCTGTTGTGTTGTTTAAAGGAGCTTTAGAAATAAAGTGAAATAAAGAGATGTCGCAATATTGATCCATATTAGATGGTTTTACTCTGAGATATGAATCACAGGTTTATATCGCTCCCTTCCATACATGTGAGTGCTGTAGCCCTGACACCATCGTCATATAAGCACCAGTAAAAGTCCACACTCATCTCCATTATGAAGACAGACAGCAGCAGACTATGAGCTGGTCTCCATTAAAAGAGTCCTCAGACCTGGACTGTGCTTTAGAGTCAGAGGACGGTCTACAAGGTGCAACACCAACAAAAAACAAAGTTTGGTGACTATGGTTTTATTGGACATCTACTTTAAATTATTTACTTTAATTTTCCTTGGTCAAAGTTATGTGTCTCAACAAAACATAACAGTTGATTTCTACGTGGTCTCGCACCTTTCCCAGGCCGATCCACGGAAGCAGTATTTGACCAAACATTGTTTCATTCTCTTTAGGGCAAAACATGAAGTTGGTTTTACAGGGGTGATGTGTCATTTCTTCTATCATTGGTGATCCATTATTTATCACCAGTGTTGGGTAAGTTACTATAAATTAGTAACTTAGTTACATTACTAGTTATGTTGATGCATTCTTAATCATCCAGGAAAGTAAATCTCCAAAAGTTGAATCTGTTCATCTGGACGTAGCGTTTTGTGGGAGAAACCATTCGTCACTCATCCAGGTGACTTCTTCAGTCTCAGCTGACTGCAGGTTTCCCCAAACCTTATAAACAGTACATTTGCATAATGACTGAAACCAGCCCACTGAAGGAACAATGGGCTGGGAGGTCAGTTCCTTAATCATAATTATGCAAAATACATAATTATGATTAAGGAACTGACCTGTCCAGCACTTTCCTCTTTATGGCTTTTGTCAGCACCCAGTCACTTGGCTTCAGGTGTTCTTCCTGCAGGGAAACATAATAATCTGCAGTCAGCTGAGACTGAAGAAGTCACCTGATCAGTGAGCAAACGTTTCTGAAAACGTCCAGATGAACAGAATCAACCTTTTGGGATCAGCCAGCAATGCAGCATCATTGTTGTTCAGGTTCAGAGGTTTGCAGGAATGAACTGATGACCAGAAACAGCTGCAGAGTCCAATCAAATACCAGCTGGAGTTCAGCTGCATTTGAAGAAGTCAAAGAAAAGTAAGGATGGCAAAGGGCGATGTTTTCTTCCAAAGAACTGAAAACATGGTCGACGCCTCATTAGAAGAATCATCTGGACATTTGTGAGGAACTCTAACCAAGAAAGCAACACAAGAAAGCAACGTCACACAGATCCAACAGACAGTTTCCATGACTGGAAGTGTTGAGTGTAAAAATGCTCCATTGCATTATTGCATCCTCTCACCACAGGAGGTGCTGTTGGCACCACTGATTGCTGATCAGCTGTTCTCTGATGATCTGATTGATCCTGTGAATAACGGGACTCACTGAACTCTGTGACACAGTGAAGATTACAGAGTTTAACATCTGACTGACGTCACACAGACAGAAGGATGAACCAGTGAGGCACAGAACACAGTTACTGGAGATACTGGATCAGCTCCATGTGAACCTCTGATGGAGAAGCTGCTGACCCAGAGAAACATCAGGACATGACAGGCAGCTGCACTGATCTAACAACTAGAGATGGCACGATACCACTTTTTTATGTCCGATACCGATACCGATATCATAAATTTGGATATCTGCCGATACCGATATGAATCCGATATAGTGTGTTTTTTAATCAATAAAACTGTTTTTTTTAATATCTTGCTGCATTTTGTATAAGTTCATACTCAAGTTTAAATAAACAACAACACTAAAGCTATTCTGTTATACCTGTGTGTAAAAAATGCACTGCACCCAAAATATTTCATAGTTCAGCAACACTGATCAATCTAATAAACCTTACCTAACTTAAAACCTAACTTAAACCTGCTCCATCCTCCCTATTCTGGTATTTTAAAGAGTACTTAGCAGAAATATTAAGCAACCTTACTAATAGGGTTGCAAACTCCCAGCAAAAAAAAAAAAAAAATAGGGAACCACCCACCCTCCACCTCATGATGCTTAATCGATGTAATCAACTTTAATTTGATGCAGGGTGGAAAAAAATGCACAGAAACAAATTATTTTTCAAGAATAATTAAATAGATTCAAGATCTTTCTTCAACAGAATTGCAGAATTCACAGACGGTATCTTCCCAAAGGAAAAAGTACTATAGCTTACTAGGGTATACAGACTTAACAGTTACTATATATAGTAATGGACTTCTATATATTTTACATCAGATTAAAACTTTGGGTGTAAGATTCAGATAATTATTTATTAAAAGCTAGACATTTTAAATGAGAATAAGAAAGAAAAGTATGTCTTTGTGCCCCCTTTTCCCTGTTCATTCCCTATCGGCCCCCCTGGCTGCACTTTGCTAGATCCGCCCCTGCACAGTTACCAGCCGTCAGCTACGTAGAAAAGGATCCTGGTGTAGAAAGTAATATTAAATAAATTCTAACAACAGCTTATCAAGCTTAAACGTGCTGCTGTTGTTCCGCCGCTGGTTTCCTCTTTCTGGTGCAAAGTGGGCCAAAAACAAAGAAGAGAAACGGAAAAGCCGATCAGCTGATCGTTAAGCAGTTCCACGATTGAAGTAGCGGCAGGAAGGTGAGGGAGAGAGAGAGGCAGTCCTCCATATATCGGTTGTTAAGCTTAACATGGGAACGCTTTACAAACATTCAGAGATGAACTTACACACTTGCTTTACTTCTCTCTGGGATAACTTCCTCGGAGATGAAATGCTGGTTTGGTAGCGAGGCTACAAATACACACAGCCTCTCTATCACATGAGGCATACTGCTCCGACGTGCTACGGTTATGAGCCGAGTTACGCCGTGTTGCAAGTTTTGTGAGATGCTTTTTTGATACTTAATGGATCGGATTACATTTTTTATTTTTCGCCGATATCCGATCCAGTAATTTAGGTCAGTATCGGACCGATACCGATACGTAATATCGGATCGGTCCATCTCTACTAACAACATGTAGCAGAGCTGATCTATGTTAGAGGATCTATCACAGCAGCTGAAAGTCCAACACTGGATACCAGCTGAGCCTGTGCTGAGTGTTACAGGAAAAGAAACACTGACACTGGGAGACACAGTGATGCTGACTGGGGCACAGAGCTGAATGATGCAGCATCAGGACACTGTTTCAGTCTGACTGACAGAGAAACCTGTAGCTGCATCTACATGTGAGGCAGAGGCCACACAAGCAGCTTTCTATGTTTCACAGTGACTGAGATCTTCAGTGGGGGTGGACATGCTCCTGTACAGACCTCTGAGGAGAACCAAGGTGCAGTCAAAGAGTCCAGTCTGTCCTCACAGATGTCAACATGTGGTTTCATCAGGTCTGCTGTCAGCTAGCAGGCTCACATCAGAATCACTGTTCCTGAAAAACACAGTCTGTGTGACATCATCAGTCAGCTGATGGTCCCAGATCTGAATGGTTTCTGTCTCTACTGAGGAAGTCAGAGAATATCACTGAGGTGTGGATCAGGTCTGAGTGACCTGTGGAGGGACAGCTTTAAACAGTCCACAGGTCTCACGTCCTGCTCAGTCTGGTAGCAGATACCTCGTATTGTTCCAGATGTGCTGACATCACCAGCAGCAGCAGCAGCACAGCTGTGTGATACGGTGAATCTCAGTTATTGATCCAACACACAGTAAATACAAAGATCAGGATTTATGAGAGTAATCATTATGAGTCTGAACACATGATCACTGAATGTTAGTCTCCACAATAATAAGCTAACACAAGCAAACACAGCTTTCAGCTCTTATTTTGAAACTTCTTTAGAGAGCTGTGATGTGAGCGTGCCTGGCTCTGAGGCACTTGGGTCAGCCTCTGTTGTTTAGAAGTGTTACAGACTGTGAATGACACAGACCTGTCAGTTTCATGTTTGTCTGTAACACAGCTCAGGGGCTCCATGCTGAACGCATCCATCCAGTGTTATTGATCCAGGACTAATACCAGCATTGGATCAATACTACACAATCACATGTGTCCACGTGATGGATTTGACCAGCTTTATTCATTATGATCAATCAACTTATTTACTGCAACTGAGTCCAGCTTCATTTAAATGATGCAACCATGAAAATGACATCAGTCCTACAGAAGCATTTAATGCTAACAGGAAGTCATTTATTAAGGTGGAATAACACAGAGAGACACAACCACTCACAGTTAACCTGACCCCACTAACTGCATGTGTTTGGACTGTGGGAGGAAGCCGGAGTACCGGAGAGGACGCAGACAAACACGGGAGAACATGAAGCACTGAAACAAAGATGGAGGATTTGACCTCAGGACCAGGCGCGTAATCTCCAGGGGGGTTACGGGGGTCATGACCCCCCAATAATGAGATCCAGCCAATATAATTTCATCATTCCAGTTTATAAAATTATGAATGATCTTGATTTTCTTTAATCATTTCAATTATTCTCAGCAAAATATTTCCATGTTTAATCATCTAGTAATGTAACCCCGCCTCCTTCGCTGCATACTTGGTATTACCCAACCAGCTTTCTCTACCAAACCTTCACTGTTTGCTGTATGTTTGTTAGCGCAGTCGCTGGTGCCAGAGACTGCCAGTGACTTCAGTCTGAGGGTTTGAAGTTTCCATGTCTGTGTGATGTGTGGTGTGAAGGCTGCTGGTTAAACTGGGACTCACTGTTTAAAGCACTGAGTGCTCATAGAGAGATGCTCCATGAGTCCCAGTACAGACTACAAACATGGTGGAAACTTAGCTTTGATATCCACACACTCTGCACGTCTGTGAGTAACTGTGATGAAGATGTGCAGAGATCTGTGTACAAACAGGAGAAAGACTGTAAAGACTCTGTGCTTCTAACAGCCTCTGTTAACATATGTGAGGCTGTTTGTTGTTGTTGCCATGGAGCTTTTCACTGTTTGGGTCAGCAGGTCATGTGATCAGGTTTGTTCTGCTGGACGATGGTTCAGTGTCAGGGTTTGTTTGCATTCATCAATAAATATCTAAATAAATCAAAGACTCCATGTTTGTTCTTTCATCATGTGACCTCTGCTCATCCATCTCTGTGTGTATCAGGATACATTTAGTTCATAATACACAGAAAAATCAGAGTTATTACCTGTAATAAATGTGAAAGATTCCTGCAGTGATAACCAGGCAGGACTGAAACACATCCAAGCTGTCACCACGGTAACAGCACCGTCCATCCACAGGTGAGGGGAGGAGCAAAAAGAGGGACTTTCACCATTTTATACTAAAAACACTCAACTAATGTTTCTAATATGAAACAAATAAGCCCACATTAATGTGAGCATTTATTAAATAATAATAATAATGATTTCCTCCTGATCTCATTTCCATAGCAGAGAAAACTGTGGTGTATATTGAGGTGGAGGGTGTGGTCTATGGCTCAGGTGTAGAGTGAGGGTGGGGTGCACCACAGCAGCATGCTGGGACTGCTGAGGGTGGAGGAGGGAGTGATGATGACATCAGAGCTGCAGCAGTCAGCAGCACAGAGACCAGTGAACACACAGTCTGTTCATCTTTGCATAGATACAATATATAGCACAATATTGAATGACAGAGACGCTGTGTGAGCTTCCACAGATACACTGACGTCAGCATCCAGAGTCCTCCTGCTGCTCCCCCCTCAGAGCCCCGTGATCAGCACCAACACATTCAGTTAGATGACAGAGTCCAGCTGCAGCTAGAATCAGCTCTGTGAACAACAGCACAGCGTCAGTGTTTCACACTCAGTGAAAGGAGGAAACACCAGAAGAACACCATGTGTGCTACGTTTCCCAGGACACACTACAAACTGCACAAATACAGCACGTGGAAGGACCTGGAGCTGCATTTAAAGAGAAAAGACAGCGTGATGTCCTGTATGGACAGGTGGAAGGAACCAAGTCCTCAGCTGAAACACTCGTGTTTGTCCACAGACAGGAAACACAGCAGGAAACAAAGAAGCTCATGGATAACACACTTCCTGTCAGTCAGAATGAGGCTGGAGCCAAACACAGAAAGGTGTTTTTGTCCAGATGAGCCCAGAGAAGAAACACGAGTGTTGATCAGGGCAAGCTAAAAAAATAATCTAAACATGTGTGTATTGGCAGTTTTGACGGGCATGAAATCAGCAATGGGTGGGTGAAAGCCATTCACCAGAGCTTAACTGCTGCTGATGTGGGCTGGCCTTCTCTGCACGCTCTTCAAGGCTGCTGTGTTTTCTGAAAACTTCCAACATTTGAGATTCTCCCGCAACCAATTTACGCTCATGACAGTTATGAGAATATAAATACGTCGCACTGTTGGGAGTAAATTCTTGCAAAAATGTGTTGTCTCCCTGTGAGGCAGTCTTACTTGCTCGGGAACCCATGATAACAACAACAGTCGGCGTCACAGACCACGTGTTCTACTCCGCACTTACTCAGACAAACACACTCAACACAACAACAACAACAACACAAAATAGGCCTATTGTCCAGCACATCTGGACCCCGTGGAACTTCTCAATGCCCCACAAAGCGGCGGACCCCACAAAGCGGTCTACATTTCGCCCCACTAAGACGGCGAACCAAACAAAAGTTCGAACTGCGCAACTCTGCGACTTAATGCTTCTGTACAACAACTTCACTGAGCGGTTTTGTACATCGCCCCACTAAGACGGCGAATTTTAGCCCCACTGAGCGGCCACGAACAACGCCCCACTGAGCGGCGGAGAAGTACAGTTATAGAGATGCACTCTAAACTTACTCGGTGTTGCTTAGCGTGTAATATCAGCCTCGGACACTAATTTTGGGGGGGTTAAACTCTGACTTCCTTCACCATCGCTTGTCCAGGCCCAGGGTTCTTATTCTTCTGCCCAGGCCCGGACACTAATTTTGGGAGGGTTAACTCTGACTTCCTTCACCATCGCTTGTCCAGGCCCAGGGTTCTTATTCTTCTGCCCAGGCCCGGACACTAATTTTGGGAGGGTTAAACTCTGACTTCCTTCACCATCGCTTGTCCAGGCCCAGGGTTCTTATTCTTCTGCCCAGGCCCGGACACTAATTTTGGGGGGTTAAACTCTGACTTCCTTCACCATCGCTTGTCCAGGCCCAGGGTTCTTATTCTTCTGCCCAGGCCCGGACACTAATTTTGGGGGGGAGTTAAACTCTGACTTCCTTCACCATCGCTTGTCCAGGCCCAGGGTTCTTATTCTTCTGCCCAGGCCCGGACACTAATTTTGGGAGGGTTAACTCTGACTTCCTTCACCATCGCTTGTCCAGGCCCAGGGTTCTTATTCTTCTGCCCAGGCCCGGACACTAATTTTGGGAGGGTTAAACTCTGACTTCCTTCACCATCGCTTGTCCAGGCCCAGGCTTCTAATTCTTCTGCCCAGGCCCGGACACTAATTTTGGGGGGGAGTTAAACTCTGACTTCCTTCACCATCGCTTGTCCAGGCCCAGGCTTCTAATTCTTCTGCCCAGGCCCGGACACTAATTTTGGGAGGGTTAACTCTGACTTCCTTCACCATCGCTTGTCCAGGCCCAGGCTTCTAATTCTTCTGCCCAGGCCCGGACACTAATTTTGGGAGGGTTAACTCTGACTTCCTTCACGATCGCTTGTCCAGGCCCAGGCTTCTTTTTTTTTCTTCTGCCCAGGCCCGGACACTAATTTTGGGAGGGTTAACTCTGACTTCCTTCACCATCGCTTGTCCAGGCCCAGGGTTCTTATTCTTCTGCCCAGGCCCGGACACTAATTTTGGGAGGGTTAACTCTGACTTCCTTCACAATCGCGTGTCCTGATTGGAGGGGGGGATCACTCTGACCGGCCAGCTGCTCTGACTACGCAATTGGCCAGCTTCACCATTGGTCCGGGATGCCTTTCCACCCGTTATACGGGTGTCCGTCCCTCAGACTCCGAAAGCCTGGCCAGCCCTCATGACGGGGTGGCACTGCCCACCAGGCATGTGAAAGAAAGCAGAGGTCCACGCTTTATATCGGTTGACCTCCCCCAGGCCTCACTGCCTCCCCTTCTCGGAGAAACCCTCTACAAATCTTGTGTAGTTAGTGTGTAGTGTAGTCAATAGTTGTGTTGTGTGTGTCAGAACAATGAGGCGACTGCTGAATGTTACAGGTGTTACAGCAGTGATACATCTCCTGTTGTCAGGCCTGCAGGTATCAGGCTGTTGTTCTCCTTTATCTCATAGTGGACAGAAATTATTTTTTGGAGTGGCACAAATAATTTGTGTGGCATCAGATTTGATACAGAACAGCTGATTGTTCTGTAAATAGTTTGAGATGGTTATTTTAGAAAGGGTAAAAGGTAAATGGCTGCAAATAACTTTGTTTGAAAAACTTGTGCATATGATTTTAAAATGGACAATTTATATTTGCATTTAAAGTTATGAAATATGATTCATTAAAAATGTTTGTGGTTGAAATAGTAAAAAAAACCCTTTTTATTCTCAGATTTTATGTTTATTTGTCTGGTTGTAGATCAATTGTGTTTATACAGTATGTAAAAATGAAAACATAACTGTAAATCAGACACGTGAGGTCGTGCTGAAAAGGAAGATAGTTTTTAAAGGTAAAATGTGGAGGGAAAATCAAAAGTAGTTAAAAATGGCCAATTATACCCTGGACCCAAACTTCTCTTTTTTTTAAGTAACGCAATAGTTACTTTTCAAGTAATTAATTACTTTTAGAATATTGTAACTCAGTTACTAACTCAGTTACTTTTTTGAAGAAGTAACTAGTAACTATAATGAATTACTTTTTCAAAGTAACTTGCCCAACACTGGTTACAGGTGGGTGCAGCCTGCACTTTCTCGAGACAGACCAGCTGCACCACAAACACTTCAAACCTCATCTCAGGACAAAAACTGAAAGAACAACATAAAAAAAGAAGAAAACAAACCCTAGAAACATGCTGGGTTACAGGAGATGGCAGACGTGTGAGTCTTTTTCTGTTAATGAACAACAGAAAAAAGAAAAAACTGGAATCTGTAAACAGTTACTCAGAAAAGGATCCAGATTTTTCAAAATACTTGTTTCAATTCTGCGAACATAATTGCTGCGATTAATGGACTAAAGTCGTCACTTTTCACCCCTATTTATGGATTTAAGGCTCAAAGGATCAAACTGGTGGTAAGATTCTAAATATATGTGACGTCATTATCCCATAAGCCAGTTAGGGTGTCACATGACATTTGTGGATGCCGGTATCTTTTTACTTGGACAATTTATCAAGTTTCAATCCCTGTCATCAAACCTCATCTGAGGACAAAAACCACAAGAACAACATAAAAAAGAAAGAAAACTTACCTTAGAAATCTGTAGGGTTGTTTTCTCTGAGACATGTTGGAATCTGTAAACAGTTACTCCGAAAAGGATCCAGATGTTTCAAAATACTTGTTTCAATTCTGCAAACATAACTGCTGCAGTTAATGGACTAAAAGTCGTCACTTTTCACCCCTATTTATGGATTTAAGGATCAAAGTGGTGGTAAGATTCTAAATATATGTGATGTCATTATCCCATAATGACATCACATATATAGGTTGTCACATGACATTTATCAGTAAAGTTACCATCTCTGTCACCCCCCCTCCAAAAAAATAAGTGCTATTGCAATAACCGATGTTTTCTACAGTCATTTGTGCTAACAGATGGTGGCATTTTAAAGCTGGGTCTTACTCTGCCCAGGCTGCTCTACCATAGAAGAAGAATGTAGACCTACAATACCTTGAAAAACTTTCACACATTTTGTCACTTTACAACAACAAACGTAAATGGATTTTTTCTGAGATCTTCTGTGACAGACAAACACAAAGTACCACATAACTGTAAAGTGAAAATGATGGACATGGTTTTCAGAATATTAAGCAAATAAAATCTGAAAAGTGTCATGTTGATTAGCTTTCAGTTCCCTGTACTCTGATACCCCCAAACAAAATCCAGTGATATCAATTGCCTTTAGAAGTCAACCAAATTAGACAAGTTTACCTGTGTGTAATTTAGTCTCATTATAAATACTACTGCTCTGTGACGGCCTCAGTAGTTGGTTACAGAACATTAATGAACAAACAGCTTCATGAAAACCAAGGAACTCACCAGGCAGGTCAGGGATAAGTTTAAAGCAGGTTGACCAAAAGTCATTAAAAGTCCCATCTGCAGTTTGCCTGGAACCATGTAGGGGACACAGCAAACAGTGGAAGAAGGTACTCTGATCAGACGAGACCAAAGTTAAACTTTCTGGCCTATATGAAAGGCGCTACATGTGGTGGGAAAAATAACATCATCATCACCTCATCACCCTGAACGTGCCATCCCCACTGTGAAACATGGCAACATCATGCTGTGGGGATGTTTTCCTTCTACAGGGACAGAGAAGCTGGTCAGAGATGATGGGAAGATGGATGGAGCTAAGTAAATGGGAATTCTGGAAGAAAACCTGTTGGAGGCTGCAAAGGACTTGAGCTTGGGATGTAGATTTACCTTCCAGCAAGACAATGACCCTAAATAGAGCTTGAGCTGGTTTACATTGAAGAATGGGCAAATATTTCAGTCTCTAGATGTGCAAAGCTGGTAGAGACATACTCCAAACATTGTGTTAGTAATTCCAGCTTTGTGTCCGAGTCCTGCACTTTTGGTCTTCACTCTGACTGCCACGCACAGGTTATTAAGACAGTCACATTACTGTGGACCTTTGACCTCTTCCTTAAGGTCAAATAAGGTCAAACTTTCATAAAATGCTTTCTCATATTTAAAACTATGCTTAAAATTCTACCGCCTTTGTTTGCATTTTCATTAGGAAATAATAATACAGATTCTAAATATGACATTGGCCACAGAATGTGTTATTTCTTCAAAGAAAGTATTGTAAAGCCAAAGAATACATCAGAAATATAAGAGTATTCTGGTGAAAGTAAACAATCCCCAGAGAATTAGCTGCCTCGGCAGAGAGTTGCTCTGACTGCTTCTTTCTTTAGACAATAATTCTGATAGCAAAAAAAAGACTGTTTTTAGCCTGAATGAAGGTTTGCTTCTTGTTATTTGAGTCTGTTGTTCTGAATTTGGCTCTGCTGACTAATACAAATTAATCTTAAAATGCATTTAGATAATCTCTTCATGTTTTTGATTGCACATATAGATGAATTTATACCAAAATTAATTAAATAGCTAAAGTGTTACGTTCTGTAATGAAGTATTTTAAATTAATGTTAAGTTAAACACTGTAATGTCATTTAATGTAAAAAAAAATCAAACATTTAAACATTATTTAAACATAAACATTATTGTTTTTTCCACTTCAGTAAAATCTGAATGTTGACTTCACTGGAACAAACAGGTTTTATCTGCTCATGCTGGCTGTTTGCAGTTAAAGGGGAGAACAGAGTCCCATCACTGATGACTGATCACTTTCTGCTCATAGTTTTAAGTTTAGTATGATTTTATTAGCTATAAAACTGTCCCAGTTTCATTGAGCGCTGAGGATGAACCAACACATTACCGTCTGTGTGCTTAACTGGTGACAGATTAAAGATAAGAGATCTGTGTGTGCTGATGTGTTAACTTTACCATCTGTGTGCTTAACTGGTGACAGATTAAAGATAAGAGATCTGTGTGTGCTGATGTGTTAACTTTAAAAATATGCCGTCTGACTGCTCAGACTGAGTCAGAGTTCACATGCTGACGTGTGGAGACATGAAACCTTGTTGTAGCTGCAGGTGTGAACACACTGATCCCAGATCAGCTGTATTTGTAACATGAACATTTCTGCTGCAAAGCTTCAAATGTTCAGCATGTTTCTCTGTTTCCAGTCTATAGATCCAGTCACACTTTCTACCTTCACCTGTGCAGTAAAGACTGAGAGCAGAGCTGAAACCAACCGTCCAATCAGGGAGGAGCATCAACACCTGAGCTTCATTCAGACTCTGTTATTGAAGATGTTGTTGGTACAAAGTTCATCTGCTGCTCACATGAATCCTGTGATGAAAGATTTATTTCACTGACCGTTTCTTCAAAGCTCATTTCAACCTGTTGAAGTCATGAATGAAAGTGCAGACTGAGAGTGGATCACATGATGTTTAAGGTGTGTCATGTGACATGTTCAGTATTGTCACACGTGTCTAGATTGACCCTGATATCATAACTGCTCAAACACTGATGATTATATTTGAAGAATTATTACTGATGGCAGCAAAGTTTGAATGGAGCTCTCTGTCTGTGCTGATTTGTCGCCCTCTGGAGGTCAAAACACAAACTGCATGATGTCACTGTAACCACCACAGTGACAGGAAGTGTTTTTAAATGATGAAACATGTCAGTGATGCTGATAGTGTGTTCATCACAGACGCTCAGGCTTCATGTTGACATGAATCAAAGCAGAGAAACTGGAATGAATCAGGTGTTGTAGAAGATGGAGAAACAGGGTGGAGAGAGGACGCTGCTCCTTCTTTGAGATCAAACATGTCGTGTTGTTCACGTGCTGTCAGCGTGACGCACAGAAACCATGGAAACAAAGTGTGAGTGAAATCAGTCCAAAGTAACAGAGTGAAGAGCAGCAGATGAAGCACAGAGGACACAAAAAGGAAGGAAAGAAGGAAACAAGGTCCATCTGTGTCCTTTCAAACAAACAAGCATCAACGTCCAGGACTGAAACATGAATCCACATATTTATACACATATTTATTTAATGAGAATAAAACCAGAATATTTATAATACATCACCAATAATCAGGCCTGGGATCCTCCTGGTTACAAACAGGGTCCAGGACTGGGACCCTCAGGTGGATCCTGCAGGGTCTGGTTCAGGAAAAGGTGGAGACCAACAGAAACAGTTTTAGTAGAAAGGTATGATTTCATTTATTTGAAGAGATCAGAGCATTATTCTGATTATTAAGCTTCAGTCAAATATACTAATGCGCACGGCGCCGTGACACTTAATGATCTGTTATTGTACATTTGTCACATGTGTGTATTTGTTGTTGTATTGTTGCTGCCATGATGCATCACATGGGACCATCACACTACCACCACCATATGTGACTGTTGCTATGAGGCTCCTTTTCATTGATGCTGTGTTAGTTTCAGATGTAACAGGACTCAAAGCTGTCAGAAAGCTTTTGTCTCATCAGTCCACAGAGTCTTTCCCAAACGGGATCATCAACATGTTGTTGGACAATGTGAGACCATCCTTTGTGTTCTTCTTGGTCTGCAGTGGTTTTCTCCTTGGACTCCTCCATGGATTCTCTTTCTTATTGTTCAATGATGACCTTAACTGAGGCCTGCAGGTCTTTCATGTTGTTCTGGGCTCTTTGTGAGCTCCTGGATGTCGATGTGCTCTTGGAGTCATGTTGGTGCCACTGGCTCCTGGGAAGGTTCCCACTGTTCCCCACTTTCAGCATTTGTGTCTAATGGCTCTCACCGTGGTTCAACAGAGTCCCAAAGCCTTAGAAATGTCTTTGAACCCTGTGCAGACTGACAGCTGTGACTCTGTCAGCTGATTGTGTCGATGGTGGCATTATGTGTTGCTGTTTGACATCTTTCAGCCTGTTCACTTTCTCACACGGGTTCTGTAGAAGTTGATGAGTCTGTTGATCCAACAGGTCTTCTAGTAATCAGGCTGAGTGTGTTTGTCAAACTCAGCTTTAGAAACAAATGTGCTTCATCACAGTTCATTCATGATTGAAGCAGAGGGGCAGTTATTGTTGCACACAGCTCAGGTAGGTTGGGATCACCTTTGTGCCTTAATCAATGACATCATCATTTATTTACTTGTGTTATCTTTGTCTAACAGGAACATTTGTGTGATAAAAACAGTCAGAAATGACTGAGTGAAAAGACTTTTTCACACCACTGTGTGTGATCGTTGGGAGAGTTCACTTATCTGCAATGAGAGGTGTGATCAACACGAGTGCACGAGTGTCACATGACTCACAGCTGTGCATGCAGTGGCAAAAGGCTGAGTGTGTGCCATCAGTCTGTACTCAGTCCTCACTCTGAGCCTCACATCTTCCTGCTGCTTCATGAGAGCAGAGCTGAACTTCCTGCTGTGGGAGAGACGAGGAGGATCCTGGTGCAAGAAGCACAAATGATGCAGTTTGTTTCCTGTTTACACTCAAAGTGACTAAAACCAGATTTATGAAAGTGTCATTTCTCTGAGTCCCACTGAGTGAAACATCAGCTTGTATGAACTGTTCAGTCTGATGGATCCTCTGAAGTGTGTCAGTGAGCTGTTGGAGTAAAGCTCAGTCAGACTTGGACCTGGTTGGTAGTCGTCATAGATCTGGACCACAGCTGGCTTCAGGTCGTCCACTGGGAGCTCCTGGATGATCTCTGTGGTTGATGGTGTGTCCTTTGATAACTGGACGAGACAGAAACAATCGCAGACACAGTTTGTACCAAAGATCATCATCTGGTGTCCCCACTGTGGACGTCTCTGACCTCCTCTAAGGACACCAGAACAGGATCTTCCTTTGGTTCAACACGACTCACCAGGAGGCCACGTTTGAGCTGTGAGGAGATGACACCATCACAGTGATCACATGACGTGTTGGTAGAGTCTAATTACTCACACTGTGGGGAACATCCAGGACCACCATGTTTGTAGTTTTCTCCTTCCCACTGTAGCTGTGTTTGAACAGTGTGTGCACACATGCTCTTCATCACCCACAGTGACTCCACGCTGGTACAGACTCTCCTCTAACCTGTCACATACTTACAGGGATGGATTTCCACAGTCAGTCTGGCTCTGGCAGATCCACCTGTGGGCTCCACCTCTGTGTGGACTTTCACACTGAGAGTGGGGACATCAGCAGGTGTTGGGATGTTGTAGGTGCACAAATCTGGGAAACAAACAGAACCAATCACAGCTCAGTGCAGCCGGCTGTCACTTTTCTACAACGTGACACTTTTATATTTATATCTCTATATTTATCTCTTTATCTTAATATTTATCATCAATATCTGTGTTTCTCATTTCCTATCAGTGCCTGATGTTTGTTGTGTGTTTGCTGCTCCGACAGCTCAGTTTCCCTCTGGGATGAAGAAAGTTTCTCTGATTCTCATGTAGACACAAATTGATTTTTAATTTAGTGTCAAACAGAATTGTACTGTGTGCAGTTCTTACTGTCAGCTCTAATGTTGTCTATGAAAACACATTGATTACATGTGAAAATGCTTCTTTAGCGTTTTATAAGCACAAAGAAACAAAGAAAGCCTGTTTGACACCAACCAGGACCTGGTCACATGATGCTGTCACTGAGCTGCACTGAAGCAGCTTCCCCTCCAGCCTGTATTTTCCTGACACGTCCTGCAGCGCCTCCTCCTGGTGGAGCAGTTTGTTGCCCTGATCAAATGTCAGCTGACTGCTGGAGCCTGAACTGTCCCTGTGCTCCAACCTTCAGGACTGAACACCAGAGTGGAGCAGAGAGCCTGAAGAGCCTCCACTGTGTCCTACAGGATGGATTCATGTTGACATGAAGTTCAAACTGCCTGTGTCACTTCAACACACTCTCACAAAGAGTTTCTAACCTTCACTTCCTGGTTAAATAAAGGTTACTAAAGCTGAGTCACTAAGGAACCTCAGCTTTTTGACATAACATTGTTCTTGTTCCAGAATACAAATATTTTAAAAAGTATTTGTTCAAAATAAGTATTCATAAAAAACACGTTATTCGTGCCTTTCTGAATACTGTATTCAGGTTCGGCTCCACTCCTAGTTGGGACTATTGTCCTTTGCTGATGCATGTATTGTACAGCCATGAGGAGCCTTAATAATGCAGCTGCATTATTTATCCACCATAACAGAGGTTAGTGTTCAGCTCTGTCACCACTCTCGTCACATGTTGTCACACTTGTACTTCCAGCTCTGAGCTGCTGCTGCTGAACACGTTACTTTTGTAATTATGTCTCCAAGCAGCCTCATAGCTTTCAAAGAAGAAAAAAAGCATTATTTCCTGATAATGTATGATGTGCTTGTACAAGATGTAAAGACTGGTAGTTTGAGGAAATGACGACGCCTTTCAAAAACATATTTGCTTGCACAGAGCAGTACATTCTTGGTTTCCTTGTAGATTAAAAACAGGATTGGAGTGATGAGGGACGCGGTGCTGCACGGCTGTCTATGGATGACCTGTACATCAGAACCACATCAGCCCAGACCCAGACATCTACCAGCACAAGTACAGAGCCTTTATCTCACATGTCTGAGCATTTGTTCACCTTCATCTGTTTGTCTGTTATTAGTGACAGCTCTTCATCCAGTCCACCTTAAACACAGTGGGTGTGTTGCTGGGCATATGGCAATTCTAACAAAACAAACATAACTTAGGCTGCATGTAAATGGGCTCTGTGCAACCTTGAATCAGCTCCCGTTGGCCTCCAGGTTCTGGAAACACTTCCAGGCAGAGCTGCCGCTTTGCAAGCCCGACTGGGACCAGTTCCCAAAGCAGGTGGTCCCCATCATGTCAGTGGTTGCCGTGTGGGTGAGGAAATGAAAACAGGAAATGTGAACAGGTGAATAAAGTGAACATGAAACAAGTGAAAACACTGGGCGAACACCAGGAACCCTGACACATCAGTGACACCAGGATGTAACTGTGCATGTCATCAATGTGGATCCATGAAGACTGAATGACTGATTTCCTGATATACAGTGGTTTGCAAAAGTATTCGGCCCCCTTGAACTTTTCCACATTTTGTCACATTACAGCCACAAACATGAATCAATGTTATTGGAATTCCAGGTGAAAGACCAATACAAAGTGGTGTACACGTGAGAAGTGGAACGAAAATCATACATGATTCCAAACAGTTTTTACAAATAAATAACTGAAAAGTGGGGTGTGCGTAATTATTCAGCCCCCTGAGTCAATACTTTGTAGAACCACCTTTTGCTGCAATTACAGCTGCCAGTCTTTTAGGGTATGTCTCTACCAGCTTTGCACATCTAAAGACTGAAATTCTTGCCCATTCTTCTTTGCAAAACAGCTCCAGCTCAGTCAGATTAGATGGACAGCGTTTGTGAACAGCAGTTTTCAGATCTTGCCACAGATTCTCGATTGGATTTAGACACCAGACAGGTCAGGGATAAAGTTATTGAGAAATTTAAAGCAGGCTTAGGCTACAAAAAGATTTCCCAAGCTTTGAACATCCCACGGAGCACTGTTCAAGCCATCATTAAGAAATGGAAGGAGTATGGCACAACTGTAAACCTACCAAGACAAGGCCGTCCACCTAAACTCACAGGCCGAACAAGGAGAGCGCTGATCAGAAATGCAGCCAAGAGGCCCATGGTGACTCTGGACGAGCTGCAGAGATCTACAGCTCAGGTGGGGGAATCTGTCCATAGGACAACTATTAGTCGTGCACTGCACAAAGTTGGCCTTTATGGAAGAGTGGCAAGAAGAAAGCCATTGTTAACAGAAAACCATAAGAAGTCCCGTTTGCAGTTTGCCACAAGCCATGTGGGGGACACAGCAAACATGTGGAAGAAGGTGCTCTGGTCAGATGAGACCAAAATGGAACTTTTTGGCCAAAATGCAAAACGCTATGTGTGGTGGAAAACTAACACTGCACATCACTCTGAACACACCATCCCCACTGTCAAATATGGTGGTGGCAGCATCATGCTCTGGGGGTGCTTCTCTTCAGCAGGGACAGGGAAGCTGGTCAGAGTTGATGGGAAGATGGATGGAGCCAAATACAGGGCAATCTTGGAAGAAAACCTCTTGGAGTCTGCAAATGACTTGAGACTGGGGCGGAGGTTCACCTTGCAGCAGGACAACGACCCTAAACATAAAGCCAGGGCAACAATGGAATGGTTTAAAACAAAACATATCCATGTGTTAGAATGGCCCAGTCAAAGTCCAGATCTAAATCCAATCCAGAATCTGTGGCAAGATCTGAAAACTGCTGTTCACAAACGCTGTCCATCTAATCTGACTGAGCTGGAGCTGTTTTGCAAAGAAGAATGGGCAAAGATTTCAGTCTGTAGATGTGCAAAGCTGGTAGAGACATACCCTAAAAGACTGGCAGCTGCAATTGCAGCAAAAGGTGGAAAAGTTCAAGGGGGCCGATTACTTTTGCAAGCCACTGTATATTGTGATAAAATCACTTCTGTATGAACTGTGTGTTTGCAGCTTTATATTCATCAGATATGAAACCTTGATGCTTGTTTGAAAGGACACAGATGGACCTTGTTTCCTTCTTTCCTTCCTTTTTGTGTCCTCTGTGCTTCATCTGCTGCTCTTCACTCTGTTACTTTGTTACTCTGGTTCTCCTGCAGACACGTGGGTGGTGCTCTCCACCTGTAGATGGAGCAGCAGCTGGTCTGGCTGAGTTCCTCTGACTGTCTTTGATTTGTGCTTCCAAAGTTTAACAGGAAAGTGAAGCGAGAGAAAGAGCAGGAAGCAAAGCTGAGTTTCCTCTCTGTGTCACATCCACAGTGTCTTTAGATGATGGAGTGACTGCAGAGAGTTCACAGCTTCACTGTTTGTGCCCTTTAGATGTGCACTTATTCCAAATATACATCATCACTGCTCAGTGAGCAGGATGGAGGAAAGAAAGCATTCAGTATCTGTGCTCATTCACACTGAACAAATAAGACTTGATCACATATTTGTACATGTAGAGTCTGCACTCTCATTAATATGAGCTGTGCTTCATATTAATAAGAAACACAGCTCATATTAATATTATACTGTGTACACAGTATAATGTTAATATGAGCTCAAGCTGTTCTTCAAGCAGCTCGTCTTTACTTTAATACTCAGAGTTTTACTGCAGCAATGAATCAGAGTTTCAGCTTTTTAAACAGACTCGAGTGATGAAAACACAGAAATCTGAAGCTCACAGGTTCACCTGTTCACACCTGCTGGCAGATCACCTGTCAGCACTTTCATGTCATTAATCTCTGATGTTGATCCTCCAACAGTTACAGACTGACGGATTCTCCTGTAACCTGCTGACATCATCCTGAACACAGTAAAGCTTATTTGTAAGGCAGCTGCAGGTCTGTGTGACGTGTTGAACACAAACAGGAAGTGGATGCAAGTGTGTCACACTGTGACCTCTGAGGACTCACAAATGCCGCTTTCAATCCAACACAAACACAAATCAGTCTGATTACATGTTTGACAAAAACCTGAACAATGACTGATCAGCTCAGTTTATCATGCTCACCTTCACTAACCTGATCATTGTGTCTTTAAAACCTTCCTGTGGGTCAAAGGTCTAAACTTCACTAACATCTCTCTCCATCGTTTGCAGCAGAGGAGACGTGCTGGCAAAGTTTAAACTTCATCAACATTTACACTTTGTTTTCTTCAGGTTTCACTGCTGCTGCCTAAAAACACAGCAATGGTACCAATGATGAAGAACTCAGTCTGGACTGATTGTTTGCTTCATCTGTGACGTCAGGCTTTAGCTCTTTAACATGTTCAATACATTTTCCTGTAAAACAGTGAATAAGTTGAATAACAGCACTGATATCAGTGACAGTCCAAAGACTTTGGTGCTCGGCAAAGCTTCAAGTTTCAGCTTTTATTGTGATGTACAGATTAACAGAGCAGCCACATTTATCTAGAATGAAACTCTTTGGTCCTCAGCTTTACATCAACATATAGAGAGTGTGCAGTGATATTATGAAGAAAATAACAGAGAATAATAATAATAATAACAATAATAATAATAATAATAATAATAATAATGATGATGATGATTAAAAAAGACAAAGTATTAAATATTTAGGGAATTTAAGACAAGTTGGTATTTGTAGTTGTAGTGAGTGTGTAGTGGTGTGTGCAGAATGTCAGCAGGTCAAAAGCCTGATGGCTTGTGGGTAAAAACTGTCCCTGTGTCTGGTAGTGCGGGTCTGGATGCTCCTGAAGCGCCTGCTGGATGGCTGGAGTGTGAAAAGTCTGTGTCTGGGATCAGAGAGGATCTGCTGTGTCTTCCTCATGCAGCGCTGTCTGTAGATCCTGCATGGCTGCCAGTTCAGTCCTGGTGATGCTGTGCTGATCTCACCACCCTCTGCAGAGCTTTGCAGTCCAGAGCATTACAGCTGCCGTACCAGGTGGTGATGCAGCAGTCAGAATACTCTCACTGGTGCAGGATTTGTTAGTATTCTGGGTTCATGCTGAATCTTCTCAGGCGCTGCAGGAAGAGCTGCTGTCTTGCTGCTTTTGTGCTCCAACATGGTGAGCAGCTCAGATCCTGCTGATGTTGATGCCCAGGAATCTGAAGCATTGTTTTAAGAGCCAATGAACGCCTGTTTTTTCCAGATGAACTGGTCCTGCTGCTTCAGCACTGAAGCTAAATGCTACTAACTGCACATAATGTCCTCCTGTACATATTCACTTCATGTATCTAATATTCTGTCTCTTTGTGCACAGTCGAGGAGCGCGTCAGGATACATTTCACTGCGTGTTGTACTTGTATAACTGTGCATGTGACAAGTAAAGAATCTTGAAAGGACAGTATAGGTGACCGCACTGATGCCTGTTCATAATTTCACCACTGTCTTGCTGCTTTTGTGCTCACACCATCAGATCCTCGCTGATGTTGATGCCCAGGAATCTGAAGCATTGTTTTAAGAGCCAATGAACGTCTGTTTGTTCCAGATGAACTGGTCCTGCAGTTAGAGTATGAACTCTCTGTAAAGCTGGGCACACGCTGTGGGATTTTTTTCAGCTTGTGCTCAAACAACTGAATCACAGGGGTTAGAAGGTCATAGGTCACGATGCAGGTCTCACATTATATGGCCCGATGTTCTGCTGCGACCTGAGTGCTCACACTGTGCGTCCATAACATGAAGCTTATAGCACAGAATCTGTCTCTCTGTCTTTCACTCACACACAACCACCATCAACTTTGCTAAACTGCTAATGAGGAACATGGACTTACCAGGCAGCTGCAGCTGAGCAGCGATGTCCATCCAACTCTTTTCACGGATGCTGCGTTCATGATAATTTGTGAGGTCACACAAAAGACTCGATGAGCCAAAGTTCTACATGTGGTGCCTCCATCGCTACTCTATCTGTTTCACTTCCATTTCTGTGTTTACTTGTGCGCAGTGTGAGAGGTCGCGTTAAATCGTCTCTTGGCACTGCTTCAACAGTGCGATACCTTCATGAGGGGCGACCAGGATTTCAAACAGATTTGATTTTCTTGTGATTGCTGATCAAGAGCTGGTCGTGAGGTGTTAATCGCTGCTCGTTACCCCGTGTGTGCTACACGATGCACGACACATGATTACGGTGAAACTCAGGCCGATCCCCAAAACAGTCACACGAGTGAAAAAGCAGTCAGCTTGGTCCTGGACATTCACGTATGATCTCAAAATGGTGACGCGCGTTTTTATTAGCAGCTCTCTCATTCTAGTCTAAACAACAGTGTCTCAGTAACCTTCCACTAGAAGATGCTCCCCTGTTATCTACTTTCTCCCAGGCAAGCGTGAGTCTACAGCCTTCTACCCCCCAAGAACACGCAGTCTAATGCCTTTATCTTCAGGGCCGTGTCCACTTAATACTACAATATATGGTTATGTGGTATTTTAGTTCATATCAAGCATAGAGTTGAGGCACTTCAAATAATTTCATCTCAATAAGAGTCAGCTGGTTCCAGCCGAGCCTCCAGACGGAGCGCCTCCTTCTGTTGAAGCTTTGTGTGCTGAGTCAGATGAAGCCAACACTCTCCTCCATACTTCAACTTGTGATGAAGCTCCTTTAAAATAAGGACAGGCTGTAATAAAGGAGTCCAGTGCTGATGCTGTTTAGTCTCTGACAGAGGAGGAGGACTGTGGCTGAATATTCAGATGATTTTAGTGGAGGAAACTGTCTGAACAGACAGGAAACGATGGGCTCTCTGCAGATTAAAGCTGTTCTAGAATGAGGACGCTGCTGACACGTTGTGTTTGCAGTGGACACAAATGAAGAAGCTGAGCTTCCTGCTTCACTCCAGTCTGGATTCTGATGATTCATAGTTCAGTTCCTCTGAAAATCATCAAGTACAAGGACTGGAGTGAAAACAAGTGAGAAAGCAGCCTGTGAGAAACTGTGACAGACTGTCAGAAGGCCTGGAGAACGACTGCTGATTAAAGCCTTACAAGAAACTCTTTACATACATCTGTAACTATGACAACATGAAAACAGCCATAGCTCCACCATCCATTATTTTTCTACTGCTTATCCAGGTTCATGTCAATATTGAGCTTTTATTTTGAAATCTGTGTGTTGGAAGCTGTCAGTGGTCAAACCAAAATACTTTCAACTTTCTTCATGTTTTCATGTAACTTCCATTTCTACATTTGTGTGATTCTACATTTGAATATATGTTTAGTTTGGTGTGAACTTCTGCTTTGTCTCTTATTGTTTCTCAGTCTACCATGTCTAATGTGTTATATGTCCAACACAAAGCACCAACACTTATTAGGAAGTAATACAGTGAAGTATTTGTCTGAGCTGGCAGTACTAGAACTGCAGTATTTGTTGCTGTACACTGCAGTTAGAATGAAATGCTCTCAGTGTATTACTTCTTCAGTGTTTTTGTGTATTGCTGTGAATCCAGGTCCTAACAAGTAGCTTCCAGAGTAATCAGAGTACTTGCTGTGACAGAGGGGCGTGGCTTCCTTTGATCCAGTGGAGACAGGAAGCTACCGGCTCCTCCTCCTCCGGGATCAGGATGCAGTTTGTGACAGGCCGACGGCCAGGTGCTGCTTACATCAACTTTATTCCTCAGCTTTCAAATATTTGATTTGATATACCTTTATTAGTCCCACAAGGGGAAATTTATAAGGCTGCCGACCTATTGCACGCAATGGCGGCGCCATCTTACCCTCCGACCATACATACATTACACAAAAACATTACATGGGGAAGACAGGCCAGAGAGGTATAACAATGGAAAAGGCACCACATGAGGAAAGGATCATTTTGTAACAAAAACAGGTCAATAATCTGCTGGCACCGGCACTAAGAAGGAAACACGGGTACATCCTTTCACATCCCGGTGAAGGAAGCATTTGGCACTTTTCACTTTGATTTAGCGGCTGTAATTACCTTTTGGTGCTCGTTTCATTTTTCCAAAGAGGAGAAATTATGAAAACTGCCAATCAGGCTGAAGATGGACTCATGGGATATTTACTGAATATGATATTAAATCTCATTGAATCACTACAGAACCATTACAAGCATCAGATCTGACTGTATATATGTTTATATGTATGTGTGTGTGTGTTTATTAGGACTGTCAGGGGTTGTGTGTGGAGGTGTGGAAGAGATGACCCAAACGCAGGACTCACGGTGCAGAAGTGATGACGATTTATTGGAGCGGGTGAATGAACAAAGCAGGAACGGCAGAACTGACTAGCTGACTGAAAGACTGAGTGGCTGGCTGAATAACTGAACACTAACGGGAACGACAACATAACATCAATGACACGACAAAGAACTGGTGAAACCAAGGAGCTTAAATACACAGGTTGTCAGGATGATGACAATGATTGGAAACAGGTGAGTACAGGCTGAACATAATCTGACTAATGACACAAGCTGACACGGGAAAAACAGGAAGTGAGAACATTGTGGCAAACTAAACTGAACATGAACAGAGCTGAATCACTGGGTCAGCGACCCAAGAAACCTGACAGTACCCCCCCTTTCAAAGGCCGGCACCCGACGGCCGAAAGAAAGAAAAACCAGAACAGGGCGGGCAGAGGGGGCCCAGGACGGAGGGACAGAGTCCAAAACAAAGCAGTCCAGGTGGGCGGCCTCACGGCCAGTGGCTGAGCCGATACAGTTCTGGTGGGCGGCCACGTGGCCGTCGGCTGAGGCGACTGAGCAGGTCCGGAGGCCGACCACGCGGAAGGCGGCGGCCACTGAGCAGGTCCGGTGGGCGGCCGGGAGGAAGGAGGCGACGGCCACTGAGCAGGTTCGGAGGTCGACCACGCCGGCGACGAGGTCCAGCTGTTGGCCTCGAAAGTGGCCAGCGATTCCGAGGTGCCGGCTTGGGCGGCGGCATGGCATCCGCAAGACCAGGCAAAGCCGAAGCTGAGGCTGAGGCTGGACCAGGCGAAGCAACAGCTGTAGGGCCAGCAGGCGCGGAAGCCTCTGGCTGGAGACAGGCAGGGCCAGCGGGTGCGGAAACCCCTGGCTGAGGAGCGGCCGGGCCAGCGGGTGCGGAAACTCCTGGCTGAGGAGCAGGAGAGCTTACAGCTGGCTCTGGGTGCTGTGGCTGTAGGTCCGGGAACTGAACAGGATGGTGGATGAGTGACTGGACCAGAGACTGATCAGGAGATTGGGCAACTGAACTACAAGGTACTGGATGACAGACTGAACTGACTGGACTACAGACTGGACAGGCTGGAGGACGGGCGACTGGGGAACAGGAGGAGACTGGACTGACTGGACAGGCGGAGAGTGGACTGACTGGACAGGATGAGACTGATCTACAGGGGCCTGGAGGACAGGAGCAGGCTGAACTACAGGGGCCTGGAGGACAGGAGCAGGCTGAACTACAGGGGCCTGGAGGACAGGAGCAGGCTGAACTACAGGGGCCTGGAGGACAGGAGCAGGCTGAACTACAGGGGCCTGGAGGACAGGAGCAGGCTGAACTACAGGGGCCTGGAGGACAGGAGCAGGCTGAACTACAGGTGACTGGACAGGAGCAGGCTGAACTACAGGTGACTGGACTGACTGGGCTGGAGGCTGAACAGCAGGAGAGTGAACTGGTTAGACTGAGGAGGCTAATGGATAAACAGAGGTTGGTGAGGCTAATGGCTGAGCTAAAGACTGAGCTAGTGAGGGGGATAAAGCTGCAGCTTGGGCTAGTAAAGCTGGTGCCTGAGCAGGGGACACCTCAGCTAGCCTAACCAGTGATAGTGCGAGGGCGTGAAAAGCTGGATCAGGAGGTGGATGAAGAGGTGAAGTAGCAGGTGGACCGGTTAGCTCTTTCAAGTCTCTAGGGAAGTCAGGCTGGGTTCTGGCTGCCTTCAGCCTGGGTTCTGGGACAGGCACAGAAGGTGACTGGACACCAGTCACCCTCACCCGAGAAACAGGAATGGGTGTGGAGGTAGACTGGGTCACAGCTGCTCTCGTCCTGGGAGCTGGCACAGGTGGGGGTGCCACAGAGACAGACTGAGCCCTGGCTGCCTTCACCTGAGAAGGTGAAACAGGTGAAGGGAAAGGCTGAATCTGAGCCGCCGTGCTGGCAGAAAAAGGTTGAGTAATGGGTGAGGAAATGGTGATTGAGTGGGAGAAATTATTAGGTGTAGCGGGGATAATGTCTTTAGCAGTGGCCTGTGATGGTGGAACAGTCTCTTTGGAGGCAGAATGGTGTGTATTAATAGGGTAGTCCAGAATGTAATCACAATATACAGTTTTTTGATTAGGTGGATAGTGAACAGTCTCTGGCTTGCAGTGAGAGGAGAGAAAAAAAGTCTGTTTCGCTCACCACCGGGAGCTGCAGCTCTGAATGGGAAGCGCGTTGGCGGCGTGTGCGCCGCTCTCTCCGGGAAGAGAGAGTGGGCGGGGTACACAGCCGAGCTTCTGGCGCGGGAACCTCCATTGAGCCGAGATGGGAGGTGAGGCCGCTGTGCTGTGGCGAGGCTTAAGGTCCGGTGAATGAGGCAGGTGGCGTGTGAGCGAGGAGCGGACCCGCAAGTGAGGGAGCCGCCGAAGCGCGGCGAGAAACGCCCACTCTCCGCAGCAGATGTTCCGGTGCAGGTGGGGCAGCAGGTAGGAGAACGCGGTGTCTCCGAGGCCCGCCCAGAGCCAGGTGAGTTCCCTCGAAGATGTGCTCTCGCTCCGCGAAGAGACGCTGTTTCTCCTTAAGCTTCTCCGCCCAAATGGAGAGCGCTGCCTCCTGCCGCTCAAAAAGGTGACCCAAACGCAGGACTCACGGTGCAGAAGTGATGACGATTTATTGGAGCGGGTGAATGAACAAAGCAGGAACGGCAGAACTGACTAGCTGACTGAAAGACTGAGTGGCTGGCTGAATAACTGAACACTAACGGGAACGACAACATAACATCAATGACACGGCAAAGAACTGGTGAAACCGAGGAGCTTAAATACACAGGTTGAATGATGACAATGATTGGAAACAGGTGAGTACAGGCTGAACCTAATCTGACTAATGACACAAGCTGACACGGGAAAAACAGGAAGTGAGAACATTGTGGCAAACTAAACTGAACATGAACAGAGCTGAATCACTGGGTCAGCGACCCAAGAAACCTGACAAGGACATGGAAAACAATGAAAGGCACATTTTTCATGATGTCTGTACTTTGACACAAACTCAACTTTGATATTTTTATGTATGCAGCAGCAGCAGTAATGACAGAGAAATCATCAAAATGCAAAGGGACTCAAATGGTTACGGTCAGGAGGTCAAAGGTCAGAGCTCCCGTGGGTCTGAGGGTGGGAGAAGGATGAAGGAGTCTGACCTGAGCCAGTGTTTGACATGAACACATCAGCACTGCTGTCAATGAGCCTAACGACAGCTGTTAGCATCATTTCAGTGTTTCAGTCATAAAAACACTTCCTGTCTCTGTGGTGGTTACAGTGACATCATGCAGTTTGTGCTTTGACCTCCAGAGGGCGACAAATCAGCACAGACAGAGAGCTCCATTCAAACTTTGCTGCCATCAGTAATAATTCTTCAAATATAATCATCAGTGTTTGAGCAGTTATGATATCAGGGACAATCTAGACATGTGGGACAATACTGAACGTGTCACATGACACACCTTAAACATCATGTGATCCACTCTCAGTCTGCACTTTCATTCATGACTTCAACAGGTTGAAATGAGCTTTGAAGAATCATTCAGTGAAATAAATCTTTCATCACAGGATTCATGTGAGCACTAGATGAACTTTGTACTAACAACACTAGAAAGTGTGACTGGATCTATAGACTGGAAACAGAAACTCACTGTGAATGTTTGTAGTATAAAGACTTATACTTTAAATAAAGCCAGCAGTCTGGGTGTGGCTGTATTAGATGTCTGTTCACGCTGGCAGATACAACAAGGTTTCATGTTAACAAGTGAACTTTTCTCTGAACCAGTCTGAAGTCAAACACACTGATGAGGGTCAAGGTCAAATTTATTTATATAACACATTTCCAGACAGACGATGCTGAACAAAGTGCTTAACAATATAAAAATACGATTAAAAAGAAACAATATAAAAACAATAAGAAGAATATAAAACAATGATAGGACAATAAGAGAGTTAAACCAATTAAGACTATTAAAATAAAACAAAAATGCTTGGGTCATACTGTGTTACAAGCCAGGGCATAAAAATGTGTCTTTAGTAGTGATTTAAATTGATCAAGTGTTTGTGCAGTTTTATTATTCAGGGGAAGACTATTCCAAAGTCTGGGACCTGCCACAGAGAAGACTCTATCTCCACGAGATTTGAGATCAGTCTGTGGGATGGATAGCATTATTTTAGAACTGGACCTTGTGGTTTTTACTGGAGCATAAACAGAGAGGAGCTCAGACAAGGGGCTCGGGCATTAAGTGACTTAAAAACAAAAAGTAAGAGTTTAAATTGGATCTCCAAAAGTTGATTCTGTTCATCTGGACGTAACATTTTCAGTGGGAGAAACGTGTCATCACTCATCCTGTATCTTCATCTCATGTGTATCTTCAATCAAAAATTGGATCCTGTAGGAGACAGGAAGCCAGTGTAGAGAAGCTAAAACTGGAGATATATGTTCTCTCCGTCTGGTGCAGGCAAGCAGCTGCATTTTGGACCATCTGAAGACGATGAATGGAGACCTGGTCGTGACCAAAATACAATGTATTGCAGTAGTCCAATCTGCAAGTAAGGAAAACGTGAATGACACGTTCAAAGAGGTTTGTATGCTGACCAGAAAAGAGAGAAAATGTTAACAGGTCTTGTTTAAACAGACAAGTAGAACAGAAACGTGTCCTGTTAGTGTCTGACTCTCACTCTCTGCCTGCTACACAAAACCAGAAAGAAGAAGGACCAAGCAGGAGTTTCATCCGAGCTGCACTCTGGTTGGTTATGATAGTGAACATGTCTGTAGTAAAGATTAAGTATGCTGCAGGGACCTGAGAAAAACTGCAATATGGAATTAAACTGAGGGAGCATCAATTAGTAGATCATACACCACCAGGAACAGGAAGAAGCTTATAAGAGTGACTCACCGTATTCTTGTATACATTATACAAACACTTTATACAAAAACTATAAGAAGTGTCAAGGTTGTAGATAATTCTTTCTATCTGGCAGTGAAAAAGTAAGAAAAGCGAGGATCTTCAAGGTTTACGATCCTCAAACTGGAACATCAGGTTTCAGTGTTTAGTGTCAGATCTCAGAGCTGTAGCAGAAACAAGCTCACAGGTCAGTTCAGTTTCTCTGTTTACACAGCACAGCTGAAGGACATCAGGGTGAGGAGGACGCTCTCATGCTTTGACTCCTCAGTTATTCACAGTCTGCCACATAAGTTGCCATGGTGATGTATCCCAGTGAAAAGTGACCCGGCTTCAAATTACCAGAAATAAGCCAGAGTTAAACCTGAAGTCAGCTGCTGTCACTCACACTGATAGCGACAGCGATGTGTTCACTCCAAATAAAAGCTTTATGCTTGTGTGACAGAAACACTCTGATCTGATTCTTTATGGGATCATGTCTGAGGTCAGAGGAGCCTTTGTGAAGTGAAGCTGTGTCTGCTGTTTGTGTGAGATTAAATTCATTAAATCTGCCTTTCAAAGAGAAAATGTGTTCTCCCTATTCCTGCGAGTTTACACTAAACAGAAAGAAAGGAAAAAAATGGTGAAAGGAGGCTAGAGTTTTGCTTCACTTTTGATAATTTAAATCTGTTGTTTAGGAATTTGAAGGGTGTTGTTAACTGAAGGTGAGTGCTGCTCCTACTGACCCCACCCCTCCCACCTGTCCTGCTTGGAGTCCTGCCTCCTTCCAGAAAGCAGCTCACCTGTGTGTCCGTGTTTAGTGTGAAGGTGTGGAGTGGAGCTTGTTGTTGGTGTGTGTGAAGAAACTGTAAGTTTGCTTTGTTTCCTTCTTTTTCAGTTTGTCTTTAGGAGAATAATTTGTGCTTTGAAGCAAATATTTGCTTTAACAGTTTGATGGATTTAATTGTTTTTCTTAACACTGAACTGAATATTTTCAGACTGATGACACTGCATTCAGCAATACAGTCATTTTTAGTAACAGCTTCTACATTAATCCTGAACTTGGAGTTAATTAGTGTGAAGATTTTAACTCTGCTGTTCCTCTTTGAATCATGGATCAGCTGAAATGTTTAAAATGTTGTTCACACGTCTTGAACTGACTGAAGCTTCCAGTCACAGTGAATCAGTGTGTGTCAGTGAATGCATCGTGTGTGCTTCACGGCTCCATCTAGTGGACTGAGAGTAGAGATAAGATAAGATGACCTTTATTAGTCCCACAGGTGGGAAATTTGTTTCGTTACAGCAAAAGTGCAAAGTTATGTAGCAGAAATTAGAAAATACTGGAATGCAATAAAATAAAATAAAATACTATATACAATAGAATAAAATAGAATAATATATACAATAGAATAAAATAGAATACCAATGCTATATACAACTGAGTAAGAAAATACAAAAGTACAACTTTATCAGAAAAAAAATTGCACATATAGCAGTCTTATTGCACATGTGTGGGTTTGATCAGCTGCAGAAGTCTTTGTTGTGGAGTCTGACAGCAGTGGGGAGGAAAGACCTGTGAAATCTCTCCATCCCGCACCGTGGGTGCCGCAGTCTCCCACTGAAGGAGCTGCTCAGTGCTGTCACAGTCTCATGCATGGGGTGGGAGATGTTGTCCAACAGTGATGACAGCTTAGCCACCATTCTCCTGTCACTCACCACCTCCACTGGGTCCAGAGGGCATCCTAGAACAGAGCTGGCCCTTCGGATCAGCCTGTTCAGTCTCTTCCTGTCCCCAGCAGAGATGCTGCCGCCCCAGCAGACCACACCGTAAAAGATGGCTGAGGCCACCACAGAGTCATAGAAGGTCTTCAGGAGTGGGCCCTTCACTTCAAACGACCTGAGTCTCCGCAGCAGGTACAGCCTGCTCTGCCCTTTCCTGTAGAGGGCGTCTGAATTATGAGTCCAGTCCAGTTTGTTGTTCAGATGAACACCAAGGTACCTGTAGCTGTCCACAGCCTCGATGTCCATACCTTGGATGTTCAGTGGTTGCAGTGGAGGGTGTTTGTGCCTGTGGAAGTCTACCACCAGCTCCTTGGTTTTACTGGCATTGATCTGGAGATAGTTCAGCTGGCACCAGTCCACAAAGCCTTGTGTCAGTCCTCTGTACTCCTTGTCGTCCCCATCATTGATGAGGCCGACTATTGCAGAGTCATCAGAGAACTTCTGCAGGAAGCACTGGATGGAGTTGTGGGAGAAGTTTGCAGTGTAGATGGTGAAGAGGAACAGAGTCAGAACCATTCCCTGTGGGGCCCCCGTACTGCAGACGACCCTGTCCGACACACAGCCCTGAGTCCTCACATACTGTGGTCGGTCGGTGAGGTAGTCCAAAATCCAGGTAGTGAGGTGATGGTCCACTTCAGAGTTCTCCAGCTTGTCCTTCAGGACCGTGGGCAGAATGGTGTTGAAGACACTGGAGAAATCAAAGAACATGATTCTCACAGTGCTCCCAGCGGTCTCCAGGTGAGAGAGGGAGCGATGTAGGAGGTGAATGACATAAATCATCCGCTCCAATGCCAGGCTGGTAGGCAAACTGAAGTGGGTCCAGTGATGAGCTCACCAGGCACCGAAGCTGAGCCAGGACCAGCCGCTCCAGGGTCTTCATCAGGTGGGATGTCAGAGCCACCGGCCTGTAGCTGTTGAGGTCCTTGGGGCGTGAAGTCTTTGGCACTGGAACAACACAGGAGGTTTTCCAGAGCTGTGGGACTCTTCCCAGCCTCAGGCTCAGGTTGAAGAGGTGCTCCATCACCCCACACAGTTGGACCTGACCACCCTCGAGCTGATGCCATCTGGACCCGCTGCCTTCTTGGCTTTAATCCTCCTCAGTTCCCTCCTAACCTGGGTGGTTGAGAGAGACAGGCTGGAGCCTTGTGTTGACTGTTTATTGGATGCTGTTGTTGGGGGTGGGGAGGAGTGAGCAGGGTGTTTAGAGGAGGTGTGAAGTGTCTGAGATGTCAGAGGTGAGACAGTAGTGGGGGTGGGTGAGTCTGCAGCCGATGTTGGAGACTGCCTCATAGCTGAATCAAATCTGTTGAAGAAATGATTCAGTTCATTTGCCCACCTCACATCCCTCCCAGGCAGAGAGTTCTGATGTTTGTGGCCTGAGATGGTTCTGAGGCCTCTCCAGACTTCACCGACGTTGTTTTGCTGAACCTGGTTCTCCATCTTCCTTATCAGTCCCCTCAACTCTCTCTGCACCCTTTTCAACTCCTCTTTGTCTTTGGATTTGAAGGCCCTCCTCTTCTGCTTGAGGACAGCTTTAATTTCTGGGGTATTCCAAGGTTTGTTGTTGGAGAAACACCGTACAGTCCTGGTAGGTGCGGTGTTATCCACACAGAAATTAATATAGTCAGTAATGCATGTAGTAAGGCTGTCGATGTCCTCTCCGTGGTCGTCACAGATCACCTCCCACACAGTCGACTCAAAACAATCCTTAAGAGCCTCCTCGCTCTCCTCCGACCGTCTCCGTACTGTGCGGGTGGCTGGTGGCTCCCTGCGCACTAAGGGCTCATACACAGGGACAAGGTGCACCAGGTTGTGATCAGATCTGCCCAGGGGAGGGAGAGGTAATGAACTGTATGCCTCTTCTGCATTGGCATACAGTAAGTCCAGTGTTTTATTGTCTCTGGTTGGGCAGGTCACATACTGGGTGAAGGTGGGCAGTGTGGAGTCCAGTGAGGCATGATTAAAGTCCCCTGATATTATGAGGAGGGCTCTCGGAGATTGTGTTTGCAGTCTGCTGACCACAGAGTGGAGAGAGTCACAGGTTGCATCTGCATTGGCCGAAGGGGGGACATACGCTGTTTTCGCGATAACATACAAGAATTCCCTGGGGAGGTAGTATGGACGCATGCTAACGGCTAACAGCTCAATGTCTCTGCTGCAGAGTTGTTCTTTCACAGTGATGTGCCCAGGGTTACACCATCTGTCATTCACAAACACTGCCAGTCCCCCTCCTTTCCTCTTACCGCTGTCTCTCATCCTGTCCGCTCGCAGCAGCTGGAATCCCGGTAGTGTCACTCTCGTGTCCGGAGTTAGCGATGTTAGCCACGACTCCGTTAGCATCATGATGCTACATTGCCGGTACTCCCTCTGTGACCAGGTTAGCGACGTGAGCTCATCCATCTTATTGGGCAAAGATCTTACGTTTCCAATGATTACAGAAGGGAGAGATGTTTTACAACGTCTCCATCTCAGCTCGCTGGGAATGTCGAGTCTGTCCGCCGGCAGTACCGCTTCAGGACGCAGCGTAACAGCTGATCCCTAATGTAAAAAAAGGATTCCTGCGCAGGGTCCCCAAACAGGGGTGAAAAAAGGGGAAAAAAAAACTGAGAAAACCAACCATGACTAGCGCAAAATGGTAGAACATGATTGCTGAGTCTAATTGCTAATACTTTAGTTACAAAACAATACGAGAAAATAAAGAGGAGAGAGAAAGAAACTCAGAATGAGCAGAGCTGCTGTAACAGGCTGCCACACGCGAGGGGTGCCGGAAGGAACTGTGCAGAGCAGCTGATGGCAGCTTCCTCTGCCTCACACTGCTGTCTGACTGCATTCAGCTGACACTGAGATGAAGCAGGAAAGAAGCAGCTGATATTTGGAAAGCACACACGATGGAAAGGAGGATTTCAGCTGATGTGCACATGAATGATTTGTGTTTCCTCTGCAGGTGAAGGTAGAAGGTGTGTGTGAGCTGATGTGAATTGAGCAGCATGGATCAGTGTGAGGACAGAGAGGAGGGAGTCCCTCCCTCTAAAAGCACTCTGTGTGGGGAACATGAGAGCCAGACCAAAGCTCAGAGGTGAGATGACCATCTCTAACTGTCCATGACTCTTCTCCATGTCACAGCTCAGCACTCACATCACTGCTCCGTCATTATTCACAGGAACCAGCCTGGACCTCCACCCAGCTCTGTGTCCTGTAAGAGTGATGTTTTGATGGACGCCATTAGAAGATCTGAACAAAGACAGTTAATGTCAGTGTATAAAAGGCATAAAATCATATCAGCTATTTGTATATAATGAGACTTTTATTAAAGATTTAAGATCGTTGTTTTAGGATCCATCAGAACCTCAAAGCTGGACCTCCACCCAGCTCTGTGTCCTTAAAAAGTGACTGGTCTGCAGATCACCCCATTAATTTTAAAGTCCATCCTCCATCTACTGCAGAGAGGTGAGCTGTTAGTAACATGAAATGCTTGATGTTGTTGGATAAAACTCCAGTGCAAACATGTCATTCTCTCAATCTCGTTTAAACTGTCTCTTAAATCTTAAACATTAAACACTACATGTATAAAGGCTAATTTACAGGTTTGAGTGCTGCTCTGAAAAATAGTCCTAGATTTAACTGCCTGAAGCTGGATTTAAGAAATAAGCATTCAATGTTTTAGAACAAGCATATGTTGGGTATTTACTGACACTACTAATACGTTAGGGAAAAAATAAGGACAATAAAACTAAAATGCAGTTTAAGAGGGACACTGTTGTACTGCCAATCTTAAAAAACAAGGAAACATTGTTCACTCTCCTTTGGTCTCTTTGACAATAGGTGGTTAATTGCCAGCTGACATAAAACAGTAAAACTTGTCAGCTTTAGTACTCACTTGTGTAGAGTCATTTATGAATGATCACAGTGCTGAGATGAGAAACTTCTTTTTTGTTTGTTTGTTTTCCCCCTTAGCACATCCAACTACTTTACAAAATAACGTGTTACTACACATGCATCACACCAGAAATACAACTATGACTTTACCAAAGTGCAATCGGGAACCCCGACATCCATCACAGTGTGGCATGTCTTCCTCAGAAGCTCGGTGTTTTCCGTTAAACAGATCAGCCTTTTCTTATTTCTACCTAGGTTGGAAGAAGGTCTAACAGGAGAGAGATGATACAGAAACATGACATCCATATAAAAAATAATTAAACACGTTTTCAATGTACAACTTTTGAAACTTTTATATAAAAGATCTGCACACTCTTCCCACTGAAACCAGTGATGAAAACAATATTTAAACTAAATATATTTTGGATAAATTAAAGCATTATGAAAGCTGTCCTTGGTTCCCTTTATTTTTTACTTCTTTCCCTATCAGATACTGCCCTGCATGATAATCAGGACAGGTGAGAGGTTCCCTGTATGCAGCTGTTATAGATTGCGTTGGAGATCCTTCTGCAAATACACAAAGAAAATATCTAGAAATTGTTTTAAATGTTTTCAGCTGTCCCTTCGGGACAAAAGCATGGACCTCAGCTGCATTAGGTGGCAATATAACTCATTCAAAGGTTAGCTAAATTTGTCTTAAAATGTTTTAAGGTTCTACGTTATGCTAACAATTGTTCAGCTGGATATTTGAGTGATATAAAAACCCAGTACTTTGAAAAGTTCATTTACAGACCTCTTCACTTCGGCCATCTGCCATCTTTTCCAAATGGCTTATTTTTTGCAATGAATCCTGGGATAGGGTGAACCACAAAGTATACACCTAAGCCATGATTAAAATCCAGGGAAAAGGAGGATACTTTTGGGGGATGCATTTTGAGGAGGCTTCAGATTTGAACAGCCATCCTTGCTTTCTGTATATTAAGGGCATGCTTATCATGTTGACTTCAATGCACTAAGTGAAGCTATTTAAAAACAAAGAAACAAAGAAACACTACTATTATGCAATTAAATCAGTAAAAAACAAAAAATACATAAAGAGAGATTTTATTCTGATATGAACTAAAGCTCAATATCTTTTAAAAAGTCATATATTATATTATAAACAAAGTCTGCTTTGTATAAAAATTCAGGAAAATCATTATTAAGTTTAAATCAGGCGTGTGTTCTCCTACAGAGAGGTAATTGTGTGTAAATGTTGTTGTGCCTCAGTGTCTGTGAATAAATCCTCCATCATGTTTAATGTCAGTTCAGCTCTGTTTCACATACATTTCTATGTTCATATCTGAAGCGGGGTGTGTGTTGGAGTGCTTCTACAAACACAGCAGTCAGAGTGTAAAGAATGGATGTTGTAGGAGGTGTTCCTGTAGTGTCCAAACTAACAATTCTGGGTCAGTGGCTCAAAGTTTTATTAAAGCATGTACATGGGGTGGCTGTAGCTCAGGTAGGGGTGGCTGTAGCTGTGGTGGCAGAGCAGGTCAGCCACCAATCAGAAGGTCGGTGGTTCGATCCCAGGCTCCCTCCTGGCTGCATGCCAAATATCCTTGGGCAAGATACTAACCCCATGTTTGCCTATTGGTGGTGATCAGAGGACCTGGTGGGGCCAGTGTCCGGCAGCCTCGCCTCTGTCAGTGGGCCCCAGGGCAGCTGTGGCTACAATGTAGCTTGCCATTGCCAGTGAGTGAATGTGTGTGTGAATGGGTGAATGACTGAATGTAGTGTAAAGCGCTTTGGAATCCTTAGGGACTGAGTAAAGCGCTATACAAATGCAGGCCATTTACCATTTACATTCTTACTAACACAGCACACACACACAAAAAAAAGAAAATCAACACTTGCCCCATTTCTGCAGTCTATCCTTCAAGCTCGGGTCCTCTACCAGAGGCCTGGGAGCTTGAGGGTCCTGCGCAGTATCTTAGCTGTTCCTAGGACTGTGCTCTTATGGACAGAGATCTCGGATGTTGTTCCAGGGATCTGCTGGAGCCACTCGGCTAGCTTGGGAGTCACAGCACCTAGTGGTCCGATTACCACTGGGCGATCGTGGCTCAAGAGTTGGGAGTTCGCCTTGTAATCGGAAGGTTGCAGGTTCGAGCCCCGGCTCGAGTCTCAGTCGTTGTGTTCTTGGGCAAGACACTTCACCCGTTGCCTACTGGTGGTGGTCAGAGGGCCCGGTGGCGCCAGTGTCCGGCAGCCTCGCCTCTGTCAGTGCGCCCCAGGGTGGCTGTGGCTACAACGTAGCTTACCATCACCAGTGTGTGAATGTGTGTGTGAATGGGTGAATGACTGGATATGTAAAGCGCTTTGGGGTCCTTAGGGACTAGAAAAGCGCTATATAAATACAGGCCATTTTACCACTGGTACCACTGTTACCTTCACCCTCCACATTCTGTCAAACTATACCCTGAGCCCTTGGTATTTCAAACACTTTTCGTGTTCCTTCTTTCTGATGTTGCTGTCATTCAGAACCACTACATCGATCACTACGGCCATCTTCTTCTGTTTGTCTACCACCACTATTTTCGGTTGGTTAGCCACCACCATTTTGTCCGTCTGGATCTGGAAGTGCCACACAATCTTAGCTCGGTCATTCTCCATCACCCTTGGGGGTGTCTCCCATTTTGACCTCGGAACTTCCAGGCCATATTTGGCACAGATGTTTCTGTATACTATGCCGGCCACTTGGTTATGGCGCTCCATGTATGCCCTGCCTGCTAGCATCTTGCACCCTGCTGTTATGTGCTGGATTGTCTCTGGGGCATCTTTACACAGCCTGCACCTGGGGTCTTGCCTGGTGTGATAGACCCCAGCCTCTATTGATCTTGTGCTCAGAGCTTGGACCTTTGCTGCCATGATTAGTGCCTCTGTGCTGTCTTTCAGTCCAGCTTTGTCCAGCCACTGGTAGGATTTCTAGATATCAGCCACTTACTCTATCTGCCGGTGGTACATACCGTGCAGGGGCCTTTCCTTCCATGATGGTTCCTCGTCCTCCTCGTCTTTCTTGGGTTTCTGTTGCCTGAGGTATTCACTGAGCACTCGGTCAGTTGGGGCCTCTTCCAGATGTATTCGTGGATGTTCCTTGTCTCATCCTGGACTGTGGTGCTGACACTCACCTTCCTTCCGCTTAGCGTACAGCCTCAGGGTGCTAGACTTGGGGTGAAATTCTCCATGCATGGTCAGGAGCTTTCTTGTCCTTATGTCTGTGGCTTCTATCTCCTCCTTTGGCCAACTTATTATACCAGCTGGGTACCTGATCACGGGCAGGGCATAGGTGTTGATAGCCTGGATCTTGTTCTTACCGTTTAGCTGACTCCTCGGGACTTGCCTGACCCTCTGCAGGTACTTGGTGGTTGCAGCTTTCCTAGCAGTCTGTTCATGGTTCCCATTCGCCTGTGGGATCCCCAGGTACTTGTAACTGTCCTCTATGTCTGCAATGTTGCCTTCTGGTAGCTCGATCCCCTCAGTTCTGACTACCTTCTCTCTCTTTGTTATCAGCCGACTGCACTTCCCCATTCCGAATGACATCCCAATGTCATTGCTGTATATTCTGGTGGTGTGGATGAGTGAATTGATGTCTCGTTCACTCTTGGCATACAGCTTGATGTCATTCATGTACTCGAGGTGGCTGACAACTGCTGCGTTCTGTAGTCGGTATCCGTAGCCAGTCTTGTTAATGATCTCACTGAGGGGGTTCATGCCCATGCAGAACAGCAGTGGGGACAGAGCATCTCCTTGGTAGACTACACACCATAAACCCAAGGTTCAATAAAATTTTAATGAGAATTGGAGAAAAGGCAGGAGCCAATCACTTAGGTTCCCAGGGTGGATCACACACTAGGTGTAGAGTCAAAAATATATTGTGATAATAGTTAAAATGTAAACAAGAAGCAGTTGAAATACATTTACTATTTTTGATAATTTGAATTCACACAGATTTAATGAGAATTCTTCATGGCTCCTCCATAGGGTGGACCAGGAGAGCTCAGAGGGTCCCAGTGGTCAGTCTCAAACACACCTGGACTCCATATTTATGGTCTGTACATGTACAACAACTACTTTTACATCTATTATGTTCACAGTCATCTCCAAGCTGCTCTCTGTACACCGGTGGGTTGTCAGTGTGTCCAACATGGATCTGATGTTTGCCTCCATGATTTCAGTCTGATTGGCTCATTCATAAATTATTCTGTTCCAGCTGCTGGAGGACAACATCATCACTTTTGTGAAGAATGAGCTGAAGAAGATCCAGAAGGTTCTGAGTTCAGATTACCCAGAATGCTTAGAGAGTCAGAGGGAGGATGATGAGCAGAGGAGGGGCATCAGAGAGGCATTTGAGAAGATCACAGTGGACTTCCTGAGGAGAATGAAGCAGGAGCAGCTGGCTGACCATCTGCAGAGCAGTAAGAGGATTTCTGTAAAGATTTAAGCTGCTGGATGAATATAACATTTATACAAATGCTTGATGACTGGAACATTTGATATTGTCTTAAGAGATGGACCAACCAAACATCTATGCTTTAAGGAGATGAGACGTAATGTTTTGAATTGTTTTTTCAGAAACTGTTTTTACAGTATGTCAAAATAAACTTAAATCTGCACTGAAGAAGAAGTTCCAGTGTGTGTTTGAGGGCATCGCTAAAGCAGGAAACCCAACCCTTCTGAATCAGATCTTCACAGAGCTCTACATCACAGAGGGAGGGACTGCAGAGGTCAATGATGAACATGAGGTCAGACAGATTGAAACAGCATCCAGGAAACCAGACAGACCAAAAACACCAATCACACAAGAAGACATCTTTAAAGCCTCACCTGGAAGAGATGAACCAATCAGAACAGTGCTGACAAAGGGAGTGGCTGGCATTGGGAAAACAGTCTTAACACAGAAATACACCCTGGACTGGGCTGAAGACAAAGCCAACCAGGACATCCAGTTCATATTTCCATTCACTTTCAGAGAGCTGAATGTGCTGAAAGAGGAAAAGTTCAGCTTGGTGGAACTTGTTCATCACTTCTTTACTGAAACCAAAGAAGCAGGAATCTGCAGCTTTGAAGACTTCCAGGTTGTGTTCATCTTTGATGGTCTGGATGAGTGTCGACTTCCTCTGGACTTCCACAAAACTACAATCCTAACTGACCCTAGAAAGTCCACCTCAGTGGATGTGCTGCTAATAAACCTCATCAGGGGGAAATTGCTTCCCTCTGCTCACCTCTGGATAACCACACGACCTGCAGCAGCCAATCAGATCCCTCCTCAGTGTGTCGACATGGTGACAGAGGTCAGAGGGTTCACTGACCCACAGAAGGAGGAGTACTTCAGGAAGAGATTCACAGATGAGGAGCAGGCCAGCAGGATCATCTCCCACATCAAGACATCACGAAGCCTCCACATCATGTGCCACATCCCAGTCTTCTGCTGGATCACTGCTACAGTTCTAGAGGATGTGCTGGAAACCAGAGAGGGAGGACAGCTGCCCAAGACCCTGACTGAGATGTACATCCACTTCCTGGTGGTTCAGGCCAAAGTGAAGAAGGTCAAGTATGATGGAGGAGCTGAGACAGATCCACTCTGGAGTCCAGAGAGCAGGAAGATGATTAAGTCTCTGGGAAAACTGGCTTTTGATCAGCTGCAGAAAGGAAACCTGATCTTCTATGAATCAGACCTGACAGAGTGTGGCATCGATATCAGAGCAGCCTCAGTGTACTCAGGAGTGTTCACACAGATCTTTAAAGAGGAGAGAGGACTGTACCAGGACAAGGTGTTCTGCTTCATCCATCTGAGTGTTCAGGAGTTTCTGGCTGCTCTTCATGTCCATCTGACCTTCATCAACTCTGGACTCAATCTGCTGGAAGACCAACAATCAACCTCCAAGATATTTAAGCGAAGAAATTCTTTTGAGAGAAAGGTTTTATTCCAGGGTGCTGTGAACAAGGCCTTACAGAGTCCAAATGGACACTTGGACTTGTTCCTCCGCTTCCTCCTGGGTCTTTCACTGCAGACCAATCAGACCCTCCTACGAGGTCTGATGACACAGACAGGAAGTAGCTCACTGACCAATCAGGAAACAGTCCAGTACATCAAGAAGAAGCTCAGTGAGAATCAGTCTGCAGAGAAAAGCATTAATCTGTTCCACTGTCTGAATGAACTGAATGATCGTTCTCTAGTGGAGGAGATCCAACAGTCCCTGAGATCAGGAAGTCTTTCCACAGATAAACTGTCTCCTGCTCAGTGGTCAGCTCTGGTCTTCATCTTATTGTCATCAGAAGAAGATCTGGATGTGTTTGACCTGAAGAAATACTCTGCTTCAGAGGAGGCTCTTCTGAGGCTGCTGCCAGTGGTCAAAGCCTCCAAAAAAGCTCTGTAAGTAAATATGTTCCCTATATTTTCATTTCTTAAAATGCTGATTCAAATTCTCAACAAACTAGGCCAAAATATTACAACTAGACAAATAAAGAAATTAATTAATTAAAACATAAATGGTATATTAGGTTTGGCAAAAAACTGTAACTCCGTTGAGTGAAATGATTGTCAGAACTCAGTTGTGTCAGGTGTGTGAATGAAGTTCCTCTTCGTTTTACCTACTTCGTTTTTTCATAACCATATCAGATAATAATTTTGTCTTGGAAGATTAATATCTTTAAAAGCCTATAATCCTCCCAAAATTTGCAACATCCTAACACCTCACCTGCATCGAGATAACAACCTGGAGTTCACTGCTGTCAAAACTATGGAGGTGATTGTTGGCTTCAGAATGAAAGCACAGTCTTCCTTTATGAAGAAGGTCAGAGGATATACTTTCTGTGGCAGCTAAAGAAATTCAACCAGCCAAAGTCACCCATAGTGCACTCCTATTCCTCCATCAATCTATTTTCACCTCCTCTATGACTAACTGGAATGGTTCTGTCACTACCAAGAATATGGACACATTGCACCATGCAAATTCTTCTGCTGAAAAGGTGATTGGCTGCAATCCACCTTCCCTCCAAGACCTGAACACCTCCAGAACACTGACAAGGGCAAGGAAGATAAATGTGGACCACCCACCCCAAACATAATTTCTTTGTGTCACTCCCCTCTCTCAGGGTCCCAGGGCCCATCACAGACTTGATGGGACACAATGGTTTCCTTCATGTCTGTGAAGGTTGTCAGTCAATCAGGTCATCGTAGTCTAAGGAGCTTGAAAAGAAAAGCGTCTGGACTTCTTTAAGTTGCTTGAAAACGTTTCACCTCTCATCCGAGAAGCTTCTTCAGTTCTAAGGTCAAATGGTGGAGAGTCCCAGGTTTAAATCCAGTGGGATTAACTCCCCAAAGAGGGACAAAAGGACCCCCTGATGATCCTCTACCTAATTCAATTCAATTCAGTTCAATTCAATTTTATTTATATAGCGCCAAATCACAACAAAAGTCGCCTCGAGGCGCTTTATATTGTACAGTAGATCGCACAATAATAAATACAGAGAAAAACCCAACAATCATATGACCCCCTATGAGCAAGCACTTTGGCGACAGTGGGAAGGAAAAACTCCCTTTTAACAGGAAGAAACCTCCGGCAGAACCAGGCTCAGGGAGGGGCGGGGCCATCTGCTGTGATTAGTTGGGGTGAGAGAAGGAAAACAGGATGAAAGACATGCTGTGGAAGAGAGCCAGAGATTAATAACAAGTATGATTCAATGCAGAGAGGTCTATTAACACATAGTGAGTGAAAAGGGTGACTGGAAACGAAAAACTCAATGCATCATGGGAATCCCCGGCAGCCTACGTCTATTGCAGCAGGGAGGATTCAGGGTCACCTGGTCCAGCCCTAACTATATGCTTTAGCAAAAAGGAAAGTTTTAAGCCTAATCTTAAAAGTAGAGATAGTGTCTGTCTCCGGAATCCAAACTGGAAGCTGGTTCCACAGAAGAGGGGCCTGAAAACTGAAGGCTCTCCCTCCCATTCTACTTTTAAATACTCTAGGAACAACAAGTAGGCCTGCAGAGCGAGAGCGAAGTGCTCTAATAGGGTGATATGGTACTACAAGGTCATTAAGATAAGATGGGGCCTGATTATTTAAGACCTTGTATGTGAGGAGCAGGATTTTGAATTCAATTCTGGATTTAACAGGAAGCCAATGAAGGGAAGCCAAAACAGCAGAAATCTGCGCTCTCTTTCTAGTCCCTGTCAGGACTCTTGCTGCAGCATTTTGGATTAACTGAAGGCTTTTCAGCGAGTTTTTAGGACATCCTGATAATAATGAATTACAGTAGTCCAGCCTGGAAGTAATAAATGCATGAACTAGTTTTTCAGCATCACTCTGAGACAGGATATTTCTAATTTTAGAGATGTTGCGCAAATGGAAGAAAGCAGTCTTACACATTTGTTTAATATGTGCATTGAAGGACATGTCCTGGTCAAAAGTGACTCCAAGGTTCCTCACAGCATTACTGGAGGCCAAGGTAATGCCATCCAGAGTAAGAATCTGCTTAGATACCATATTTCTAAGATTTTCAGGGCCGAGTAAAATAACCTCAGTTTGATCTGAATTAAGAAGCAGAAAGTTAGCGGCCATCCAGGTCTTTATGTCTTTAAGACATTCCTGCAGTTTAACTAATTGGTGTGTGTTACCTGGCTTCATGGATAGATAGAGCTGCGTGTCATCTGCATAGCAGTGAAAATTTATGCTATGTCTTCTAATGATGCTGCCTAGGGGAAACATATATAATGTAAACAGAATTGGTCCTAGCACTGAACCCTGTGGAACACCATAATTGACCTTAGTGTGTGAAGAGGACTCTCCATTTACATGAACAAATTGGAGTCTATTAGATAGATATGATACAAACCACTGCAGTGCAGTACCTGTAATACCTACAGCATGTTCTAATCGCTCTAATAGGATATTATGGTCAACAGTATCAAACGCAGCACTAAGGTCTAGCAGAACAAGCACAGAGATGAGTCCACTGCCAGAGGCCATAAGAATATCATTTGTAACCTTCACTAAAGCTGTTTCTGTGCTGTGATGAGCTCTGAAACCTGACTGAAACTCTTCAAATAAGCCATTCCTCTGCAGATGATCTGTTAGCTGTTTGACAACTACTCTTTCAAGAATTTTTGATATGAAAGGAAGGTTGGAGATTGGCCTATAATTAGCTAAGACAGCTGGGTCTAGAGATGGCTTTTTGAGTAAAGGTTTAACTACAGCCACCTTGAAGGCCTGTGGTACATACCTGATTATTAGAGATAGGCTGATCATATTTATGATCGAAGAATTAATTAATGGCAGGACTTCTTTGAGCAGTTTTGTAGGAATGGGGTCTAAAAGACACGTTGATGGTTGGAGGAATTAATTATTGAAGTTAACTCAGAAAGATCAATTGGAGAAAAAGAGTCTAACTTAACATCGATGGTACTAAAAGTAGCTGTAGATAAGATTACATCTGTGGGATGATTATTGGTAATTTTTTCTCTAATGATAAAAATTTTATTTGTGAAGAAGTTCATGAAGTCATTACTAGTTAACGTCAAAGGGATGGTTGGCTCAGTAGAGCTCTGGCTTTTTGTCAGCCTGGCTACAGTGCTGAATAGAAACCTGGGGTTGTTCTTATTGTCTTCAATCAGTGACAAATAGTAAGATGTTCTGGCTTTGCGGAGGGCTTTCTTATTAAGCAGCAAACTATTTCTCCAGGCTAAATGATGATCCTCTAAATTTGTGACACGCCATTTCCTCTCCAGCTTACGAGTTATCTGCTTTAGGCTACGTGTTTGAGAATTATACCACGGAGTCAGGTACTTCGGATTTGAGGCCTTAGTTTTCACAGGAGCTACAGTATCCAGAGTCGTACGTAGTGAGGAGGTAAAATTAGTAACAAGATAATCGACCTCTGTTGGAGTAGCGTTCAGATAGCTGCTCTGCTCTATGTTGGTACAGGGCATTGAAGATGATAACAGTGGGTGGATTATATTCTTAAACTTAGTTACAGCACTTTCAGAAAGACATCTACTTTGATAAAGTCTACTCTCCACTGCTGTGTAATCAATTATTGTAAATGTAAATGTTATCAGGAAATGATCAGACAGCAGAGGGTTTTCAGGAAACACTGTTAAATGTTCAGTTTCTATGCCATATGTTAAAACAAGATCTAGAGTGTGATTAAAGTGGTGGGTGGGTTCTTTTACATTTTGAGAGAAGCCAATTGAGTCTAATTTCTGATTGCTTAAGCACATTTTTTGTAACTATTGGCTATTTCTGCAAAACCCTACACACAAATAAGAAAACCTGTCACCCAATTCTCAAAACATTGTAGTTCTCTTGCAAAAGCAAACACAGCTAGATTAACTCTTCACACCTTCGTAAAAATGGTGTTTTCGTATCAAACAGTACACACAAGCCATCATCTACTAAGCACACAATGCGCCAACTGCACACTGATGGTATGAATACAAAACACATCTGGCTTTTGCTTTCTCTGTGTACAGATGTCAATTTGAGGTCACACTTTTGTCATAGTGTCATGTAAACATACAAGGATCCAAACTTTAAGTATTGGTGTTTATTCACACTCATCAAAACCAAGACAAAGTCAGAACACAAAATAGGAATTTCACAAAAAATAGGGAAAAAAAAGACAATCAGCCTACATCATGTCGTCTTTCTGGGTCCGGCCACAAAATCTCGTCCACATCGCATGCGATATCCTCCAGTCCAAGGCACCGGGGAAAATATCTCCTTGAATGCCGTATCCAGGCCTGACATGATGCCTGGTGAATATCTCCACATGCCTCCATTGCCTGTAAAAGGGCTACCTGTTGATGAGGATGACGGTCGTACACTTTCCAGCGCCAGGCAGAGAAGAACTCCTCGATGGGATTTAAGAATGGAGAGTATGGAGGGAGGTTGAGTGCCATGAAGGATGGGTGGTCTGTAAACAAGTTGCGGACCAAAGCAGCCCTACGGAAACTAACATTGTCCTATATGATGACATATCGGGTCTGCTCTGGTCTCTGAACAGTGAGCATGTCATGAAAGGTGTCCAGGAATGCAATAATGTGTGCAGTGTTGTATGGGCCTATGGTTGCATGATGGTGAACAACACCATTTTGGCTTATAGCTGCACACATGGTTATGTTACCACCACGTTGTCCTGGGACATTGATGATGGCACGGTGTCCAATAATGTTCCTGCCACGTCTCCTGGTTTTACTGAGGTTAAAACCGGCCTCATCCACAAAAAGTAGCTCATGTCCCATTGCATCTACTTCTAGTTCCATTACTCTCTGGACAAGACAAAACAAATGCAACACATCAGGCCCATGCACAGCACTACAGTATGCACTTCCAAATTCAGAACCAATGACACTAGCTTACCTGCACATAGTCATATCGCAGTTGCTTTACACGTTCTGTGTTTCTCTCGAAAGGAACTCTGTAAATTTGCTTCATTCTTATTCTGTGGCGCGCAAGTACACAACTTAGTGTAGAAATGTTTGCACTGTGTATATTTTGAAAGATGGTGTCATTATCAATTATGTGCTGCTGTATTTCGCGCGGTCTTATTGCATTATTGGCAATCACCATGTTCACTATATGGGTCTCTTGCTCTGGAGTAAACATTCTGCCTCTGCCCCCAACATCTGGACGTCTGGCAATTCTGTAAAGTAACAATTTCAGTATTTTTGCATGTATGGTACTGTTGTGTTTCTCATTAGAGTATGGCAGTGCTACAAAGTACTTACCGATTCTCATTTCGAAATGTCCTAATGGTGCCTGCCACAGTGTAGCGGCTCAGTTTAGGCTGAACCCGTTGGCCAGCTTCCCTCAGGGTCATCCCATGGTTGATGACATGGTCCACTATTGTAGCTCTGATGTCATCAGTTATTCTGTTTCTTACTCTTCTTACCCTTCCTCTTTCCCCTCCTCGTCCTCTTCTTGCTCCTCCACGTCCTCTTTCTCCAACTTCTTCACCTCCACGTCCTCTCCCTTGGCCTCCTCTGATTCTCACTCTTCTCACTCTTGCTGCTCCTTCCATTGAACTCCACATAGACAGCTTACCTGTGGCCTGTTTATAGTGCTTAGGCTGATTGCAAAGTGTACTAATTATCTAAAACAGTTTTCACATGTGAAAGTGTGCCAGACAGTTGGCAAAATAGTGTTAATGATAGCCATACATGTGTATAATTTTGCTAGGAGTGTGTTGGAAATTTGGTAATTGAGTGTAAGCAGTGAATTGTGCCTACAGGTTTGCAAAGTGTGTGTTACAAAATGGCAAACTGAGTGCAAAGCAGTGTTTGTGCTTTTAGTTTTGCAAACTCAGTGAGTGGTTTTGATATAAGTATTAATAGTTTTAGAAATTGTGCTATAAAAATCACAGTTAGGGTTTAAGCATTCAGAAAAAACTGTAATAGATTAAATGCAATGTTGAGGCCCCTAGAGACAAAGCACGTACAAACTCCAAAACCCATTTCTCCAACACTGTTAAATGTTCAGTTTCTATGCCATATGTTAAAACAAGATCTAGAGTGTGATTAAAGTGAAGGGTGGGTTCTTTTACATTTTGAGAGAAGCCAATTGAGTCTAATAACAGATTAAATGCCATGTTGAGGCTGTCATTTTTAGCATCTACACGGATGTTAAGATCACCCACAATAATTATTTTATCTGAGCACTAAATCAGATAAAAAGTCTGAGAAATCAGAGAGAAACTCTGTGTAAGGCCCAGGTGGACGATAGATGATAACAAGTAAGGCTGGTTTCTGAGTTTTACAGCTGGGGTGGACAAGGCTAAGCATCAGGCTTTCAAATGAATTAAAAGTCTGTCTTGGTCTTTCGTTAATTAATAGATTGGTGTGAAAAATTGCTGCCACACCGCCCCCTCGGCCTGTGCTTCGAGGTTTCTGGTAGTTAGAATGACTCGGGGGTGTTGATTCATTTAAACTAACATAATCATCCTGCTGCAACCAGGTTTCTGTAAGGCAGAGTAAATCGATTTGTTGATCGATTATTAAGTCATGTACTAACAGAGACTTGGAGGAGAGAGACCTAATATTTAATAATCCACATTTCACTGTTTTACTCTTTGGTTCAGATGTGGATACTGTATTGTTCTTTCTTTGTGATTTTTTATGTTTAAGTTGTTTATTGCTCACATGAGCCAAGGTGTGAAAACGTGTGTGGGTCACAATCAGCCAGGATTTCGGGTGAGCCCATTGTGAAACCTGGCCCCACCCTATCATGCGATTTCCTGATGTCAGATGGCCCAGGATGTGAATGGGCGCTAAGGCATCTGGGAAGGGAACCTAAAACTGGATTATAGATGGCAGACAGTTGGTGTCGTAAACCACCGCCTCTGTTCAAAGATGGTCGCTCACAGTGGACGTAAACTGCTTCTTTCACTCCTCTTTCAAACCATCTGTCCTCTCTGTCCAAAATGTGAACATTGGCATCCTCAAAAGAGTGACCTTTGTCCTTTAGATGCAGATGGACAGCTGAGTCTTGTCCCGTGGAGGTGGCTCTTCTATGTTGTGCCATGCGCTTGTGAAGTGGCTGTTTGGTCTCTCAAATGTAGAGATCTGTGCATCCCTCACTACACTGTACAGCATACACCACATTGTTAAGTTTGTGTTTTGGACTTTTGTCTTTCGGGTGAACCAGTTTCTGTCTGAGTGTGTTGCTGGGTCTGAAGTACACTGGGATGTCGTGCTTGGAGAAAACTCTCCTGAGTTTCTCTGATACACCGGCTACATGGGGGATGACAATGTTGTTGCGTCTGTCTTTCTTATCCTCCCTCGCTGGTGTCTGGTCTTCTTTTCTGTGCATCTTTGCTGACTTTATAAATGCCCAATTAGGACAACCGCATGTTTTAAGTGTTTCCTTTCCATGTGTGTGTTCCTTCTTTTTCCCTTCAGGCTGTCATTACATATCTGTAGCAGTAGCTGGGTACTCTCCCTTTAAAAGAGCCAAGAGCCTTTCTCTCCACTTCCTCCATGTAAAGGCTGGCGACAATAGGGGACACGGGGGGGACACGTGTAGAAGCCCTCGTTGTATTTGAAGTATGTTGTGGTAAGGCAGAGGTCTAACAGTTTGCAAATCTGATCGGGTGTGAAGTTGGTCCTGTCTTCCAAGGAGCCGTCTTCTTGTAGTCGTTTTCTGACAGTCTCCACTGCCTCCGTGGTGGGTATGCAAGTGAAGAGAGAGACTACATCAAAGGACACCATGGTTTCATCTGGACCCAGGGTAAGTTTCTGGACCTTGTCAGTGAAGTCGGTGGACTTCTTGATGTGATGTGGGGTGTTCCCCACAAGAGGTGCCAGGATGGTAGCAAGGTGTTTCGAAATGTTGTAAGTGGCTGAGTTTATGCTACTGACAATGGGTCTGAGTGGGACACCTTCTTTGGGGATCTTAGGAAGTCCGTAAATGCAGGGTATGGCATCCCCTGGGTAAAGGCGGTAATATGTAAGGCGGTCAATGATTTTGTCCTTTTCAAGGTTATGAAGGCAAGCTATGACTTTCTTTTTGTAGCTGCTTGTGGGGTCTCGCTTTAAGGCTTCATAGGTATTGTTGTCACTGAGGAGAGTAGTGATCTTTGTGTGATAATCCGTCGTGTTTAGGACCACGGTGGACCTTCTAGTGATGTGTCATTCACGAATGAAACGGCTCTTAGAGCCGGATCTTTGAAATGAACAACGCGAGCCGGCTACTTATTGGGAGCCGTGAGGTTTTTTTTCTTTCTCTCACCCTCTCTCTCGCACTTTTTTTCTGCTTCACTCTGCACGTGAGCCTTGTGCTTTGCGCTGGGAAGAGGGGCGGTAGTTACACTCGCAGTAGCACAGGAACAGAGCGGGAGGGAGAGACAGAGAAAGAGAGGCAGGGACAACGTCACATTAGAACGGTAAAGTAATCATCCACAACTATTTTCAGTTGCGGATGATAAAGGATTCAGAAAGTTTATAAATGCAGGCCTATATGACAGAGAATCTGCATCTTCTTTCTGTTTTCATATTTTAATTTATATTTAATTGTGTTGTGGTTCGCAGTGTTTTGTGTTGTTTCACTTTAAATTTGTTTAATAGGAAAAAGCTGAAAATTTAAATAGTTAAAAGTTGAAATGTAAATAGTTGTTTCTTGTATTATATGATTTATTTATTACATTTATATGGAGTGAATAAATAAAAGTATATTTATGGTAACCACTAGAGACAAAGTCTAAGGAGCTTGGAAAGAAAAGCGTCTGGACTTCTTTAAGTTGCTTGAAGACGTTTCACCTCTCATCCGAGAAGCTTCTTCAGTTCTAAGGGTCAAATGGTGGGGAAACTGCCACTGGGTTTAAATCTGGGACTCTCCACCATTTGACCCTTAGAACTGAAGAAGCTTCTCGGATGAGAGGTGAAACGTCTTCAAGCAACTTAAAGAAGTCCAGACGCTTTTCTTTCCAAGCTCCTTAGACTACGATGACCTGGATGACTGAGAACCTTCACAGACACACTAGAGACAAAGCACATACAAACTCCGAAGCACGTAAAACCCCCGAAGCACGTAAAAACTCCAAAACATGTAAAAACTCCAAAACACGTAAAAACTCCATAGCCAGAGTTGGGGAGTAACGGAATACATGTACCGCCGTTACGTATTTAAAATACAAAATATGAGTAACTGTATTCCGTTACAGTTACCGTTTAAAAAGGTGGTATTTAGAATACAGTTACTTTGTTGAAATAAATGGATTACATGGTGGTCCTCTGTAATTTTGGTCATTCCACGCCACGCATTGTGGCTGGAAACCCAAACAAAACACGTGAGACGAGGCTGTTAAAAAAAAAAAAAAAGCGTCCTGTTGGTGGCGTTAGTCAAACAATGGAGCCTGCACAACAGAGTCAGCAGTGCACGTCGGCCAGGAATGCGTTTCAGAGTTGGAAGTTCATACACCATTTCATGTTCAAAGAAGAAAGGGATGGGCGAAATTTAACAGTGCAATGCAAACTCTGCTTGCCAGCAAAGAAGATGCTCTCCACGTCAAAAGACTCCACCTCCAACCTAACAAAACATCTGAAGGTAAGTTATTTTAAAAAACTAACATTAGCATACTGCAAATATCTTATTTTAGTTGTGGTAGGTACCTAGGCTATGTTCCACTTCAGTAGCTTCGAAATAATATTGCGGTGATTTTAGCTAACATTGTTAGCTGGCGTTAGCTAACGTTAGTTCATAGACTGTTAAACTTGATAGATAGCATTAACGAGCTGTAAATTATCGTGTGCAGTTGTGAAAGCAATCCCAAAATGATTAACAGTAGAGTGGACATTAAGGTTGGGCGAGATTTAAAAATTTTCCAACCGACAATCGTCAGTCAAACGATAACCAACATAATCGCGCAGGTGACTTGTTAATGGGCGGAGCAATGTAATAATGTACGGACTGATTTGCGCATTTAGAACATAAATAGAAAGTTTAGTTTGGGGGGGGATATTTTATCTTCTTTTCTTGTTGGAGTTTCTGTATTAACATAGCTACTTTTTGGATTATTCATTTATTTATTCGAGATGCACCAAATTGCACAAAAAAACTTAACTTTCCCTCTGATATTTTTTTTTGGTCGCTGGAAGTGACATTTTGGTTTTTAACTTATTTGTTTTTTGGTCGAGTATCTAAGACATAAACACTGGAACACAGTTAAAATGGAGAAAGAAATCAGTTTCTTTGTATCCCTCCCCACCATTGTGGTTTGTTTATTCAAATTAATTTTTTTGTTTTTTCCTGAACATAGACTACTGCTTTTCTTTCATTCTGTTATGAGTTTGAGTAAATGAATCGCTGCATTTGTTCATGCTGTTAAAACACCACTATCATATTTTCCATTGACTGCTTCTCCTACCTTCAACCAACATTATTATTATACTTATACTCATGGGCAAAAAAAAAAAATCCTCTTGTAAAAACAATCGGCAAAAGGCTCAACTTATTGTTGATAGTCGAGATATTCGTCCAATTGCCCAACCTTTTTGCAGTGATCTCGAATACAAAACTATTTCTTCATCAGTAATATTTTATCTTTTGGTCGGTCTCTGTCTCTTTTTTTTTTTTCAGAGGTTGCATCCCAGGGTTATACACAGTTTATCCAAAGCAAATACATTGGATCATGGTGATGAACAAAGTGGCAAAGACACAGCCCCTCCTCCTCTCAAACAAGCCATCCTTAGCACTCCAGCCATCACCCAAATGAGAGTAAATTCCTTGTTATATGACTTCATAGTCAATGAAGTGCAGCCCTTTTCTACCGTTGAGAACACCTCATTCCTTAAGATGTCTTGATGCATTCTCAATTATCCAGGAAAGTAAATCTCCAAAAGTTGAATCTGTTCATCTGGACGTAGAGTTTTGTGGGAGAAACGTTTCGTCACTCATCCAAGTGACTTCTTCAGTCTCAGCTGACTGCAGGTTTCCCCAACCCTTATAAACAGTACATTTTCATAATGACTGAAACCAGCCCACTGAAGGAACAATGGGCTGTGAGGTCAATTTCACCTCACTGCCCATTGTTCCTGCAGTGGGCTGGTTTCAGTTGGGGAAACCTGCAGTCAGCTGAGACTGAAGAAGTCACCTGGATGAGTGACGAAACGTTTCTCCCACAAAACGCTACGTCATGCTGAATTCCAAATCCAAGGCAAGGTTAGTGCTACAGTCACAGACAATGGGAACAATTTTGTAAAAGCTTTCAATGAATATGGAGATTCAGAAACAGATGATGATCTGGAAGACACAGATGATGTACAATTTGATGATGTCACTACAGTACTTGAGGAGGAGCAAGAACACGAGGAGCTGAACTTCTTTTTGCCACCACACCATCGATGTGCTGCGCACACACTAAATCTCATTGCCACTACTGACCTTGATAAAGCTGCTTCACAGCAGGGTGTTTCCAGAAAATTATATAGGAGTGCAAAGGCAAAATGTGCAGCAATCTGGAATAAGGCTCATTGCTCATCAGGTGCTTCTGATGTAATTGAAGAAATTGCCCAAATGAGATGTGTTGTACCTTCAGTGACTAGGTGGAGCTCAGAGTACCTTGCAATCGAGAAGCTAATGAATCTACCTGAAAGTCAGCTCAATGAAATCTGTGGACAACTGAAGGTGGCAAAACTGCATCCTCAAGAGACAGTGTTTCTCAAAGAGTATGCAGCCATTCTGAAACCACTTGCCTACTCAGTCAACCTGCTCCAGGGGGAAAAGAACTGCTATTTCGTATATGTGATTTCCACCCTTCTCAGTCTGAAAGCCAAGTTATCTGAAAAGCTGACACAAGTGCAATTTTCAACTCACATCCTCTTAGCGATCATCAAAGCAATTGACACTCGATTTGCAGCTGTATTAGCCTCCCATGAAGCAAGGATGGCAGCATCCACCATCCCAAAATTTCAACTCTGGTGGCTTGCTGATGATGAGAGAGAATCCATGAGAAGAACAATGGTCCAAGAGGCTTGTCTCCTCAACACAGAACCTTCTAATGATACCAGCACCACTGGACATGCCTTGTTGGGAAATGAGCCGGAAGATGATGATAACGACAGCTTCTTCAGTTTTCAGAGTACACAGGTGACCTGTTCTACAGCGGAGGATGAGGTACAGAGGTATCGTCAAGATTCAGATAAGACATTGACCTCATTAAAGGGATATCCATTGATCAGAGCCGTCTTCTTAAAATACAATACAACTCTGCCGTCAAGTGCTCCTGTCGAGCGTCTCTTTAGCCACGGAGGACTTGTTTTCACCCCACACCGTAACCGCATGACAGACAAACACTTTGAACAGGTGCTCTTGCTGCGTTACAACCACCTTTACTGGACTGTAGACTAGGCGAAACAGATGTAGGTAGTCTGCTGAATCTATCTTGGTATTGTTCACAGATAGGGCTTGCAACCTCAGTATTTTGTAGTCTTTAGTATTTGTTTTTGGCATGCAAAGGCATGCAACAAAGAACTGTCCAAGGTGTCAGTGCTGAACTGCTTGGTTGAAAACCTTAATTGGCCCCAAAAATCAAATAATTGGCTAACAATTGCAGTAAACATATGAGGTGCTGCTTTTTCAATGTTAAATGGCAATAAGGTAATGTTGCTGAGTTGCATTAAAACAGTGGTTCCCAAACTTTTTTTGCTAGACCCCCCTTTCTTTTACAAGAAAAATGTTAGTCTAATCAAATAGACTATTACGACAAGGCTGGGATGGTCCATTTGGTAAAGTAAATCTGTTGGGCATCTTTCTTCGCCTTTAGACAATAATTCTGATGGCAAAAGAGCCAAACGGAACAGGTAAAAAAGAGAAAAAAAAGGAAAAGAAAGGCAAAGGCATCGCGGTGTGATTATTTTACATGTAGTTGTCTTTTTTTCCCTGTGTAATAATATTCAACATTGTTATCAACACATTTTTCAAAAAAATGCCTCTCTGTGCAAAATGGGTTTAAAAACATAAACAACTGTGGGAAACTGTTAGTCCATGATTTGAACAGCCCAGCGCTGCTCCCGACACACGGAAAACCAATTCTGCAGGGGAGACCTACCTTGGCACTTGTGTAGGTGAAACCAAAGAGAAGACATGCTTCACCATATTTTCTAATCTTTGGCTTGGAATGAAGTTGGTTTGGAAACATATTCAGCTATGCCTCATCTCCTGCCTTGCGTTTGTGGATGCGCCCCGTGCTAGCAATGTCCAAGCGTTTCGTCCCCCCCCCTTTTCATACCGCGCCCCCCCTGCAATGGCTCAGGTGGGCCCCACACTTTGCAAAGGTCTGCATTAAAACATATATTGTCTTGTTATAAAAAATATATCTAGGGGTAAGGTTTAAAATGTAATTTCTCATTGTTATATTGAGTTTGAATATTTGAGTTGTATTGAAAAATCTTTTGTAATTTAAAATTATTGGTGGAAGAATAATATTGACAGTAAATGCCAAAATAATATATTTTTAATTTTTGAGTATAATTTTATATATTGCCTTTTTTGTCCTAATAAGAAAACAGTCATTGAAAATGCTGATATTTTTTTCTCCTTGTGCAATGCTACTTTATATTTTAACTAAGTGATGTTGGTGACCATAACAGTAAATACTTTTCAATGGCATATTTTATGTTTGTCTTGTTTGTCTTGTCAGCTTTATAAATAAATTAAAAAATGTTAAGGAAAGACAGTGCTTTTTTATTATCTTTAAGAAGACAAAACAGCTTATACAAACATACCCAAGTCTTTGCTCTTCTACATTACATATATTACCTTAAGTTGGGCTTAACAGCTAATTGGTAAAGAAAAACAAACAAGGATTTGCAGGATGTGATGGCGACATTCGTGTAGTTGTAAAAAGCATGACAATATATTAAGTAATCCAAAGTATTCAGAATACGTTACTCACATTGAGTAACCTAACCTAACGGAATACGTTACAAAATACATTTTGGGGCATGTATTCTGTATTTTGTACTGGAATACATTTTAAAAGTAACCTTCCCAACAGTGTCCATAGCACACTCCAAAGCACAAACTCCGAAGCACGTCCAAACCCCGAAGCAGTACAAACCCCGAAGCATGTACAAACCCCGAAGCACGTAAAAACTCTGAAACATGTAAAAACTCCAAAACATGTAAAAACTCCATAGCACGTACAAACTTCAAAGCACGCCAAAGCACGTACAAACCCTGAAGCACATACAAACACCAAAACATGTAAAAACTCAGAAGCACATACAAACTCCAAAACACAACAGAAGTGTTAGAGGATGCTAGGCGCAGTGTTGAGCTTTTGTTACCTAGTGGCTACACAAGCCAGGAAGTATCAACAACCAGATTTGGTGTGTGGTAGTAAAAGATAAATGAAAATTTTTTTGAATTATTTGAATATATATGAGTGCTTGTGTATAAATACACAAACAATACACATATGTTTTTAATTGTGTAATTTAAGTGATCTAGGTAGCTCTGTTTTGGAAGTTCAGTTAACACTAGAAATGATCTTTTGCTTTGGAGCTTGTACGTGCTTTGTCTCTAGAGGCCACCGTATACATTTATATACAAACATATATAAATAAAACCAGGTTTTTTTTACTTTAGTAATTCCTTTTGTGCATAATTTTATATTGTTGTTAATAATAAATTAATTAAAGCAACAAAACAACCTGAAAAGCTGGTTTGGAGATGAAAGAGCCGGTTCTCTAAAAAGAGCTGGACATCCTATCACTAGCACCTTCCCTTATCAGCTCGCAATATAGTGATGTTGTGGTCTTTGCTCAGGAAAGCGACGGCGTTTTTTTCTTGTATTGTGATGTTGGACGGAGGGACTTTGGCACTGGAGAGGGTGGCTGAGACTTTCATCCTGATCTGCTCTGCTTCTGTCTGTGATAATTTATTAATCCATATGGCAGTTTCTGTTGCTGTGATGAGGTCCACTATGGGCAACTGTTGCAGAGAAATGGCAAAAATTGTTTGTCGTTGTGTCCTTGGGCAAGACACTTCACCCGTTGCCTACTGGTGGTGGTCAGAGGGCCCGGTGCCGCCAGTGTCCGGCAGCCTCGCCTCTGTCAGTGCGCCCCAGGGTGGCTGTGGCTACAACGTAGCTTACCATCACCAGTGTGTGAATGTGTGTGTGAATGGGTGAATGACTGGATATGTAAAGCGCTTTGGGGTCCTTAGGGACTAGTAAAGGCGCTATATAAATACAGGCCATTTTACCATTTAACACACCTGTGCTATAATTAACAAAATCCACACTAGATTCCTTTCCGAGTACTTTGCACATTATGTTCTCATCATTTTGCTCTATTTTTTAAGGTTATTCTAATATTTTAAATACAGTAGTTTTTAGAGACATTCTTACTTCCTATTCTGTAAATAACTTTACTGTCTGAAAGTTACAGGTTCAAAACACTAAGTCCAACATTATAACCCACAAAGCATGTATTGAATGTAATATTTCATGAATCAAGGCACAGCTCACAAGTACTGAATACAGCCCTGCACAGGGCTTCCTGAAACTGGCAACTTCCACTTGGGAGGGTGGCTTCAAAGTTGAAAGTGGAAGGAGCTAAAATTCATTGTTGAAACAAGGTATTTTAGCTTTTGCTGATAGAGGTCAAACTGGGCGGTCGCATTAAGGTTCACTTCTTGATTTACTGTATGTTGAAATTATAATCACAGATAGTATAAATACAAAAGTGACCAGCAGGACATCATGCCTATGCCAAATGTTACTGAACTGAATTTCCATCCTTTTGCAGTTGGACTACTTGACTTTTACCCTCTCACTTATTTAAATTTAGACTACATTTAAATATTGTTAACAATTGTTAGTAAAAGCAATTAAATAATTCCAAGTTATTTCATTAAACATGATGAGAACATGATAATGTATTTTGTTGTGTCTATGTTGAACAACTAAAGTGATTTACAATTATCAAAAATGTTGTCTTTCAGACTGGACAGCTGTAACCTCTCAAGCAGATGTTGTGAAGCTTTGTCCTCACTGCACAATTTCAAGTCCTTTATTCTGAGAGAACTGGACCTGAGTAACAACGACCTTGAGGATTCAGGAGTAAAGATTTTCTGTGCAGGACTGGAAAGTCCTCTTTGTAGACTGGAAATTATCAGGTCAGACTTTAGACATTAATTTTTTTTATTATTACATACATAGCTACTGTTTATATAATTTGCAACTGATGTGTTATTTTTTTTTATTTTCTTTTAAATCATTTCATATTCACATTTCTGGTTAAAAACAATAAGCAAACAAACAAAGAAAGGTCATTTCATACACTAGTCAATTCTGATAGTTAGAGCTACTGTATTTTATTGTTGTGACACCAATTTCCCTTTGTTTTGGATTACAGAATTAAGATACAGATCCCGGAGATAGCAGGAAATTAAAACAAAATATATATTTATTTAAATACCACACAAATATGTTGTTCAGTATTTTAAAAATATTCAAACAAATTTTGGCGAAACCAAAAAAAGTACACAGATGCTGTTACAAGGCTCAAAGGGAAGAATTATTAAGGAATATTTATTCACTCAGTCTGAAATTTTTTAGCACATATTTTTAAAGAAAAAAAAACGTTTATCTTATACTCTAAGACAAAAGGTGTCAGCCAAAACCGTTCGTCATATAGAGGCCTGATTCTGAAAAGCTTGTCATGCCCTGGTGTTCTCTTCTTTGTGTCATTTTTTAGATCCTCCTCAGGATCACTGAGGTGGATGTTCCAAAATATGCTGCGGAACCTGTCTCTCGTCATCACTTTGGATGGAAGGGGGCACAGACAAGATATGATTCTGTCTCCAGTAATCTCTGAGACTTGGAAGTGACATGAGTGACATGTAAATCAGGAGACCAAAAAACTGGTAGAGATGTTCTGTCTCTACACCAGTCCATTTGTATTTTTTGCCTAAATGCTGATTTTTTGTAGCATTTTTATTTGTGTTTGCACAAATTGTACTGACTGTGTCAGTAGCAAAAAACAATAAGAAAAGGTCTTTTAAGCTATGGGGGCAAAGTGTCTCTATCTGGACTCCTGGTGTTCCAGATCTCCAGCTCTGAGCTGGAGATCTGGACCTGGTGGGTGTGTCACGCCTTCCTTTTCTCTCTGCCGACCTACTTGTAACACTTTGTGTGGATGTCTGATGTGTGTGGATGTCTCTTCCTTTCCGTCCTCTCTAGTGATGGTAAATTTGATTCTTTTTACTGAATCGAGTTTTAATGAGTCACTCACCAAAGTGAATCGGGTTTTTTGAGTCATTTGATTCACTGAGTCAGTTGACCAGAGAGTGCAAAAAATGTACATTTTCACTCAAACTTAATTTCTTTTCTCTTTTCATGTATATCCTACTGCTAAGATGAGTGAGTCTAAAAGAAAACAACTATTTTATAGAGCAAAAAAGAGCAAAAAAAATTCCTAAAGGGAACATTTATTTTGTTCATTTTTTTTTTATTAGTATTTTCCTTAAATGTGTCAAATATATATTTTCTCATCTAAATGTCCACTGAGCTGTGAGCCAGGGGGCGGTAATGCACCTTAACATTGGTTGCCAACCAAGCAGAAGAAGAAGAAACTGTGAGCCAGGAGGGTGGGGTTAGTGAGTCCTGAGTGATTCGCTTACGCTTACGATTCAGCACAGGAGGGAGGGGGTTAGTGAGTCCTGAGTGATTCGCTCGCTCTATGATTCAGCACAGGAGGGAGGGGGTGAGTGAGTGAGTGAGTGAGTGATTCGTTCGCTCTATGATTCAGCACAGGAGGGAGGGGGTGAGCGAGTCCTGAGTGATTCGCTTACGCTTACGATTCAGCACAGGAGGGAGGGGGTTAGTGAGTCCTGAGTGATTCGCTCGCTCTATGATTCAGCACAGGAGGGAGGGGGTGAGTGAGTGAGTGAGTGATTCGTTCGCTCTATGATTCAGCACAGGAGGGAGGGGGTGAGCGAGTCCTGAGTGATTCGCTTACGCTTACGATTCAGCACAGGAGGGAGGGGGTTAGTGAGTCCTGAGTGATTTGCTTACGCTTACGATTCAGCACAGGAGGGAGTGGGTGAGCGAGTCCTGAGTGATTCGCTTACGCTTACGATTCAGCACAGGAGGGAGGGGGTTAGTGAGTCCTGAGTGATTTGCTTACGCTTACGATTCAGCACAGGAGGGAGGGGGTTAGTGAGTCCTGAGTGATTCGCTCGCTCTATGATTCAGCACAGGAGGGAGGGGGTGAGCGAGTCCTGAGTCATTTGCTTACCCTACGATTCAGCACAGGAGGGAGGGGGTGAGCGAGTCCTGAGTCATTTGCTTACCCTATGATTCAGCACAGGAAAGGAGGGGGTGAGTAGCTCAAATGTGCTGTTAGTACGTTAGCAGAGCGATGCTACTGTGAACTGAGGAGCTATTGTCTTGATGTGAGCTTCTACTAAGGGTTTTTTCTTCCAGTTCAGAGCAGAAATGTTTTTGTTAAGATACTGGATGTTGTGTTTTTCTCCACAATTTAATTATAAGCTAGATATATTGCTGCTAACAGCAATAGGGATGAGTCAGTGAGTCAGTTGGGCTTGTGAATCATGATTCATGAGTCAGTAAAGTGATTCTCGAGTATTGAACGATTCGTTCATGATTCGCGCATCACTACTCCTCTCTTTACCTCTTCTAGAACAAAAAGTGTATCGTCCACGTCATTGTCACACTCATCACTCTCCGGCTCAGAGTCTGGCTCCACATCTTCTTTCAAAACAAAAAAGAGTTTCAATCCCTGATCTACATTTAGTAGACATCTTATTGTTTTGATACATGACACATCAAACAACAACAAAAAAAGACTACAGAAGACACTAACTACACACTCCTAATCCTCTAAATATCCCAAATTTCTCACATTTTAAAAAATCATTATTAATATTGCTGTTAATCGCTTATCGCCGTAACTCCCACAATCTTCCCCTTCAGCCTCAGCAACCAATCGGCGGGTTTCCATAACCATAACCTTTTTTGATTGGATGATGTGGTTAATTTTTCCACCAATAGTAAAGGGGGTGTCGTGTTGTTGGGTGGGGTGTGGGTGGGTGCAGATTCGCTTGCAATGAGAGCGCTGTCTTTAGAAAGTCTGGTGTTTATCGGCTCGTCTTGCAGTAAATGTGACAACAGTGCTCAGGAAAAAGTATGCCAAATATTGTTAATCATAACTCTGGTTTTTCTTGGCCTATCAACACAAAAAAACTGGTATGTAGTTTGAAGTTTGCACTTTCAACACAAATTGAAACGCAATGTCAGTGAGGCTCCGTCTCGCTGCTACGTCGTCTTTGATCGCCGACGTCATTTTGATGGGCAGGCACGTCCCTCGACCCCAGAGGGTTAACCCCTAAAAAAAAACTGAAATTAATAACCCCCTTTACTACTTAAAGAACCATATCAATATACTAGGTCTTTAATGGACTTGATGCTAGGGATGGGTATTGATAAGATTTTAACGATTCCGATTCCATTTTCGATTCTGTTTAACGATTCGATTCTTTATCGATTCTCTTATCGATTCTTATTTTTAAAAAGGAGAACACTAAGGTCGATTAGCTTAGAATTTTGTTTTATATCTTCTCTTTGAACAAGATAGAAATTTAGGAGTAACATGGCCTTATAAACCCAACAGTGAGATCTTAAGAGATCCAGCCTATGGCTCTTCAATGGGGTGTCACAGGGTCCCCAGGGAAAATTGTAAATGTAAAATAATAAAATAAATATTCTTCTGTAGCAATAACAAAGTATAACATAAATTATTCTGTAGCAATTACACAAGAATATTCAGTAATGTCCCTGCCTACAATTAAACACATTCACTTACCATCTGCTGTGGCAAATGGCTGCAAGGTTTTTACCACAAACTTAGTCACTGCTCGGTGACATTCGGGCCTGAAAAGAGACGCTACCGGTAGACTGCAGCGACAACTGCCAGCGAGCGCCAGCCAGACTGTCTGTCTGTCTCATCACGGTCACCTAAATGCACAGTAATGGCAGGTTTTGTAATAAGGCAGATCGCGCTAACATAATATGCACTGTTAGTTGATTATTTACCTGCCGCATTAACGGGAGAGGACGTACAAACGTTACCGCTGCTGCTGGGTTGAGATTCACGAGTCCAGAGCGGAATTAAAAACACGACATTCATTTAAGGTTATCGCGTGTTTTGTGAGCAAATGCTTTTGCATATTCGTAGTGTTTCCTCGCTTAAATGAAATATCTACTTTGCAAGTATTGCAAGTTGCCCTGTTGTCATCCGTTCTCGTAAAGTATAACCAAACTTTTAAGCGTTTGAGCCGCTTAGGCGCCGTGTTTCCTGCCAGGTACGCTCCGACGCTCCGCAACGTGGTGACGTCATTCGGGGCGACTGGAATCGATAAGGGAATCGTTTGCAAAAATGGCAAACGATTCCAAGGAATTGAAACAGTGGGAACCGGTTCTCAACAAGAACCGGTTTTCGATACCCATCCCTACTTGATGCTGCACTTTAATTAAAAGTGTTGCTTTCCTTAAGTTGTTTGAGCCATATGAACAGATACAGCTACCAAGAATTGCTGTTTCCAGACATCTTTATACATGTTTAAACTTTGAAAAATAATTTTTTATGCAAAGTGGACACAGCTGAGCAGAAAATGTTCTAAACATTAGCTAATTTGAGATGAAATGACCCAGATGTGTATTATTAAACAATTTCACACAAATAGCGCTATCAATGTGAATTGTCACATTATATTTTTTTTTGTAATTAAAATTAACTTCATGGATGTAATAGGTGGATAACATTGTATCTGCAAATAAATAAATGAATAAATAAGCAAAGTCTCTATAAAAGTCTTCACACATGGATTATTTTGTGTGTCTGCAGTCTGTCAGGCTGTCTGATCACAGAGGAAGGCTGTACTTCTCTGGCCTCAGCTCTGAGCTCCAACCCCTCCCATCTGAGAGAGCTGGACCTGAGCTACAATCATCCAGGAGATTCAGGAATGAAGCTGCTGTCGGCTGGACTGAAGGATCCAGGCTGGAGACTGGACATTCTCAGGTATGGAGAGAGGAGGAAGAGCAAGAAGCATTTCCCGTGTCCTTAACTGAGTTACTAATTGAGATTAAGTTACAAATTACAATTTTTGAGTCATTCCAAATAGCAATACTAGTCTAGTTTAAAAAGTATAAAACAAAGGAAATTAATACTTATGAATTAATAAATAATGAGATGTATGTATGCATGTATATATGTTTGTAAGTGTACTACAGTGACTTTTCCAGGAGCATTAATACATGTATTTTCTTTATTAAACTATTTGTGTAGATCTCTTCATAATTATACAGTACGTTTTAGAAAACTATGTTTTTTTGAGAAAGCTACGTTCTTTATCACACCTTTCTGCTTCCTCCAGACAGGTGTGATGAAAAAAGGGCTGCATGAGAAATATATATCAATACAGTGGCTTGCAAAAGTATTTGGCCCCCTTGAACTTTTCCACATTTTGTCACATTACAGCCACAAACATGAATCAATGTTATTGGAATTCCACGTGAAAGACCAATACAAAGTGGTGTACACGTGAGAAGTGGAACGAAAATCATACAGGATTCCAAACATATAACTGAAAAGTGGGGTGTGCGTAATTATTCAGCCCCCTGAGTCAATACTTTGTTGAACCACCTTTTGCTGCAATTACAGCTGCCTGTCTTTTAGGGTATGTCTCTACCAGCTTTGCACATCCACAGACTGAAATCCTTGCCCATTCTTCTTTGCAAAACAGCTCCAGCTCAGTCAGATTAGATGGACAGTGTTTGTGAACAGCAGTTTTCAGATCTTGCCACAGATTCTCGATTGGATTTAGATCTGGACTTTGACTGGGCCATCCAACAATATGTTTTGTTTTAAACCATTCCATTGTTGCCATGGCTTTATGTTTAGGGTCGTTGTCCTGCTGCAAGGTGAACCTCCGCCCCAGTCTCAAGTCTTTTGCAGACTCCAAGAGGTTTTCGTCCAAGATCGGCTCCATCCATCTTCCCATCAACTCTGACCAGCTTCCCTGTCCCTGCTGAAGAGAAGCACCCCCAGAGCATGATGCTGCCACCACCATATTTGACAGTGGGGATGGTGTGTTCAGAGTGATGTGCAGTGGTAGTTTTCCGCCACACATAGCGTTTTGCATTTTGGCCAAAAAGTTCCATTTTGGTCTCATCTGACCAGAGCACCTTCTTCCACATGTTTGCTGTGTCCCTCACATGGCTTGTGGCAAACTGCAAATGGTATTTCTTATGGTTTTCTGTTAACAATGGCTTTCTTCTTGCCACTCTTCCATAAAGGCCAACTTTGTGCAGTGCACGACTAATAGTTGTCCTATGGACAGATTCCCCCACCTGAGCTGTAGATCTCTGCAGCTCGTCCAGAGTCACCATGGGCCTCTTGGCTGCATTTCTGATCAGCGCTCTCTTTGTTCGGCCTGTGAGTTTAGGTGGACGGCCTTGTCTTGGTAGGTTTACAGTTGTGCCATACTCCTTCCATTTCTGAATGATGGCTTGAACAGTGCTCCGTGGGATGTTCAAGACTTGGGAAATCTTTTTGTAGCCTAAGCCTGCTTTAAATTTCTCAATAACTTTATCCCTGACCTGTCTGGTGTGTTCTTTGGACTTCATGGTATTGTTGCTCCTAATATTCTCTTAGACAACCTCTGAGGCCATCACAGAGCAGCTGTATTTGTACTGACATTAGATTACACACAGGTGCACTTTTGCAAGCCACTGTATGCTTGCCAAACCTGAAATATCCCAACAAATTACAGCCTTACTTAACCACCTGAATATTTATACCAAAGAGATTGAATCTGGCAGAATACAGCTGTTCTTGACTGAACCATCCAAGGTGTACACTCAGTGACAGAAGATATTTATGTGATTTATGAGTCCCATCAAGACTTGAGATGGTTCAATAATGAAAAACCATATGGACGACTAATGTAACACATAACAACAATATAATGCTCATATCCTAATGACAGGTATTCAGTAGGAAGCTAAATAATATTACAACACATCTTGACAAAGTTCATAGGCAGTTCTTATCCTGCATGGTGATGGAATGGAACCAACAGATAGAAAATGTACTGACACTTTTAACTAGAAAAATGCTATGTGGATGCTGTAACGCTGCAGCTGTCTGCTGAAAATAGCTGAAAAAGATGAAAAGTTGCAAAAATAGTATGGCGGGGAAGAAACTGAAAATACTGCTGAAAAGCGGTAAAGAAACTGAAATTTGTACTGAACAGAGATGAAAAGGTTCAACTGTATGCTGAAAAGAAATAAATAATAGTATTTGTGCTGAAACATAGTATTTCTGCCAAATCACAGTATTTCTGCCAAATCACAGTGTTTGTGCCAAATCACAGTAATTGTACCAAATCATAGCTTTTGTGACAAATCATAGTATTTAGCTAAATCATAGTATTTGTGCTAAAACATAGTATTTGTGTTAAAACATAGTTTTTGTGCTAAAAATAGTAGTATTTATACTAAATAATATTTTTTTCTGCCAAATCATAGCATTTGTGCTGAAACATAGTATTTCTGCCAAATAAAAGTATTTCTGGTAAATTGTAGTATTTCTGGTAAGTCATAGTATTTGTGCTAAATTGTAGTATTTGAGCCAAATCATAGTATTTGTGCTAAATCATAGTATTTATTTCGTATAAGATATTATTACTGATGCAGAAGGAGTTCCGTTTTCTAAGGTGGTACATTGCCTGGTGACACCACTTTATTGGTGGAGAATCTCAGGTGGTTGTCGAAGATGGTCTCTGAGTACTTTTACTTCTTCACAATCTCTACTGGTGACCCATGGATAGTGGAGGAAGCAGCCCTAGCCAGCTCCCATTATCCGCTGGAAAAACTCACTACGATCTCTGTGGTTTTGCTGACATTCAGCTCCAGCTGTGAGCTGCACCATTTAACAAACCGCTGAAGAGTTCGAGAACATTTGTAATCAGTGGAAAAGGAATATGGAGGAAGGCAAAAGAAAAATAAGTGACTTGAGAGAGAGGGATAGAAACAATACAGTTAAGTAAAAATCTAAATACAACCTTAACTGTTTAACATAAAATGTTATTCATCAAATACACTTGATTAATTGATCATCAGGAAGTGTGAGCACCTCTATAAAAGCAGATATTTTGGCACTGTTCTGGACAATTCCAGTAGATTCACCCAGAGGTCAGATCATGCAATCTGCAGAGAAAGCACAAAAAAACAAATATGGCTTGTATGAAGAGTTCCCAGGAGAGCCTATGTTCTAAAGAGAGCATGGCAGCATTGCTAAGATTTGCAAAGCGTCATCTGAACAAACACACAAGACTTCTGGAACCATTTCCTTTGGGCAGGTGAGAAGACCTGACTGTAATGCTGTAGTGGGACTTTCAAAGAGCTTAACTGCATAATTGAATGCAGCACAATTTCAATGACAGTAGCACTGTAAAGACCAAAAATTAGACCAATAGACCAAAATTCCCCCCTAGAGTTGTGAATTTAAAATGCTCTTCTCATTTTTAATACACTAAAGCATTAAAATAGTGGAGTCATGCTTTGACTGTGTAGATTTATTGGTGTTCAAACCAATCCAAAAACTTCTACCACGAACAGAAAGATAGAAGGTCAGCCCAGGTCATTAGCAGTTTGATCCACATATAGATTGACGTGTATTTGTGAAAATGTTAGACTGTTCCTTTATCAGTGTCTAACAGTATGTGTATGAGAGCCATGTAATGTCCATGTGTGCATGCTGACTGCTCTGACCCCTCCTCCTTTCAGGGTGGAGCCTGCTGGAGTCCGATGGTTGAGACCAGGTCTGAGGAAGTGTAAGTGTGTTTTTAATGTGATTCATGAAAACAAAGCAGCACACATTCAACCATCTTCAAACTGTCACATCACTAGGAATGGAAACTGAGAAATGGTTCTTGTAAAGAACCAGCTCCCAATGGTCCATATTCTTGGAATAGTTCAATTAATCCCACTTATGGGTTCCACTTGTAATATAATCAGCTGATTTCAGTTCATTTGAGCAGGAAGATAGTGGCACAGACTACAGAATAGATATAGAAGTTACTTTTATTTGTACTACACAAAGGGACAAGAACTTGATGGTAAATGTCAAACTTCATCCAGGACAGAAACTGCTGCATTATGCAGCTAACACAACTTAGACCATTTGCAATCATATGCACTGACAGCATGCTAATGCTAAGCTAGCCAAGAACAAGAGGGATGTTAAAGCTGAGTGATTGCTGTCTCCAACCCAACACTGCAGTCATTTGTCAGCCACAGTGATACCAGCCATTGCTAAACTTCAACATCCATGTCCACACAGTAGAATCACTGAGGAGATCAACCTAAAGTCTCTTTGTGCTGACTTTCACATCTGGTTTGTGTTTTCACCTTTGTCTTAGTACATAAATCATATGTGTGTCCGTTAGGATAAGATAACCTTTATTAGTCCCACGCAAGGGGAATTTGTTTGAATGTTGTTGTTGTTGTGTGGGACTATAATATTGGACTGTAAGGCTTTAAGCACTTTAAAGAAGTCCAAATACTTGTCTTTCCAAGCTCATTAGACTACAATGACCTGGATGACTGAGAACCTTCACAGACATAAGCCTAAGGTTTATGGTATTAATATTATGGTGTTGTGGACAGTCTTAAATAAAACAGCACCCTCCAGGTAAGCATTTCTTTAGAAATGAGGTTTATTAAAAGAAAGAAAAACACTGCAGTGGAGAAAACATTCAGGTCAAACACAAAAATGATTTTGTGAGGAAGGACACCACCTCGAACTCTTCTATACCTTTCCAAACACTCTCAAACAAAGAACATTGCACAGCACATCATATATACCTATATCTACAGTCCAACTCATCCTTGCCCTCTCCCACTCTAAAAAAAAAGTTACAGTAATCTCCTTTGAGCAGGATGCCTGGATGTCTTCAACTTTACACTGCGTCCACTGTAGAGATGCCATAGAACTCTGAGCCCGTATGTGATAACAACTGGTGACAGGAGTGATCTTGCTATACTAAAGTGAGAAAGTGATATTACAAGTACTACTGTAATCACATAAAAATATGTGATTAAAACAAGAAAAGAAAGCTGCCAGTACTGGTTATAATGATGGTGTGCTTCTCGACACTTTACAAATTAAAATGAAACAAATGTAACATGTAGTACAATTAATACTTTATCCTGGGACTAATTAAATACCATACTGTTTTACTTTTAAGGAAAGTGTTTTGTCCACTATGTGTAATGCATTAATAATTCTAAGTAATGACCCCAACACTGATCTCAACAAAGATGGGAAATACCTCATACAGGCACAAACATTTGACCACACAGCATACAGTTACTATGTGCAAATATAATGTCTTATATCAGAATGACTAAATTATTAAAAATTCCTGTCCCTACACATCACTTATATGTCTGATGTCAGGAATCATCATCAAAGTGTCGATCAATGAACAGATGATGGGTCAATAACTGCAGCTGGCTTGTGTTTGTTCTCTCCATCAGATTCCTGTCAACTCACAATCGACACAAACACAGTACACACAAAGTTAAAACTGGCTGACAACAACAGGAAGGTGACACATGTGAAGGAGGTTCAGTCATATCCTGATCATCCAGACAGATTTGATGGTTGCCACCAGCTGCTGTGTAGAAATGATCTCACTGGTCGCTGTTACTGGGAGGTCGAGTGGAGAGGAAGGGTTGATATATCAGTGAGTTACAGAAGAATCAGAAGGAAAGGAGACAGTGATGACTGTTTGTTTGGAGAAAATGATCAGTCCTGGAGTCTGATGTGTTGTGGTGATTCTGTTTCTGCCAGACACAATAAAAAAGAAACAATATCCTCCTCCTCCTCCTCTGTCTCTAACAGAGTAGCAGTGTATGTGGACTGTCCTGCTGGCACTCTGTCCTTCTACAGAGTCTCCTCTGACACTCTGATCCACCTCCACACCTTTGACACAACATTCACTGAAACACTTTATCCTGGATTTGGACTCTGGTCTGGTTCATCAGTGTGTCTGAGCTGAGTTGAGTGTAAATAGTGTCTCCTGTTAGTCAAACACTCTGACTGTTGAACATAGTTCAGTCTGTACATGTCTGTCTCTTTCACTCAGAAACACGTTTTCAGATTCATGGATTCAATCAGTTGATGTTTGAAACTCTTCTAAATGATTCCTTGTGAACTTCTTCCTCTTCAGTCCTTTAAAGATGGAAGCTCCCATTATTCCAGGATCCACATATTGTTTTCCTGTCTTTTTCCACTGAAAGCTTCACAGTGAATATCAGTATGTTGTATTTTTCTGAAGCTCAGTTCGTATAACCATAATATTATATTTGTACTGTTGTATCATAATGCATTTGACTTATGTGATAAACAGCAAAGAGTGCAATAAACATTTGAAGCTAGTCTTGTCTTTTTATAAATATGTAAATATGTGTGTATGACATTACACATGTTGTGTACCTGCTTAGTTCGTATGAACCATGAAAACTATCACAACAGATCCTGGTTAAGAATCTGCTGGAATTTGGACATTAGATTTGTTTTGATGTAGATCTTTTAGAAGCCGTTCCACTGTTATGATTTCAGCTCTGAAAATGCTGAATCAAAACAAAGAGGAAGTGAAGACAGGTGTTTATTTGTACACAGAGGAACGTTTCCCCTTTAAAGAGACTTTTAAACAACGTACGGTTACTGTGTAACCTTGGTTCTCTGAGTGAGAGACTAGCTCTCCACTCCGTTACGTATTCCATATGTACGGTGTATCACCCCCCTTGGTCGTGGCGTGTGGATATTCCTTTAAGACACTCCAGATTGACCGGCCAAACTCCACAGCTCACCTATAGAACAGCTGTGCAGACGTGACACCGGTGATAGTTTGATTGGAAAGCGTCTCGGAGGTGGAGAGTGTTAAGGCTTCAGAAATTGAGGAGGAAGACCAAAAATAATGACCACTGATCCTGCCGGGTGCAATTAGACGACATTTTAATGAATACACATGTGGAGTCCAACACCATGCAGATTCAGTCAGAACAAAGACTTTATAGGGTTGGGGTGATACTCCCCCCCCCCCCCCCCCCCTCAGACACAATACAGCATACGCCAATTCAAAACCACAACTGTTCAGTTAACTTTTAACACAGTTTAAAGAACATCGTCTTCGGCTCGAACCCAGGTGCTTCCTGTCACCATCCTGCCCAGGCTTATCTGTCTGGAACATCAGGTCCACGTTCTGCACAAACTGTCACTCATGCAGGCACAATTTTGCAGTCGCAAGCAAAACATGATTAAACTCTTACCTATATAAAGGAGTCTACAAATGTGTGTGTGTGTGTCAGCCTCTGCTGCCCTTTATTTCACCCTTCACTTCATCAGCCACCAGACAGAAGGCCAGCACGTACACAACTAAAACTATGTGTGTGTATGTGTGTCTCGTCTTTAAATGCTCTCATCTCACCCGTTGCACTTCTGACCTTTCACCAGAACAGAGGCTCATCCTTACATGTAATAACCTAACTGGAACTATATATATAATATGTTGAATAAATGTTTTAATCAAGAGCCTCCACTAAAAGCTTAATCCAAAGATATAAATGCATAATAAAATAACCTGCTCTTAGCTTGCACTCAGACTCTGCTTTCAGTTTCACTTTTGCAAAGCATGGCGTTTCCTGTCTCCTTCAACACAGAGTATATTTCCTGTCCCTGCAGTCTACACAGAAACATTTAAGATTATAGGAGCATTGAAAAACATTTCGAATTATAGATTCGACTCAACAGCTTAAAGTGGTTCTTGCTGGACCTGTAATAAAAGCTTAATTGGGTGCCAATATGTTTAAACATCTAAATGCAATATCAATATTAATAATTAATGGAATAGTAATAATGATCATAAAAAAATAGCAACAAACAATAGCAGCATAACATTCCAGCACTCCCGACAAGAGATAGTGTCACTCGAAGAACACAGTAACCATATGGTCGCTAGCATATTGAGACTATCTCTCCACTCCATTACATATTCCATATGTACGGGGTTAATTCTGTAAGACACCCCACGAGGAGAAAGTGCAATCGAACCACAGAGAGTAAAGGTGCCAATGAACCACTGACAAATGTACATATATACACACCAACCCAGTAAGGGCTTCACTAAAAGCGAAGGCCAAGCAGACTGCCGGGATACACAGAACACCAAGCTACCAATTAGGATCCTACTGGTCGCGTAAGCCTACGACATGTGGGCAATACGCCAGACAGAGTTGGCGCTACAGGCTCGAGAACTCTCACTTGTCACAGCGAGGTCCGACTGGCACGTGAACCGGTGAGCCGCGGGCAACACACCAGGGGAACACAGCCTGCAGTAGCATGCCAAGCTAGGGATGTGACCGGTCCATCCCCAGGGCTCAAAGCCGCACTGTGCTGTCATCAGACAGGGACCGGCAGCCTAGCTTGCTAAAGTGGAGGGCTGAGCATGGCGATGACCCGAAGGTCCACCCCCAGCACCGTCACTATGTGCTGTCCGCAAGCAAATGAGCAACAAGATTGAACTTGAAAAAGAAAAAAAGTCCGACTGGCATGGGCAATACGCAAGGGGAGCACAGCCTACTAAGCCACTCGAGCACAGCAGCTAGCTAAGGCCATGACAGAAATCCGTGATATGCGGATGGTGCTCCAGATGGCAAGTTGGAGCTGGCAGCGAGCACTGAGCTGTTAGTAACATGAACTCTTTAACTGCTTGATGTTGTTGGATAGAAACTGCAAACACGTCATTCCCACAATCCCATTTAAACTGTCTCTTTAAAACAAGCCTTTGGTTTGGAAACAGCTGAAAATCTACTTTAGCAAAAAAGAAGTAACCAAGTAACCAACTCAGAATAGAAACAAAGTGTTGCTTTGTACACAAACAGCAGTAAATGAAAATCATTAAATCAGGCGTGTGTCGTCCTGCAGAGGTAATGTGTGTGTAAATGTTGTTGTGTGTTTGCGAATAAATCCTCCATCATGTTTAATGCCAGCTCAGCTCTGTTTCACACACATGTTCGTATTTGAAGCTGTGTGAGTTGGAGTGTTTCTACAAACACAGCAGTCAGAGTGGAAAGAGTGGATGTTGTAGGAGGTGTTTGTGTAGTGAAGAGTGTCTGTAGGACTCCAGCTGCTCCAGCAGGCGTCTCCTTTGTGCTTCAAACACAGGCTGCATTTGAACCTCGTGTCTTCTCTCAGTAACCTCTTCATTGAATCTTAATTCAGCACATGTTGTAACCCTGCTGATTTCTGCAGGTCATTCAAAGGAGAGCATCCTGTGGAACATCAGCTTTGAGTTTGAAAGAAACATTTCGTGTCAGATTTACTGACGTCTGCAGCAGCACAAAGACTTCTTTAGATGGTAAAAAGCTTCTGGATTTACTGACGCGGCTCTTTCTCAATATTCAGTTACACCAGTCTCTACTTCATAAGTTCACACAAAAAATGGTCTACATGTGTGAGCAGTTTGTGCTTCACCCGACTGTAACAGGCCAGCCCAAATAAACTCCTCAGCTCTGCGTTGTGTTGTATTTTTAAAGAACACAAGGAATCTGTGCAGATTTATTTCCTGAGTGGAAATATAACAGTGTGGGGTCAGTACAAATGGCTTCTCCACTCCGCACATAGCACACTCTGGTGTAGCTTCAGCAGACTGACAGTAATTTCTGCAGCCCACTGTTTCTGCTCCAGCTGAAAATTTTTCCTCTTAAATGCAAATATTTTATTGTTAGATTTAATTTAGAGTGTTAAATATCAACATTTCACCGAGTTCTTTTGATTCTTCATCCGATGGAAGACAAAACACTGCTCAGTAGATCATTTCACACTTAAGGGAGATATTATCAGCTCTCTCATTCTAGTCTAAACAACAGTGTCTCAGTAACTTTCAACTAGAAGATGGTCACCTGTTATCTACTTTCTCCCAGGCATGCGTGGCGTGAGTCTACAGCCTTCTACCCCCCAAGGACATGTAGTCTAATGCCTTTATTTTGAGGGCCGTGTTCACTTAATACAATATATGGTTATGTGGCATTTTAGTTCATATAAAGCATAGAATTGAGGCACTTCAGATAATTTCATCTCAACAAGAGTCAGCTGTTTAAAAAAGATAGGATCATTTTCCATCAGGGGATATGATGGGTGAAACTCAAAATATCATGACAGCTCTCCAAGTAAGATGTCAGTACTAAATAAAACGGTCCAGTTATGAAGCTGAACAAACCGATTTACTCAGGAACAAATCAAACACTGAAATAAACCAAACAGTAACATTTTAAGTTATCTTAGTGACTTATATGTCATGTTTAACCTAGCCAAAGACTGAAAACGATGTGCCGGGAGTTCGCTGTTCTCACAGGCTCTAGTGAGGCTTGAACCCCGGCTAACTATCGAGCTGGTGGGTAACAGACGTCTCCGAAAATGTTGGAGAACTTTTGCAAATATGTGATGTCTTGATAAACCGAGCAGATATTTGAAGTTTACACAGCTACATTCTCGCCTGAAAATATGTTAAAAGTTTATTTTGTGGCCCAGAAAGAGTAATATTTAAAAGTCTTTAGCCGCGGTCCTCTGCCATTGACGCGTCTGAGTTTTGGACAAAATGTATTCTGGGATATTTAGCTGTACCAAGTCCACATAAGCCACCGATGCATGCTCGTTAAAAAAGGAGGAGCGAGACCACATCCGGGAGTTTTGAGCGTACTTGGCTTGATGGGTACTTGGAACAGTACTTGGTCTTGTCACGGGTTCAGAATACTAAGGATGAGAACAAAACAACGATGGTCCAGAAGACTTTGGTCAAACAACGATTTTATTGAACACACGCGTGGGGAGATGGATACTGCACACAATCAGCATAGATCTCCGCCCAAAAATACACTTCAGATTGCTTTTATAACATAAGGGTTTAACGCCCCCTCTTGCGTTTACAAGAACATAATTTGCATCTTAAGAACATTATTTGCCTCTTTTACAGACAATGAGCAATTTTAAGAGCTAAATGCAGACACAGAAGTTCCCCTTTCTAGCATCTTCTTCCAAATAAGGCGATGGTCTCAGGCCTTTGAGGTCCCCATGGACTTGTCCTCATCTTTAGCACATCTTCTGTCACCTGTTACTAAGCAACTCAAACACAGCAGGTTGCTGAATGCATTCAGGCCTTTGCTCAGGCCTGATTCTAGATTATATGTGGTATATGTGTTTTGTAAGCGTTTATGCAGTTTTAACCTTCTATAGCTCCAAGTCACTTACACAATAGCTTGTCTGGACATCGCGCCAAACAAAGCTTACGACCTTTAATTAATTGACTGAGCTTCAACTCTTTAATAAGCACAGAAATGCAATATGTGTATACAATGATTATGGCTGCACCTTTAATCAAAGGTTAATGTGAGGCCAGCATGTTTAATAGCCATCTTAATGCAATATCAATGCTGCAGAATATATTGTAGCTGTAAAATAATCTCTTTAATTCCACAGTCTGTAACTGATGATGTATCACAAGTCCACGACAACACAAGTCCACATATTGAGAAACAGCCTCAGAGTCAGCTTTTGCCAGTATTCATTTTGTTTTGGTTGTCAGTGAATTATCAACTAGTAAAAAGCTGCCGCACCAGACAAACCAGTGTTCCATGTTAACTGGTTTTTATGTGAACTGGTTACATTTGTTCATGTTTTTCACTCTCTGTGTTCCAGATGTTGGCTCTGCAGATTGCTCATTTTTATTGAACGTTTGTCTCCGTTTGTCAGTGTATCTGATATTTGATTAAAGACCTTGGCAAATAAGCTTTCCAGTTTGTGCCAGTGCAAATGCAGTTACATATCATTATGTTCTTCACACAACAATTATTTTAATTAACTCAGAGTAAGTGGTGATGGTCGCAGACAGTTAATGGATATTGTGAAAAATCATCTTAAATGATCAATCTCAGGTGTTCTGGGCAATATCAAACGTCTCCACTGTGTATTTGTAATGTTTTATTATACCTTAAAATAATAAATGAGTTCAGGGTGCTGGGAATTTATTTCTGAGAATGAGTCATTTAACAATTCACTACAGAGACCTCAAACAATAAATATACTTCTCATCTTTACCTTCATTTTAGTACAATGATTGTCTCAAAGAAACGTACTAGTACATCTCACACTGATTAATAAAGCACTTAGCATTAGATGATTCAGATACAATACAAGTTTATTGTTTGCTCCCCAAATTGCGCCTCATTTTAAATCCTGTTTATCATCTTCGACTCGGGTCAGTCACTCTGAGGGAAACACAAGTTCCAGCAGCTCTAAGCTCAGGAAACAAACTACATTTACTTATTTTGTGCACAATATTGTGATGATGTTATATTGAACAGCAGCTGCCCAAATTAAACTGTGATTATCACCAGGTAACCTGTGTGTTTCCCCAATCAGCAGCAGGTGTTAACCAGCTGACAGGTGAGCAGAATGTATGCAGGTAAAATGAGGGTCTGTTGAGCTGATCGTTGGTGTCAGGAAGAAAATGTCAGCTTCTTATTAAGTTCTGAATTATCTTACAGAAACACAGAGACACAAGACCAGGCAGAATTTCATTGAAAATAATTTCTTGAAAAGGAGCTTTAGACACAGACATACTGAGACACTGAGGACAAGACAGACCATGTAATACACTAGAACAGACTCATAACTAAGAATACATAGAATAACCTAAACTAGACTTAAAGGCAACCTGTTAATAATACTAAAACCTTGTCATGGTCCTGGGTTGGTGACCCAGCGCTTTGAGTTTATGATTATTATTTTCTAGTTTATTCTGATTTTGTATTAGTTCTTTGGGTTGGTTGTTGTGTTAATTTTCCCTACCTGTGTCTCCCTCTGTGCTCTGTTCGGGTCCCCGAGTTTTGTGTTGTAAAACAGTCTGTGTGTTCCCTGTTTTACTTTGTAGGTTTGTGTCTCGTTATGCCCATTAGTTCCAGCTGTGTTCTGAGGGGTCAGATAAAATGCTTTTGCCATTATGTAATCTGTAACTTCCACATAGTATGCTGATCAGTGTAATTTTCAATGATCAAATTGTAATAGAGATGAGCAAACATATTAGCAGATCTGAGAAGGAAAAACCCGTGTTATGAAAATGATTTTAATCTTTTATACATGATTGCATTTGAGCATATTAAAGAGTTGTGGCTCCTGGTCAAGTGAAGGTCAGAAACTCTTGGCGGATCAGCCAATACAAGCTGAGGGGGAACAGGAGCTCTGAAAGGAATTGCAACACACCTGCTTAGTTATATCCTTATATCCTTATAAGAGTTAAGTTTGTGTCATTTATCACTTATATCCTTTTAAGTAAGTTTTAAGGTTCATTTATCTTCAGTTTAAGTAAGTTTCCTTCATGGTTTGAGTATCATTTGAGTGTGACATTTAGCCCCAAATGTCACTCATAGTGTAGCTGTATGAGCTCAGGCCTTTTGGTCTGGCTATGACAGAGGTGTGAGGTGAAGTGGGGGTGCAGGAGAGGTCATGACACAGACATAGCCTACACAGCAGGCACACACACACTCACGCACACACGTACACACCATAGTAGATTGACTTGAGTAGGTGAAAAGTTAAGATGTATTTTTGCTGTAAGTGCAAGTTCTGTCGGCATATTGTTAGATGCTTACGGGAAGTGCACCTGATGAGGGAAGATAAGGGGGCGAGCGACAGCGAAGACGAGCTGAGGGGAAGCACCGACCCGAAGACAATGTTCCTTTTAAAACTATGTTAAAAGTTGTTGACAGAACATTTGTGGTTTTGGAGTGACGTATGCTTTGTTGTCCTATCCTATAAGACCGTTGTCTAATGATTGTAAGTTCAGTTCGACGCTGAAATCTGCACAGCGGTCGGGCTCACACATGTGTTTATTAAAATGCCGTCTAAGTACACCAGGCTGGATCTGTGTTATTTTTAGATCCCTCTCTCAATATTTTTGAACCTTAACAGTTCCCTCCTGTGTGCCATTTCCTGATTACCTGGTGTGTGTATTTATAGTTTGTGTCTGCCTGTGCTCCTTGTCGCGTCGTCTGTGTTTCTCTGTGTATCTGCCGTGTATTTAAGGTTATTCCATGTTTCTCCGTGTCTCTCTGCTCCTCGCTCCATGTCCTCCTTTTGTATTAGTTTTTTCCAGTTTAGTTTTATGTTCAGTTCTGCCCACACCTTGGTTATTGTGCACTGTAAATAAAACCCACTTGCACCTCCGCCACTGTCTGCTTTTGGATCCTCCTTCCTCACCTCCACACGACTGCAGCCCCAGCCGTGACAAACCTAACATCCTTTAAAAATAGCTAAGAAATCACAAATACAACAATAAACTCAAAATCCTGGTTCACATGACCCAGGACCGTGACAAACAGCTGGAGCCACATGTTGTATTTGGTACAGATTTGATGTCAGATGCATAAAACTGCTGCATAAAACTGCTCTTCCTGACACAAACACTGAGGCACTGGAACTTCTCCTGAGCATGAAAACATTGTGAAACTGACTTCTCTCTGAGTAAAGATGTCAGTAATGAATAAGTAATTAGTGTTTTTTTTAATAGTAATGTGCCATCTGTTAGCAAAAACAAACAAACATGTGGTGTACATCTGAACATGTAGTATAGAGAGTATCGGGGAAAAGCTGCCTGATGCTTCTTGTTTGACAGGAGGGGAAGGATCTCCCAATGTTTCTGATAGCTGATCTGATTTGTTGAAGCTCGTATCAACATGTGCTTTGGCTCCTTCGTCCACTCACCTTTTCATCTCCTCCAGTTTCTGGACCTTCTCTGTGTCTCCTTTCTGCTTCATCTTCTCAATCAGGAAGTCCAAGTGGACAATAGTGGATGCTGAATCAGCTTTCAGAGCGATCTGCTGACAACATGTTGGTAGGACTCATCCAGGAACTGGGAATACTCTGCTGTCAGCTGTTTCATTTCATTTTCAAGATTTTCTGAAAGACTCAATATTTTCTTAATTTCTATTTTATTTCCTGTTTGTTTCAGGGCTTCTTTCATGTTTCTGATTTCTCTCTGTTTCACTTCAGCCAGCTTGATTCTCTCTTTCAGGTTTTGGATGCAGGCTTTCAGTCTGATTCGTTCATTTAACACTTCAACTGTTGTCATCAGTTTTTGAGGATTAGATTTTCCCAAGAAGTCTGTCAACTGATTGATGTTTTCCTGTGTAAGTTCCCATGAATGCTTTGAAGACGTATTTTCTTCTGTTCAGTCTTCATACTGTGAGTTATTAAACAGGAAGGGAACAGGCTCAGTCTTTTCATTTTTGGCACATTTAATTGCTGCAACTTCAAGAGCTTCAAGAACATTTTCAGATCTGCTTCCATCTGAGTGTGTGATCAGAGCTACAATGTTTTTCTCCATGTTTTTTCCAAACAGAGACGTCACTGAATCAAAGACGTACATCAGTCGCTCACTCAGTCGATTATCACTCGCCTTCATGACCAAACCCACTGCATGAACTTCATGAACTCCATCATCTGATCGAAACAAGTCCAACAATCTGTGACTGATGATGTCATCTTTTTCAATTCCTCTGGTGTCTCCATATCCAGGAGTATCAATGATGGTCAGAGAGTAGGGCAGAGTTTTATCTTCAAAACCAAAGATCTCGTACACGATCACATCTGATGTCTGACTTTCTGTCTGACCTTTTGTCTGACCTTCTGTGTGATCTTTCTTCTTCTTCTTCTCCTCTACGATCTGAAACCAGACTCTATCCTCCCACTTCACTCCCATGGTGTAGTTGAGCAGAGCGTTGATCAGAGTAGATTTTCCTGCTCCTGTTTCTCCCACCAGTATGATGGTTCTGTTTGTCTTGTATGGATTTTTTTCTCCAACAGTCATTCTTGTCAGAGTTCCAGACTTCTGTTTCTTTGGTCTCAGCTGGTAGACAGCAGGAGGTCCATCAGATCTCTGATCACTCTTGCAGATGATGCTCTCATATTTCCTTTAGATAAAACATAGATTATGTAAATACAAAATGATATAATTTGTTTAACTGAAGTAAGTGTTTTTCCCCTCTGTCACAATATTTCTGATGATTTTTCAGAGTTTATTGGCTTTGAATGTTTATTCTCAAGCTTGGAGAATGGTTTTTCACCTTTTCCCTCAAATCATCACTTAAAGTCACAGCTCATGCTGCTATTTAGTCTAGTATTATTTTGTCTCAGTTTGCCTATGTATGAGCAGTTCTGTGGGCATTTTTATTGACTTTTTAGGAATCAAAATTTCTATTCATTTTTGTTTTTTCTTTAAAACAGTAAGAATAGACTTAGCTAGTTTTGCTACGTAAATCTGTAGTTAATTATACTTTTAGAAAAGGGATTTGTCTGGTAACTTTTGGATCCTCCCATTAATTAAGGGATTAAGAGCACACTAGAGGGGTGTGGAGGAAATGGGGGGTTTTTTTGGTCAAATGTCAGCTGGGACAAAGGGAGGGGTTAAAATGATTTGTGTAATCATATTAAGTTAACTTTCATTTATGTTTAAGTTATAAAAGATTTTTTCAGAACGCACTTCCGACTGGATTCTTTGAAAATATATGGTATTTATTTCGTGGTAAAATATAAACCAAAAATCAACCCAACAATCCACCTGTTGCCACCCATAGCATTTCTTGGACTGTTTTTCTGTTTTGGAAAAGGCTATGACACCAACAAATGAAATATAGAATTTTCTGACCATAAAGGGGCAAAGGATTTTAACGCATTTGTTGTTATTCTTTATTTTTGTGATTTGTTTTTGGTTTGTTTATATTTTTGGGTTATTTACAAGTTTTATTTGTATGTTAATATTTTGCTTCATTTTGTTTTGTGTTATTGTTTTTCATGTTAAGTGTGGTGGCAGATTTTTTTTCTCATGTATTAATCACATATTTTAACCATATCACTTTAGTATAGTAAGAGCACTCCTGTCACCAGTTTGTATGTATGTGGAATGTGATCACAAGTGGGGCCCAAGAGGTGATGGTTGGTTGGAGCTTTTCTTAGAATGAACAGTTAAGAATCTGCTAATAATTGATCTGCTGTGGAATGTGGGCCAACATGTAAGAGTTTGTGGAATGTTCTTTGCCTGTGTGTCTGCGTATATAAGATGTAAGGGCGGTGGCCACAATTCAGAGATGGTCCTGCAACACGTTCTCACTCCCAACTCGTCAAATGTGTGACGCATGGTCAGGCTCCCTCTGCTTCACTTATCGACGCGCAGGGTACCCCCCTCGCGTCGATAATTGACGTGCAGGGTTCTCCTATTGAAAACTATGCTGCTCCCTAAACGTTGTTTATTGACGACAAGAGATTGCCGCGGAAGAGCCTGTTGTTCGTATATTTATATATTTCCGAAATCACATTGTAGTGACATGTACTGAACACAATATATTATATAATGTAAACAACTACCTGAGAAACAGCAAATACAGCAGATACATTAATTATTATGGAACTCCAAAGTGTTCAAAATTAAATAAATAAATAGGTCATGATGAAATAAATAACTATGTGAATAAATAAGACACAGGTATGTAATGTGAGAATGATATTGTGAAATAATGGAACACATTTTGAAAAAAATGCTCATTATTGTGAAATATATTACATTCTGCTATATAAATTTAATTATTATTGTGAAATATTATTTCATGGTCATTATTTTTCACAATAACAGAGATTATTCCTGAGCCATTTTATTTATTTCCAGCCGTTTTTATTCCAAAATGACCTTTTTTCAAAGTCAGTCTTTATTTCAAAATCCCGTTTTTCCCGATGGCCTATTTATTTCATAATGCGACTTTTCAGCAGAATGACTTTGTCTGTCAATCAATGTAAGTGGGTTGGACCTTTGCACCTATTGGCTTATCGTTTACCATCGACTAGTTTTCCTGGATACCTGCTCGGCGGACGGCTGCTACAGCTAGCGACAGCGTGCTAGGTCAAAAGTCACGGAGAATGGCGGACTGGTGTGAACTTCAGTTAATTCTGCTCATTTTAGCAGATCAGATAGAGAGGGATCATTTACCAGTAGATACTGTTCTGAGTCGTTTAGATGATGTTTCTTAAATGCTTGGGATGATAATTGCTCTTCAAGATGTTAGCATCGATGACAACATTGTCGAAGGTTTAAGATCAATTCAGCACCGTGTTCGTTTGGAATACGCTGAGGAAGAACAGTCTTCAAATATTGGTCGTCCACGTCTTGAAATCCCGGCTGCAGCACTCGGGACTTTAGTGCTGTCCGGGATAACCATCGGGGTAATTGCCGATATGTTTTCCGTGTCTCCGAGCACAATTAGGAGGAAAATGACGGAGGAAGGTCTAAGGTAAGTTTATGCTGTAATTGAACACCTGTGTGATTCTGTACACAGCATTGTTTAGATGTTGACCTTAATTATGACGTTTGACAATGAAATATTATCGCTTTTTTTTTGTTACTGTCTAAGTGGGGCAGCTACGGCTAAAGCTATCGGCGCCATCTCGGTGTTGAGACACGTTTAGCCGGCGCAGTGTTAGCTGTTAGTGTGTTAACTCAGAGACTGGGGGCAGTGGAACCTGTAGGAACCTTTTATACGGAGAGTAGACCCACCAGCTTTCCACAGTCTACTTACTTATCACATCTTGTTAGACAACAGTGCTTTAAATAGTACATCGTTGAATGTTTCATTGCTGTTTGCAGTTGATTGTTCTCTGAGAACACATTACAAAGTTGATGTTAAACAGCGAGTTTATTTAAATGGTTTTGTCTATTTCAGCAGCATTGTAAATATCATACTTTCTCTGGTGTCTTCAGTAAAGCTAAAACAAGAATACATTTACATCCTTGGTTCTTTCAGTATTAATTGGAAAACTTTGTTGAGATTTGCTGTTATATGAAAAAAATGTTTTATGTGCAGAAAATCTGATAGGAATTCTTCTGTTGGAGATGTGGATTTGGATTCAAAAGTGCTGGACATTCAGCGTCATCACCCAAATGTCGACTGCAGAATGATGATGGGACATCTACGATCCAGAGGCATACACATTCAAAGTAAGCTGATATTGTTAAAATATCCAAACACCAGTTTCCGGCCTGGAAAGCATGTGTCAGTGTGGCCATGATGTGATATTTTAATGTATCGATCAAAAACGACTAGCATGTTCTCATCACTGTTATGCAGTTATGTTCCTGTTTGAACCAGTGTGTAAACGATTCTCTCTCCTCACTAAATCTGTACAGCACCTGGATACTTACCTGACACAATGATGATCTGTCCCATATGCATTACAGTGTTTACAATACAGTCTTTTTGTAGTTGTTAGTACTAAGACATGATCTGTTTGTTAATCAGGATTTCGACTGATGGATTCAATGAGACGAGTCAATCCAGAAGGGGTCAAGATGCGACGGTTATCTATTAAGACTGCAAGGCGTTCTCAGTACAGTGTACCAGCAGCAAATCACCTTTGGCATATAGATGGAAATCAGCATTGAGCGCCTGTGGAGGGATGTATATGAAAACATCTTCACCCAGCTGGAGATTCAAGGACTGCTCAACCCCGGTGAAAAAATTCACTTGTTTGCACTGCACAGATGCTTTTTGCATCACATTCAACATCATCTTCAGTCATTCCAGGAAGCATGGAATCAGCACGGACTCAGAAAAGCAAACAACCATTCATCCCTGCACCTCTGGTTGCTGCACAGAAAGGACGGACAAGATTTGTCACAGGTACATGACTATTTGATCCGTATTTGTTCTTGTATGTAAAACTCTGCTATAGGGCTGCACGATATTAGGAAAACCTGCGATGTGCGATAACTGTGATCAATATTGCGATAACGATATGACTTGCGATAAAATAAATAGCAAAACAACAAAAAACCGAATACATAATTTCCGTTTTACTGCAACAGTTTTATTTAAAGAAAGCTGCTGTATTAGCAGTGTAACAACAAAGTGCACTTTAACATTGAAACATTGCCCCCATAAAAAATTATCTGAGGCTTGAATTCTGAAAGACATCCTTCCATAAACATAACTTCCATCCTAAACATAACTTAAATTATACTGCAAATTATCTCAATGCAGTTGTTCATTATTTTACCACTCACCAAGTAGTTATGATGTAAGTCAAAACTGGAGAGGAAACTTTACTGTAGTGCTTGTGTAGTTTTCAGCTTGGCTCAGTTCAAACATGACGGTCTTGCGGCATGTTTCGTACATTTGTGGAATGGCGACATGGGAAAAGTAGTTTCGTGAGGGGATGCGGTATCTCCGGTCCACTTTATGTATCAGACTGGTGAAGCCCTCTCTGCTAACTGTATTTATAGGCATCATGTCTTTAGCCAAAAAATGTGTAATGGCCTCTGTTATTTCTTTGTACCGCTTCGACGTTTTCTCATAAGGAGTTCCACTTGAAAAACTCTGATACAGAGACGGCTGTTGGACTGCTGCGCTCTTTGTCTTAACATTAGCAACCTTTGTTTGGCTAGCGCTAACTTTCTGGAACTCTTCAAACAGTTCTCTGTGGTTGTATTGAAGATGATGGTGGAGATTAGTCATGTTTCCTCTGGTGGTTGCCACGAGTGTTCGGCAAGTTTTGCAGAGTACCTGTGTTTGGAGAACGTCGTCTTTATCAAATCCAAAGTACCCCCAAATAATCGAGGTACTATCTTTTTTCTTTTTTCTTTTTTTTTTAACCACGAGTTCATAGTAGCTCGTTGCTGCAGCATTGTTCGCTCATCCCCCCCTACGTATGAGGCGGGCCACTAATCCATTTGATTGGTTAATGCTGTGAAGGGCTCTATTCGACTGGTCAAATGTGTCAAGGGGTTTCTTTGATTGGTAAAGTCTTTAAAGCACGTGTGTAAACATTTTAAGGTACCCAATTATCGCAGTTTACGCCGTGTTTTGCGATGGGCCCATCACACAGGCTGATATCGCGATGACAATAAATTTTCGATTTATTGTGCAGGCCTACTCTGCTATCTGTAGTTGAGATGAGTTTATTTCTACTGTGCAAGTTGGTGTACCAACATTTTTTTTCCTGTAAGTGGAAATGTCTCCCAAGCCATTCTCTCCTTTTATCCCATCTGTCAGGTATAGATGGCAATACTTTAAACAAAGTTAAATTTGTTATACCTGAAGGGAACCAATCCTGACCTAGAATGGGTGAATGAATAATTAGTTGGTAGCCAATGCCTAAGCAACTCACATAGACAGACTCAATAAGTCCATCTAGGAACAGCTGCAGGAAACACCTCTTCAGTTTAGATTTAAAACATGTGCATGCTCTTTCAGGTTGATGAGGATTATGGTGTGGACTGGACAGGACCACATAATCACCGCCCATCAAATGAGATCACCATTCCTGAGATTCAGCTCCCACGTGCACTGAATGAACGAGACCCTGCTGTGCTACCAAACAACAACGTTTCACTCAGTCAAGCTTTGGATGCCTACTGTGAAACTGTTCAGTCACTCAAACTTATGTTTGATAACACACCTTAACTCTTCAAAGTAAGCAGGTGCAATATGTTCACACCCTATTTCTTGCATAACCATACTTCAAAATCACTTGTAGAAAGACACTATCACATTTAATCAGTTTCTATGTCAGGAGGATTTTTTTTTAAATTTCTACATCTATGGCTTTATAGCTAATACTGACTCAAAACAGCATAACCAATTTCATTTTCAACAAAACAGTGAGTGGCTATAAAACAGGATTTGTTTTACACAGCTGTCACTTTAATGATATTCATTTCTTGGTTGGATGTACAGTACATGTCAACTCTGAGCAGATTTAATACAAAGAACACAGTACAGTAGTGTAACATCTTAATTCACATAATTTTTTTGTACCAGTAGCGAGTATAAACAAAACATACTGTGTAATTTATAATGTACAGTGAACAACTGATTTTGATATCTGAACTCTTTGTCAGTTTATATTAAAAAAACCCATAAATGCTCATCTGTACTGTGCATTTTTCACTGTCAAGTGTATTAAAAGGAACTAGAACTCACTAGATTGTCCGTTTCTTTGAACACTGAATACAGTAATGTGATGCAAGAAAGAAGAAATGGTCTAATCTTACCATGTGGTTATGGAATCAATCATAAACCAGACCAAAACCTGAGTCAGTAGAGTTGAGACACACCTGAATGTCCATTAGAAATGAGTAATAGGTACAGTAGTGTGCAGGAAGACGTAGTACGTGAAAACAGGTGGAAGTCTTTGGAAGACTGCTGTTGACCACTTCCACAGTCATTTCTCTCGGCAAGACTTCCCATCCTGTCCAAAACTTGATGAGGGCTTTTCATTGTGCACAAGATGCTGCAACAGAAGATTGTTTTAAACTATAATGACATATTCATTATTTTGAATCTTTTATGGAGAAATACCATAAAAGATGAACACTTGCATACAGAGCACCAGAGATTTTTGCCCCACTCAAATTGCTGTTGTAGCTGTTATAGATATTTTTATGTTAACAAAGCTAAAAGTAGTCTACATACAATTATAGTGCAACTGATAATGCCACCACTCTGTTTTTTTATGTATTGCATGGAGGCAGTATGGAGCAAATAACAAAACAAAATTATACTATAGTGTACTTTGTTAATGACCCGAGATCACTGGACTGTATGTAATTTACCAAAGTATAATCAGAGAAAACCAATGGCAAAATACCGATAGCAGCAGACTTACCATTTTCAATGAAGGACCGAAGGTAACCTGCCACTCTGCATTTATCCTCGAGAGCATTCCTCTTCTTCCTCATCTTCATCTTCTGTGGCAGGCCACAGTCATTTTATAGCTTTACTTGTAGTCTTAAGAGCATCTGCAACATTAGGTGTATTTTTATTAAATGTAACCCAGCTGTTCAACTAACCCAAGCATACAAAATAGTATATTGATGTTTTGTGTCAACAATTAATGTGCATCCTTCATAAATTAACCAAATACCTTTACTATTCAGATGTTAAAAGATGTGACCTGACCTTACCTCACAACAGGGAGCAGTCTCTGATTCCCTTGGTAAGAAAAGAGGAATGATGTCTGATCTTTCTGTCAGAAGCGGCCATACCATGGTCTCCTTAAGCCCTTTCCTCAGCTGCTTGACTTGACTTGTTTGTGTTATGACCTACAACAGTGAGACCAAACCAAAACTGAAGTTGGCTTCCGTAAAGTGACACACACTTTAAATGTTAAATATTTAAAGAACATCCACTGTACTAGTAAAAGCATTTTCAAATTATACCCACTTACAAAATCACTACGTTGAACTAAAATTGCTTTCTTTTCTTTCACATAGATTACTTGTCTTCCATATTAGCAGAGAAGATAAGCCACTTTAAAACAGTCATGAATAACTATTACCTACAACAATGTAAATAGTAATACAGACATTAACCCAGAAGACAATTATTTTCTCTTACCTAATTTATTGAGTTCTTTGCTATGATAAAAACAGTATTAAAAAAATCTGTGACTGAACTGATTAAAAAGCTCATTTTTGGCAGACAGACAGACTAACTGAGCAGTAATAACATATTGTTACTTACCCTGAACAGCGTTTCATGGAGTGGAGCTAGCTGTGATAACGTTAACACTGTGCGGTTGTGATGAGAACTTGGACCAGAGACCGCTTCATCTCCAGTACGCTGCTGCAATACTCTCTCAAACTGAGGTGAAGACGTACAATCTAAGCGGTTAGCAAGTTCTCTGAGTAACTCAGAAACGGACTAGTCTCCTGCAGCCATATCCTTCACAAGAATTGATACACCTGTAACGTTATTCGCGCCCAGTGTTTTGCATTTGTCGGTGCCTTAACTTTATTTTGAGCTGCATACTGCCGCTGGCTGCATAGGAGACGCATTGCACCGTTAAACCTAAATCGACACTTCATGTGCTATTACTTATGTCTGAGTAAAGGAGCAACCAATCACACAACTGGCTCCGCCCTGTCTCTCTTGATTGACAGACAAAGTCATTCTGCTGAAAAGTCGCATTATTAAATAAATAGGCCATTGGGAAAAACGGGATTTTGAAATAAAGACTGACTTTGAAAAAAGGTCATTTTGGAATAAAAACGGCTGGAAATAAATAAAATGGCTCAGGAATAATCTCTGTTATTGTGAAAAATAATGACCATGAAATAATATTTCACAATAATAATTAAATTTATATAGCAGAATGTAATATATTTCACAATAATGAGCATTTTTTTCAAAATGTGTTCCATTATTTCACAATATCATTCTCACATTACATACCTGTGTCTTATTTATTCACATAGTTATTTATTTCATCATGACCTATTTATTTATTTAATTTTGAACACTTTGGAGTTCCATAAATTATAGGCCATTACTTTTGTATCGTTTATTGCATTTATGGAGGGAGAGGTGTATGCTGGGTAATGGCACAGCTAGACCGGGTGACTTTATTCACCCGCTTCGGCTGTTATCAGTCCATACAATGGGCGTTATTAGCAGAAATCAGTCCCATAGATATGGGCCATCTCCACCTGCTAGATTGTTCAGAAGGTTGTTATCATCCATCCAGATGGAGGATCAGTAACAGGAGCGTGGGAAGACTCCAGAATCCACTCTGGCTGGAATCCGGTGGATACAGCAGTGTTACAGGTAAGACCATTTAAACGGACAGCATTTATAGAATGACTATTAAAAGTCAGCGAGTGTCAATAATGTTAATGTGGTTATGTTAGTAATACAGCGAGTGCTAATATAACAGCTTTAAGATGCATTTGTAGATATTATTACGTGTTTTACCGTCTTTATGGTGCTAGCTTAAAGTTACGGTGTAAACGTTAGCTTATATTGTAGTAAAGCTGTTACTGTTTAAACGATGTTGGGACAGAAATATTAGCTTCTGTCATGACTGATGAAGTTACTAGTTAATAAAGTTTCCAGTAAAGTGATTAATCGCAGCCACAGATTGACAGTAAATATGCCGATTAGCTTCAATGCATCTGTAATAAATATGTGCAAGTTTCAGTGCTTCGTTTAAACTGTATGATACTTATACTGACCCAGGGTCAGTGTAAATACAATCCTAGCTGTGTGAACAAAGCCTGGCTCCTTTAATCCTGCATGACAAACCTCAGGATGCAGGTTATTATGACTCTTTCCTGCTGGCACACCTGTCACACCTGAGAGTCAGCTAGAAACTTACAGTGACGTGGACATCATGCAAAGACTGCCAGACTCTGTAATACTGTAAATGATCAGTGACTCAGGTTAACACTAAACTTTAAACAGTCCCTCTGTGTCTCTGTGTGTGCTGAACATCTAGGATTGAGTCAGGCTGCATCAGCTGAATTTGTTATTTGTAAATATCAATATTTTTTGTTCAGGTGTGGGGATAATATGTAAGACTGCAGTGAAGAGATGTACCAGATTAATCCCTGGCCAAAGGCATCGTACTTAAATCAGACTACTGATCCAGCCACATCAGCCTTTTGTGAGGTCTGTTTAAAGTAGACTTAAAATGAACTGCAGGTTCCTGAGAGGTGGACTGTGAGCACAGAAACACATGTTCATACATACAGCTGCAGCAAACTTACATTAATTTTAAATCGATTTGTTACTCTGACGTCTGTCTCTCTGTTAGTCCTCTGACAGACTGGTGACCTGTCCAGGTGTGCTCTACCTGTGAGTACTGGGACAGGCTCTGGCTCCTGTAATAGAAATGTTCTATTATTCTCATTTAAAGTACTTAAGTGCTTATGCATATGCTTAGTTGTGACACTGTTATAGACTGTTCAGTGAAAGTTTCTAAAACTAGATGAACTTGCTTCAGCATCAGCAGTTTGAGAAAACAACTCCCTTTACAGGTGCTGATAAGGCCAAGGGCACAAAACAGCTTAACCATTGATCTGTTAGGTTTCATAGCCAGGCACGTGAAGTGTGGTATGATCAGTTTGTAACTTCCTCTTTCTTGGAATGCATAAAGGAGTAGGAGCACGACTTCTGTGGCAGAGCTGACATGACTGTGAACTGTGATGTTTGATGTGTGTTGGCTCTCCTGCGCGCAGTAATAAATAGCTTGATCACAGCAGATTTTATTTACAAAATTCCACAACAGCCCCCCCCCACCCTCCCACTGTGAACATGAATTGAATATTCAGAAGACATTTGTTTAAATACTTCTAGAAATCTGAGCTGTTGTGTCCTTGGATTGTGTGGTAATAATATTAGAGCTGGCAATCTTTCTTACTGAATCTCTACTGTGAGTCATGTTACCTGAGATTAATTCTATGTTTACCTGACAGCCTGGAGAAATGTGCTGTGTGAAGGATGTAACTGCTTACATTTAAGGAGCCTGGTCATATTTAATTGTAATATGAACCAATGATTTTCTGATTGCTGATTCCAAGAGAGTCTTTGTGGAAATTTGGCTTTTTGTCATTTTAATTCTCTTTTCTGTTTGCCAGAACAGTTCTCCACAGTCACTGTCCACATGGGTCAGTGGGACCAAGCATCCATCCATCCTCATCCGCTTTATCCGAGGTCGGGTCGCGGGGGCAGCAGCCTAAGCAGAGAAGCCCAGACCTCCCTCTCCCCAGCCACCTCCTCCAGCTCATCCGGGGGAACACCAAGGCGTTCCCAGGCCAGCCGAGAGATATAATCTCTCCAGCGCGTCCTGGGTCTGCCCCGGGGCCTCCTCCCGGTGGGACATGCCCGGAACACCTCACCCAGGAGGCGCCCAGGGGCATCCTTGTCAGATGCCCGAACCACCTCAACTGGCTCCTTTCGATGTGGAGGAGCAGCGGCTCTACTCTGAGCCCCTCCCGGATGGCCGAACTTCTCACCCTATCTCTAAGGGAGAGGCCAGCCACCCTTCGGAGGAAGCTCATTTCTGCCGCTTGTATCCGCGATCTCGTTCTTTCGGTCACTACCCACAGCTCGTGGCCATAGGTGAGGGTCGGGACGTAGATCGACCGGTAAATTGAGAGCTTCGCTTTTACACTCAGCTCCCTCTTCACCACGACGGACCGGTGCAGCGTCCGCATCACTGCAGCCGCAGCACCAATCCGTCTGTCGATCTCCGGCTCCCTTCTCCCATCACTCGCGAACAAGACCCCGAGATACTTAAACTCCTTTACTTGGGGCAGGAACTCATCCCCGACCCGGAGTGGGCACTCCACCCTTTTCCGGCTGAGAACCATGGCCTCAGATTTGGAGGTGCTGATCCTCATTCCCGCTGCTTCACACTCGGCTGCGAACCGTTCCAGTGCGAGCTGGAGGCCCCCACCCGATGAAGCCATCAGAACCACATCATCCGCAAAAAGCAGAGATGAGATTCTGAGGCCACCGAAGTGGGACCAAGCAGCACTCTGCTAATGTGGGACTCTGACCAGCAACATCCAGCAACATCCAGCAAGACCCAGACAGCGTTTTCTATCTCCCAGCTGGAGTTTTTTTGTTTGTGACTGGAGAGTCCGATTTTTGTTGAAGCTGGAGGAACAGCCTTGCACTTGCAGAGGTAAGTCAGTTTGTAGAGATCCCTCCCACCCTGGCTTTTATGTGGCAGATTTCATATCTGAAACTGTAATATTTCAGTGACTGCTGCTTATACCACAGGTTAATACACTCTACTGATCCCTGATGGGAGAATCAGCACCTCTGCCAACAAAGAAGCCTGGTGGATATTTGTTTACAGTCTGATGATGGGACATCATGCTCTGCATCTTCAAAGTTTGTCTCTTGATTATTATTCATACACAGTAATGTGAAGCATGCTCATATCTAGTATAACTGGACCAACCTGGTGCTCTTCATTTATGGAGGCTGTTGAGTCTGAATGTTGGATGTTGTGCATCTCGTGTTCTCTGGGCTTTGTTGTCCTCAGTCTTTTTGCAGGATCAGAAAACAAAACCAGGATGACCGTAAATGTTTCTTCTCCAATTGGATGATGATAAGACTGTGACACGGGATGCCACCTTTAGTCTTGTGATGAAGCAAAGCTCAGGAAGAAGTGTGATTAAATGGTACCCACATGTGTGCTGCTGAGAAGGATGTACAGGGGCACCTGCAGCCAAATCCAAGCCTCCTCAGGTTAGTTGTAGTTGCAGAATGCTATAGGACTGAGACAGCTGAGGCATCAAATGTTTGATTAAACGGATGAAAAAGAGAAGTTTCTTCCCTATAATTATCACTTTTTAAAATCTGTAGCAGCTTCAGGTCTGTCAGCGTGCTGAGGTCACAGAAACAAGAAAAGCAGCTTCAGACTTCAGAGTGTTGTTTACAGTTTTCTGTCATCATGATCTCCCCTGAAGTTTATCACTATTAGGCAAGCAGTAAGTCCACAATACTGTAATGATGATGCTGACTTTGGTCACGGTTGCATAATATTTTAGTAATATACAATTATTTTTTGTAATTCATATTTTTTCTGTTAATCAAAAATTTACTTTGTGAAATTTGTATTTGAGAATGAAGAATGTGACAATATATTTTTGTTCAAGATTTAATGTCTTTCAGTTGCAATTGTTAAATCAAAAATAAATAAAAATATATTCTAATTTAGCAAACTAATTTATCAAAAATATATATACATATATCTGTATTAGTTTTAATACATTAATTTGACACCTGTATTGAAAATACCATATTGTATTCATACAGAATCAGTTTGGTATCATTGTTTGTCTGATTGCTGAGACTAAGAGCTACTTTGATCTGTTTAGATCTAATGTATCCAAAGTTGAGCTCTAATGTTTCTTCACCCCTGTGTGTGTGATATCTGATTTCCTACATGCTGACAGAGCAGAGCAGCAGTTTGTGCTCACAGATGGTGACGGTGTGGAGAGACGGTGGTGTTTCCTCAGAAGAACTAGCAGAGTCACAAAGGGCACGAGTCCATCTCACCACCTTGACTTGCTGACTGATGCTCATCTGCACTGCACAGAGGAAATAAACTGACCGAGGTTTGTCCAGTGACGTGTTATGAAATGTATATTTGTTTTATGCTTACAGATTTGTTTTTCTTGACAGAGGCTCTGCAGAGGTTAGACAAAGCAGAGAAAATATGTGCTTTACATTTTACTGTGATTTACTGGGATATTTGTTGCCTGATGTTCAGCAGGAATGGAGGAATGGAATCAAAGGGAGAAGTTTTTGATGTTTTTGTAATGTGAGTAAATCTTCGGTATTATTTATTTGCTTGGTTATTTTAGGAGTGTTTCTGGGTGAGGGAGAGAGGAGTCATCATCCAGGTAAAGTGACGTGGATCAGTGGATACACTTGTCTCCCCTTTAAAGGAGACACTCTTAGAGAGAGACGATCTGAGTCATCCTTAAATGTTAGTGCTTTCAAATACACAAACATTTTAAAAGGACAAAAACGAACATCCCACTTTGACTGTAATACAATTAAATCTTTGCATGTGTGTTTTCAAACTCTCAGATGGGCAGGATATCAATCTTGGACTGTCTAACCTGCCGGAGCAGCACTGAATAACCACCACACATGAGCATGTTCCTGCAACATTCAGCAGCTTTGCTTTTGGTAAGTAGAGTTACCTAAACACATGATATCCATTTCTAACGGCCTGGTTACTTCCTGTCAGTTTTTTTTAGAAACCATGTGGTCACCTGACCTAACACTGTTTCTTCTTCTTCCCCTTAATGTTGAAATGTCAAATGTCAAACAGCTGGAGAGGAAACTACACCAGTGTACTGGGATGTTTCACCAACACGTGCCAGATGCTGTTCCTTCATGGTGACATCACCAGAGACGGCCCCGCCCACCTCAGGACCTCGCCATTGATCATGATGATTATAATAATGACAGCGAGCGGAACTAAGACTGTAAAAATCCACGACCAGAATGTTTAGATGCTTTCTAATTATTCATGAATACTGAGAGCCTCTTTCTGTGTTTTGTCTGTTTTGGGTTTTTTTACCTCATTTGTTACTAACAAAGTTCACCAAACTCAGTTTACATTCTGTATGTTTCCATCTTTACCAGCCACACTCTAACTGCAATTAAGAAAATAATCCTTAGAAATCGTCGTTTTTCTCTTTTGTAATTGATGATAATTCAGTGAATATACTGCGCTGCTTCCTTTTGTTTCATCTCACATTGCTTTAAGTTTTTCAGTGTCCAGTTATTTTTTACTGCTGTTTGAATTCTCTGAATGTTTGACCCTGTAGACTGTTTAATGGACTGCTTGTCTTCCTGTTTGTAACCGCCGCCTGTTTTTGACTAAAGATTTGGATTTCTGACTTTAACACAGCCTCTGCGTGTCCTCCCTTTGTGTCCTCTTCCTCTGTGAATGTGTTGCATGTGTCACAGATTCATTTATTAACAGCTTTCCCACAGTGAGTTGCATCAGCATTCATTCACAGCACATTTCAGAAGGATTCAGATTGATACAGTGATCTTATAGTCAGAATTATCCTGACAGACTGCCACTGTAAATTATCTTTCATCAGGTCAATTTTAAAGCTCAGTATTTCAAAGCAGGCGTTATGAAGAATCATACTGGCATTAGGACTGTAACAATATGTACTAACAAAGTCAAAGTTTTTTTATTATGCTAGAATATTGGAAGACCATCAACTTTTAGTGTTTTCTGCATATTAATTATACTGAAATAGAGATGGTGACCCTAACTGTACAGAAGCACTAAACAACTGACAATCTAACAAACATTATTGGCCTGAGCCGTCATGCACAGTGAGTCTGATCCTGTGCTGTGAGAGTCTGACAAGCATGTTTCTGGTCAGTTTGGAAGAAATAATATCACAATGTTGATCTTTTTTTAATATTCCTTCTCTTTTACAACATAAACTGTGATCAAAGCTACTTATGTTCACAGCATGTAATAATAGTGACAGTCCAGGGCATTGTGGTCTGTTGAGCTAGGGTTAGGGTTAGCAATTCAGACATATGTAATCAATCTCTTGCTGGATATAACAAACACCTAGGAATTCATATTATAATTTGATTTTCATGAAATATTCATATTCAGTATCAGTCATTTTATATTATAACCATGTATCCACCCAGGCTCATGGTGGGGCAGGGCTCTGTCCTGGGATGCTTGAGTGAAAGGTAATGTACACCCTGACCAGGTATCCAGTCTGTCAGAGTTGTTTTCAATATTTGGTTCTAAAATATGAGTGAAAACAAAAATCCAACTAGGATTCTTGCATATGATGGATGAAGTCTGTCTTTCACTGTATTGTCCAGCTGATCCATCAAACCCCCAGCAGGTGAACCTTATTCATGACATGGTAACAATGTAAAAAATTAAACAGCAACAGTCTAAATGTAAAGTGCATTCTAAACTCCTCTTCAATAAATTATATGGATGTGCAGTGAGTCATTCAGGTCTGTAAAACGTGAACTACAGAACCCAGAGTCTTCATCATTAAATCTCTGGTTGGTTCACTTTTCTATCCTAACTCAGATACTTTAAAGGTTTTAGTAAAGTTGCATTCTCATGGTGAGGCAAAGTGTTTTATGTGTGTGTGCGTGTCATGAACGGCTATAAAAGCCCTTTAATTAAAGAACAAAACGGGGTTTGAGTTCGAGTTACGGCAGACTGGTGCTATTTCTAAATGGAACGCAGCCTTCCTACGGCGGACAGCTAATAACAGGAATCGGACGCGCGGTCCATCCTATTCCACAGCAACCACCATAGCAACAGCCTAGCATGACCTTAAAACACATTCTTTATTCATAACTATCAAAAATGTGAAATGATTTGTAAAGTGTGAAAGTGTTACAGCTGCAGAGAGCTATGGCGGCATCTTTGGAAGCTGTTTACATAGCTAATAATATACGATGTAACCATGGAGACAGTCAGTCACGTGAGCTAGCGGTGCACGTTTACTACAGTGAATAAGGTGATTGTGTGCACAGCGTCCACACGCTGCACAGGGTAAAGACATTACTTCAATATTGTTTTATATTTATATATATTTGCCTTCTGCTGACCATCACCTCAGGTTCACCATTACAGTTTCAGCATACAAATGCACACTGTCTAAATGTGAACACGTTCAAAAAAAATCATGTTTCAGAAATAACCACAGCTGTTCATGTTTGTCATTATAGTTTTATTTGTAAGAAAATTGTGAACTTCATATTGTTTATCAAGTCAAAGAACATTTGACAAGTCTGAGTCATTCCTTTGCCCTATGAGAGCTGGAATAAATATATATCCTGACAGTTACAGTTGAAACAGTAGAGACAGGTAGAAATGGGCTCAGATTCATCTTTGCTTAGTCAGATACCTCCTGTGTTCAGTCCATCATATTAAAAAACAAACAATAGCACGATCTGTGTGATTTTGCATCCATTTCCAAATCGTAGTCAAGCAGCCCAGTCTCATACATAGGTAACAGAAATGTCTCTAATGTAGACGTGTACAGTGTAGTGTAAGCATTAAAAGATCATAAAGGAAACACTAACATTTATGTGAAACTAGTTGTAATAAAAAATGAACAGGTGCTTTATAGATTTATAAGAAAGAATCTGAAAACAACACTTTTTTGGTCTAAGTGGTCAAAGTAGAAAACAGAACTGATGTTCAAGAACAAACCGTAGCTGCACTAATATTACACATCTCCATTGTTGTGGTGAACAGACATGTTGCTTTTAAAACCACATGCAGTGTGTGACCATGACTGTCCACTGAGACCATGAACGCCACTTCGCTGAAGCATTCTTCTCCTTCTTCTTCTTGCCATCAGAATGGAAGCAGACAGAGCACGAGCTGCTTTGATCTACTGAAAGGAAAAAGCAGAACATCTGAGCTGAAACCATTAAGACAGAAACAATCGTTCAATGCAGTGTCTCACGTAGCTTAGCCTGCTACAACTGTTGATACAAGCTAAATATAGTTAAAACACAGTGTCGGGGAACTCCAGTGTGGGAACTAGTGGCTTTAGGTTTGTAGTCATTTAACTTTCATCCATTCATTCATTTAATTCAGGAGGAAGAAATGTCAGGTTGGTGCAGGCTGGCATTTGGTCCCATGCTGTCTTTAACTAAATGACTTGGTTCACTTTATGGCTGGGCTGTATGTGGGGTGATATCATGTTATTTGGGCAGGAGTACCTGTCCTCTGTTAGGCTTAGAAAGTTTCTCCATAAACAGAGCTTCTAACTCTTATAGCTTTTAGCACATCTGTAGCTGTGCAGGCTGACAGGTTTTTGGTGGCTCTTTTTACCCCACACTGGTTGTGAGTGTGTAAATACCCCCACTAGTTCTTTTGGGTTGCAGTTTACTTGGGAGGAAGGGGTGGGTCTGCCAGGACTAGATGAATAACAATTATCTGGGATACATAAATTTCATAATGCATGCAGACATCTCTATCAATTAAACCTGGCCTGAGGGCTGCCATTTTTTACATTCAGTTATTTCTCTGAGAAATTTTGGATCTAAATAATGAATGTGTTACAGTTAAACTGACACTGGTCAGTGTAAATGGCTCATTGGGACAAAGAAACCTTTAAATTAAATACCATCACCTGACATCAAGTGTCAAACAATGTCAAAGCTGTAAAAGCTGTTTACAGTCAGAATTTATAAAAACTATGATTGTAAATAAATTCAAACTAGTGAGCTTTTCTCTTTGTGCTGAATATCAACACTGTGACTTCTTAGACTGTAAGCTTTACATCAGCACTGTTATCAAAAGACATTTGGAGTGACGGCTTCTACAACAAGAAAAAAATACCTTTTCAGTCCACGGCCTGAAGTTCTTCTCCAAACATCTTCTGCCATCAGCTTTGTCTGCTGGTTTGAAGACAATAAACCACAAAAAGATGATTTAGTCACTTTGTCTGCATCATGCAGCTCGAATGTGTCGTGTAACGATGTTGAATAGCCGTCGTTATCCCTCTGCTGTGTCAGTAGGATTGTACTGTACAGCATCTCATTGATATGTGAGGAATGCTAATGTAACAGGATAACAGACGTCTGGTCTTACATCATTAAAATATAACGGGCAGGAGATATTTAGATATTTTTATATTTATATTACATTTTATAGCTGACAGATATTACTAAATAGATAGAATTTACTAAATGGTTGAAAACATGAAAAATATGTCCATAATCACAAATGACCATGAGAGCCAGTAGAATTAATTCAACTGGACACTCAAAAGACGTCCTTAAATGCTCTTTAAGTGGCAGAACAAACAAACAAACAGTTAATCGCTTACTTGAGATGAAATCTGCTCAGCTACTTTGAAAACAGCTTCTAACTGGTTGGTCCTTTAACAGGATGACTGCTCAGGGGTAAGGCCATCATGCAGTCCAGCAACCTTTATGGTCCTGCTTTGATTCACCAGGAACTATTAGGGAAACCTTTCAGCGCCTCCTGTGAAAGACACAGGCATAAACACAAACATTTATTAACATGTTCCACAGTCTTCCAGTTTGATTTTCTCATCCTGTGGACAACAACGTACAGAGATGCAGGTTTATGTTAACTTTTGTAAGGTTTCTTTACTGAACATATCCAGCTGCAGCTCCACTGTGATCCTGAACTGGATAAGCACTTGAGAAAGTGTGTCAATAAATGGACAAACATCAACTTACTATATTTATCCAAACAGACTGGACCAATAATGCTTCACTGAGTTAGAGACTTTAACAGTCTCTTCTATGTAAGAATGTCTCGTGATAGACCTGCAAACTTGACAACAAAGGTTTTTCAGACTACATGTAGCTGTCCTCTATGTCAGCTCACACATTTACATTCATGTCACACTTATTTCTGCTTTCCCATTTTTAACATTATTACTTACATTTTGATTGGATACCTTGAGTTTATAAATGATCAGATTACATAATTGGAATACAATTCAATACAATTCATGTATCCAATTCAAGGTCGTGGGAGGATGAAGCCTATCCCAGCTGATACAGGACAAAGACAGGCTGCCAGTTATCGCAGGGCAAAGACAATACGTGTAACAGAAAATCCACTTAAATGTTTGATATTTCTAATAATAATCATATTATGACTATTAATTAAAATATTATTTAAAGGTTTCTTTATAAATACATTTCGATTATTTTTATAACCCCTAGAATATAAACCTCAGCTGTTTCAGATTCTGACCTCTGACCTCAGTGACCAGGCTGTGTCCTCACTGCAGCTCCCTCTTCACACTGACGAATGAAACTTCTGTGGAAGAAAAATCTGGAATTTCTTTTATTTCCAATCCAGTTAAACTATTAAGGATTAAGCAACAGTGCTCATCTTTGCTCTTCTGAAATCTGTGTTAAATAACAACAAACATAAATTAGTAACAAAAATACAGCTGAGTAGAAGCTTTACACACCACCAGCAGCCATAATGCTAAATTTTAATCTTCAAATGTTTCTGAGCCGTCTTCAACCTGTTTTTAACAGAGAAAAGTCCCACAGTCAATGCAGCCTGACTCAATCCTAAATGTTCAGCACACACAGAGACACAGAGGGACTGTTTAAAGTTTAGTGTTAACCTGAGTCACTGATCACTTACAGTATTACAGAGTCTGGCAGTCTTTGCATGATGTCCACGTCACTGTAAGTTTCTAGCTGACTCTCAGGTGTGACAGGTGTGCCAGCAGGAAAGAGTAATAATAACCTGCATCCTGAGGTTTGTCCTGCAGGATTAAAGGAGCCAGGCTTTGTTCACACAGCTAGGATTGTATTTACACTGACCCTGGGTCAGTATAAGTATCATACAGTTTAAACGAAGCACTGAAACTTGCACATATTTATTACAGATGCATTGAAGCTAATCGAGATATTTACTGTCAATCTGTGGCTGCGATTAATCACTTTACTGGAAACTTTATTAACTAGTAACTTCATCAGTCATGACAGAAGCTAATATAACATCGTTTAAACAGTAACAGCTTTACTACAATATAAGCTAACGTTTACACCGTAACTTTAAGCTAGCACCATAAAGACGGTAAAACACGTAATAATATCTACAAATACATCTTAAAGCTGTTATATTAGCACTCGGTGTATTACTAACATAACCACATTAACATTATTGACACTCGCTGACTTTTAATAGTCATTCTATAAATGCTGTCCGTTTAAATGGTCTTACCTGTAACACTGCTGTATCCACCGGATTCCAGCCAGAGTGGATTCTGGAGTCTTCCACGCTCCTGTTACTGATCCTCCATCTGGATGGATGATAACAACCTTCTGAACAATCTAGCAGGTGGAGATGGTCCATATCTATGGGACTGATTTCTGCTAATAAAGCCTGATGGACTGATAACAGCCGAAGCGGGTGAATAAAGTCACCGTGTCGCTAGCTGTGCCATTACCCAGCATACACCTCTCCCTCCATAAATGCAATAAACGATACAAAAGTAATGGCCTATAATTAATGTATCTGCTGTATCTGCTGTTTCTCAGGTAGTTGTTTACATTATATAATATATTGTGTTCAGTTCACGTCACTACATTGTGATTTCGGAAATATATAAATATACGGACAACAGGCTCTTCCGCGGAAATCTCAACAACGTTTAAGGAGCTCTATAGTATTCAATAGGAGGACCCTGCACGTCAGTTCTCGACGCCAGGGGGGTACCCTGCGCGTCGATAAGTGAAGCAGAGGGAGCCTGACCATGCGTCACACATTTGACGAGTTGGGAGTGAGAACGTGTTGACCTACAACATCCCAACACCTGCTGATGTCCCCACTCTCAGTGTGAAAGTCCACACAGAGGTGGAGCCCACAGGTGAATCTGCCAGAGCCAGACTGACTGTGGAAATACATCCCTGTAAGTATGTGACAGGTTAGAGGAGAGTCTGTACCAGCGTGGAGTCACTGTGGGTGATGAAGAGCATGTGTGCACACACTGTTCAAACACAGCTACAGTGGGAAGGAGAAAACTACAAACATGGTGGTCCTGGATGTTTCCCAGAGTGTGAGTAATTAGACTCTACCAACACGTCATGTGATCACTGTGATGGTGTCATCTCCTCACAGCTCAAACGTGGCCTCCTGGTGAGTCGTGTTGAACCAAAGGAAGATCCTGTTCTGGTGTCCTTAGAGGAGGTCAGAGACGTCCACAGTGGGGACACCAGATGATGATCTTTGGTACAAACTGTGTCTGCGATTGTTTCTGTCTCGTCCAGTTATCAAAGGACACACCATCAACCACAGAGATCATCCAGGAGCTCCCAGTGGACGACCTGAAGCCAGCTGTGGTCCAGATCTATGACGACTACCAACCAGGTCCAAGTCTGACTAAGCTTTACTCCAACAGCTCACTGACACACTTCAGAGGATCCATCAGACTGAACAGTTCATACAAGCTGATGTTTCCATCAGTGGGACTCAGAGAAATGACACTTTCATAAATCTGGTTTTAGTCACTTTGAGTGTAAACAGGAAACAAACTGCATCATTTGTGCTTCTTGCACCAGGATCCTCCTCGTCTCTCCCACAGCAGGAAGTTCAGCTCTGCTCTCATGAAGCAGCAGGAAGCTGTGAGGCTCAGAGTGAGGACTGAGTACAGACTGATGGCACACACTCAGCCTTTTGCCACTGCATGCACAGCTGTGAGTCATGTGACACTCGTGCACTCGTGTTGATCACACCTCTCATTGCAGATAAGTGAACTCTCCCAGGGGCAACGATCACACACAGTGGTGTGAAAAAGTCTTTTCACTCAGTCATTTCTTCCTGTTTTTATCACACAAATGTTCCTGTTAGACAAAGATAACACAAGTAAATAAATGATGATGTCATTGATTAAGGCACAAAGGTGATCCCAACCTACCTGAGCTGTGTGCAACAATAACTGCCCCTCTGCTTCAGTCATGAATGAACTGTGATGAAGCACATTTGTTTCTAAAGCTGAGTTTGACAAACACACTCAGCCTGATTACTAGAAGACCTGTTGGATCAACAGACTCATCAACTTCTACAGAACCCGTGTGAGAAAGTGAACAGGCTGAAAGATGTCAAACAGCAACACATAATGCCACCATCTACACAATCAGCTGACAGAGTCACAGCTGTCAGTCTGCACAGGGTTCAAAGCCATTTCTAAGGCTTTGGGACTCTGTGGAACCACGGTGAGAGCCATTAGACACAAATGCTGAAACTGGGGAACAGTGGGAACCTTCCCAGGAGCCAGTGGCACCAAAATGACTCCACATCGACATCCAGGAGCTCACAAAGAGCCCAGAACAACATGAAAGACCTGCAGGCCTCAGTTAAGGTCATCATTGAACAATAAGAAAGAGAATCCATGGAGTCCAAGGAGAAAACCACTGCAGACCAAGAAGAACACAAAGGATGGTCTCACATTGTCCAACAACATGTTGATGATCCCGTTTGGGAAAGACTCTGTGGACTGATGAGACAAAAGCTTTCTGACAGCTTTGAGTCCTGTTACATCTGAAACTAACACAGCATCAATGAAAAGGAGCCTCATAGCAACAGTCACATATGGTGGTGGTAGTGTGATGGTCCCATATGATGCATCATGGCAGCAACAATACAACAACAAATACACACATGTGACAAATGTACAATAACAGATCATTAAGTGTCACGGCGCCGTGCGCATTAGTATATTTGACTGAAGCTTAATAATCAGAATAATGCTCTGATCTCTTCAAATAAATGAAATCATACCTTTCTACTAAAACTGTTTCTGTTGGTCTCCACCTTTTCCTGAACCAGACCCTGCAGGATCCACCTGAGTGTCCCAGTCCTGGACCCTGTTTGTAACCAGGAGGATCCCAGCCCTGATTATTGCTGATGGATTATAAATATTCTTGTTTTGTTCTCATTAAATAAATATGTGTATAAATATGTGGATTCATGTTTCTGGACGTTGATGCTTGTTTGTTTGAAAGGACACAGATGGACCTTGTTTCCTTCTTTCCTTCCTTTTTGTGTCCTCTGTGCTTCATCTGCTGCTCTTCACTCTGTTACTTTGGACTGATTTCACTCACACTTTGTTTCCATGGTTTCTTTGCGTCACGCTGACAGCACGTGAACAACACGACATGTTTGATCTCAAAGAAGGAGCAGCATCCTCTCTCCAACCTGTCTCTCCATCTTCTACAACACCTGATTCATTCCAGTTTCTCTGCTTTCACTTTGATTCATGTCAACATGAAGCCTGAACGTCTGTGATGAACACACTATCAGCATCACTGACATGTTTCATCATTTACAAACACTTCCTGTCACTGTGGTGGTTACAGTGACATCATGCAGTTTGTGTTTTGACCTCCAGAGGGCGACAAATCAGCACAGACAGAGAGCTCCATTCAAACTTTGCTGCCATCAGTAATAATTCTTCAAATATAATCATCAGTGTTTGAGCAGTTAGGATATCAGGGACAATCTAGACATGTGTGACAATACTGAACATGTCACATGACACACCTTAAACATCATGTGATCCACTCTCAGTCTGCACTTTCATTCATGACTTCAACAGGTGAAATGAACGTTGAAGAAACATTCAGTGAAATAAAGGTCACAGGATTCATGTGAGCACCAGATGAACTTTACAAAGAATCAGTGGATTTATCTTCTGTTTTTATCAACTTTGATCACTTAGAGCCATCTGAAGTCCATTTGTTCTAACTTCTCACTAACATCTCATATGATTTCAGATCCCTGCTGTTCCCCACCTGCCCTGTAGGTGGTCTCAGTGTGCCTCAAACCATTTACAGATGATTACGTATATTATGTAGAAAATATTTTGGCTATAACAGTTTAGGCCAAACTATGTCAATTCGAAGATTTGAAGATATTTGCTGTTGAAATGAAACTAAATGAAAGTTTTTCTCCTTTATTTATAGGAAAGTGTAGGAGAGCAACAGATGAACAAGCGTTACTGTAACAGGAAACACACACACGTCATCAGAGGATCTTTATGTTCATCATTATCACTGTTTCCTTGTTCTGTCACAAACACACAGCACTTCCTGCTCTCTCTCTGATGGATCTGATTGGCTGTTTCATTCACAGGAGGTCAGGGTGTCAGACAAACAGCTTTAACTGCACAACGACACACTTTAAACCATCTACAGACAAACCTGTGTGTTTGATTTATGAAGAAATAATAAAGACGTGTCTACAGCTGTCCATAAAGCAGCTTCTCACACAAACTCTGACACTTCACTCACTTTAATTCCTGCAAAGCTGCGTAATAAAGAGCTGTGACTGCTATGAACTGCTTATGATGACTACATTAATTATGAAAACAGTGTTATGGAGGAACAAGTATTTCTGCTTCTAAACTCTCAGCGTGAGGACTGAGTGAAGAGTTTCAGAGCAGAGAGTTTTGCCTCACAGCTTTTAGCGTCGACACAAAGAGACGATTACACACTCGTTCTGAGAACATCTCCACCTCCTAAAAAACTCCAAACTCTCCTACTAGCAGCTGTCACAACCACAACAAGCAGAAGACTGGATTTCTTCAGGTCAGATTTCATGCAGTTTGCAGTAAATTGTGCGTCACAGACGTTGTAGTTCACATTTATGTGACTCATTTAAATCTTCTCCTCCTGAAAGTGAAACTCTTACAAACACATCAGGCCACAAAAATCCTCCTGTCCACAGCTTTCAGTCACAAACTGACTCTGAGCCTCGTCAGTAAATCCAGCAGCTTTTTAAGAAGCTTTTTTTTTAAGAAGTCTTTGTGCTGCTGCAGCCATCAGTAAATCTGACCCGAAATGTTCCTGTTTCTTTAAACTCAAACCTGATGTTTCACAGGCTGTTCTCCTTTGAATGACCTGCAGAAATCAGCAGGGTCAGAACATGTGTGTGTGGCACATGTTCGGTGTGGCAGAGTCGGAGCAGAAACCTGCTGCAGGTTGATCAAATTAAAGTCATATTAAGGATTCAGGCATGGATTCAAAGCAGAGCTCAGAAATCTGAAATATATTTGAGTTATAAATGGAGTTTAGAGAACAGCTCCTGATGAAGCTGTTTGCCTTTAATTCTCTAAGCACAGAAAAATGAACACTATTGGACTTCATCAGAAATGAATGAAATATCAGTGGGATCAGGTGTAAACTGGGTTTGTTTGTTAATACTTAAAACACAGTTATGAAGTGTAAACACAGCAGAAGCTCAAATGTTTCACTTGAATACAGAGAGAACAGAAATGATGGAGGAATCATTTAGTTCCACTCAGAAATATGAATGTCAGGTTAATCAGACGATGGATGAATCAGAAACTATTTCCATATAGAAACACTCTGTTTGTCCTTCTTCACTCAAAAAAGAGAAACTGGATGCTTATTACATTTATAAGAGTTTGAACAACAAATGTTTCTAACGTGAACATAATTAAATCATATACGATCTGCATGAAATTTAACAGCTTAACACGTCTCAGTTCTTGTTGAGATGATGTGATACAATCTAGTCAGAGTGGTTAGCTGCCTCAAAGGCAGATGACTCGCAATATCACAAGATCAGGTGAGATTTCAGACCACAGGAAAATCACTGGGGTGATCTCAAGAAGAGGCAGAAAAGCATAGACATGGTGGACCATACAGTCATTTTGAAAATGTAAGAAGGAATCTGTCTTCAATCATCTACATGGAAATATATAACCAACAAACAAACCAATAATACAACCAAATCACTCCAAGATCAAGACTTTGGTTATTTACAACATTTGACACATACAGTGTAGCTCAGTCAAAACACCCCAAGGCCAAGTGAAAGTGCTGAGAAGGAGAAGATGATGATTAATGATTTATTTAAACTCATAACTGGGGGAAGCAGCTGAGCTTTGACCTGTGACCTGCAGTTTGAGACTCTTTTATGGTTTAGTGTTTAATGTTTAAACTGTTTATGGCTGCAGAGACGCCCACAGTCAGGCTAGCTACAGTGGAAAAGTGAATTATTATATACAGTGCAGCAGCTGACCTTTGACCTGTGAGCTTCAGACATGGTGCTGGTGTGAAGTGTTCAATGTGACGCAGCCTGCAGACACAGAGGACTGAGGATGGAGGACAAGCAGAGGATTTTCTCTGTTTCTACACAGACCTGGTCCAGACAGCAGAGAGCTGCAGAGTGAAGACGTTCATGGGAAGAAGGTGAGTAAGTGCAACGTCCTCTTTGGATCCTGGATCAGGAAGTAAAGCTGGTGAATATTTGGTGTTTAAATAGGGTTTCTGTCTTTGACTCAGTCTGCTGTCACTTTGTTTTAGAGAGAAAAAGAGATTTCACATTAACTGGTGTTCCTGCTGCTGCAGCATTAAAGGACAGGTGACCGCGCTGATGCCTGTTCATAATTTCACCAACGCTAATAAACTGTTGGCTAAATGTTCTTGTCAGAGGTAAACAGAGGTGACAGGAGCAGATGATAAGGATTAAATATATGCTGAGTAACTAAATGCTGCTAGTCAGTGACATCACTCCCAGCAGCATCACCTCATTTCTTTACTCTGACCTTTAACAGCAGCTAGCAGAGTGGCCGCTACCTCTGCTGGCTGTCATGTGACCGAGTCGAGTGTGTGTAGGCAGTAGACTTGTTAGAATAGCTAGCAGCTGAAAGAAGCTAGCAAACTGTGTGAACACTTTGTCAGGTCAGGCAGCAGCAGGGACGATGCTGTCATAGATTAATGTGGAGTCTGTCTGCACTCAAACAGTGAAGAAAAGTACTGTGATGGTTCTGGGTCCTTTTGATCCAGCACTGTGAGTTTCTTGTGTTTTGGTGATATTTTGAATTATGGTTTATGTTCTGGTTCATTAATAGTCTCAGTTATGATGTTTTCAGTTTCTTATATTTATATTTCCTGTTTAGTTTCTTGATTATTAGATCCCCCCGTGTCTTTGCCCTCACTCCCTCTTATTTGTCTTTCCTCCACTCCCCTGTCAAGCTCACTTGTTAGTATTGCGTTTCATTGTTTTACTGTTTTATTGTGAAAGTCTTGCATTCTTGTTCAGTGTGTTTCAGTTTGTTTCCCTGGTCTCGTTGTCTAATTGGTCTCAGCTGTGTGTTTTCTGTCCCCTCATCATTGTCTTGTGTATTTAAGTCCTCTGTTCTCTGTGATTCGTGTTGTGTTCTCCCTTGTTCCTCATGCCTGTGCTCTTCTTTGTGTGTTTCTCTGTAAGTTTACGTTTCCTGAACATTCCCAGTTTAGTTTTGTATTAAATTTTTTGTTCAGCAAATAAAGCAGTGTTTTTGAGTTAACATCCTGCTTATAAGTCTGCATTCGGGTTGTATCTTGCCTGCATTACACAGCCAGTTAATGACAAGAACATGTTTTTCTAGTTTTCCAAACAGTAAATCAGTGTGTGTGCAGTTCTCTGCAAACTCAGCAGGAATAATTAGTGTGAAGCTTTTAACTCTGCTGATCCTCTTTGAATCATGGATCAGCTGAAATGTTTAAAATGTTGTTCACACGTGTTGGACTGACTGAAGCTTCCAGTCACAGTGAATCAGTGTGTGTCAGTGAATGCATCGTGTGTGCTTCACGGCTCCATCTAGTGGACTGATAGTAGAGCAGCTGATGGCAGCTTCCTCTGCCTCACACTGCTGTCTGACTGCATTCAGCTGAAACTGAGATGAAGCAGGAAAGAAGCAGCTGATATTTGGACAGCACACATGATGGAAAGGAGGATTTCAGTTGATGTGCACATGAATGATTTGTGTTTCCTCTGCAGGTGAAGGTAGAAAGTGTGTGTGAGCTGAATTGAGCAGCATGGATCAGTGTGAGGACAGAGAGGAGGGAGTCCCTCCCTCTAAAAGCACTCTGTGTGGGGAACATGAGAGCCAGACCAAAGCTCAGAGGTGAGATGACCATCTCTAACTGTCCATGACTCTTCTCCATGTCACAGCTCAGCACTCACATCACTGCTCCATCATTATTCACAGGAACCAGCCTGGACCTCCACCCAGCTCTGTGTCCAATGAAAGTAACTCAGTCAAAGATGTCATTAAGAAATTTGAGCAAAAACAGTCAGCTGAGAAAAAGTAAGCTAACATCAATAATATCAGCTGATATGTCATGAGAATTTTACTGAAGATTTATCACTTTTTTCAGGATCCATCAGAGACTCAAACCTGGACCTCCACCCAGCTCTGTGTCCTTACAGAGTGACGGTTCTAAACATGCTGGTATTTACTTTAAATCAGGCGTGTGTCGTCCTGCAGAGAGGTAATGTGTGTGTAAATGTTGTTGTGTGTTTGTGAATAAATCCTCCATCATGTTTAAGGTCAGCTCTGTTTCACACACATTTCTATGTTCATATGTGCAGCGGTGTGTGTTGGAGTGTTTCCACAAACACAGCAGATACTCAGAGATTATTTTTAGGAAGGGGAGATGTTCTCAAACTCTCTGTCCTGAAACTCTTCACTCAGTCTGATCCCCACTTCCTGCTCCACAGCAGTGCTGCTGTTTTCATCAACCAGGACAGAAATGAACTGAACTGTTGTTTCCTCATCAACTTCTTTCTGTCTGCTGAATCTGTAGTGAATCAAAGTGTTAATGATCCAGTTTGTTAGATGAACGTGTGAATGTTGCAGTGTGCTGTTAAACAGTAACACAGTAACTGTGACGTGTCCTGATCTGACAGTAGATCATGTTTGTGTTCTTGGTCACATGACACAGGTCAGCTGTTCACACAGAGTTCAGCTTCATAGGCTGGAACAGTTTGGAATAATACTGGGAACAATGGTTCTTATATGGAGCTTTTCTCCTCTGTGCTCTTTGATACTCACCTCATTCACACATGGAAAGCAGTGCAAATAAATGCAAACACGGTTTTCCTGCACTCATCTTTTATCAGGATGGATGTCAGTGTGAGCTGTTTCTGTCACACTGAGACTGAATTTTGCATCATTTCTATACAAAACTGAACACAAGTATGAAAAAAGTGTGTTTCACAGTTTTACTTTGAAACAAACAAACAAACAAACTGCAGGGAAACAGTTTGGTGGTTGGAATTAACAAACAAACAGACTCAGCAACGCACAGATGTCCGAGCTTCATATATCGGTTGTTAAGCTTAACGTAGGAATCACAAACATTCAGAGATGAACTTACACACTTGGCTTTATACATACTTTGAGTTTAAAGGTACTTGATCTGTGAATGATGATGTATCACAAGTACATTTACTGAGAAACGGCTTTAACTTTAGAAACAAAGTCATTCAGGGAATTATGATCTTTGTGTTTTTACAGAGTTTAAAACCCAACAAAGAAGTGTCAGTGATCAGGATAACAGTGGAAGGACTCTGGAGTATCATTTGTATTATTGATCATTGTGACCTCTGACAGAGAAACTACAAATACAGATGCAACAAGGGAAGCAGCAAAAGTGACTGAACACAGCTTTTAGAGGCTAAATTCAAACTTTCAACAATCAAAGTGGCCTCATCTAAGTGTGTGTGTGTGTGTGTGTGTGTGTGTGTGTGTGTGTGTGTGTGTGTCCATGGTTCCTCCACAGAGTGGACCAGCAGAGCTCAGAGGTTCCCAGTGGTCAGTCTGCCCAGCAGCATCAAACACAGCTGGACTCCATATTTATGGTCTGTACATGAACAACAACTACTTTTATTATTAATATAAATAATAATACATTTATTTATAGGTCCCTTTCAGAACACCAAGGACTCTGTGGACTAAATGAGCAAAAGAAAACAAACTTTGAAATCAGACGGTGCAAATGTGATCACAGGGAAACGTTTTAAACATCGAGGCTTTAAACAAAAACCAAAGTGAAACAGTTTGTAGTTGAGATCAGTGGGAATGAAGCTGAATAACTGTTTCTACAGTAACTTTGTCAATGACAGATATGATGTAAATTAGCAGCATTAGCACTTACTGATGATGTGAGTCGACACTCGGCTGTATTGAGACGACCACATTAGGTGGTCCTCAACTGTAATGGAAACCAGTGGATCCAGTCCAGTTGTGGCGACCTGTGGTGAGTCGATCTGAGCAGCTACTAATGGAAACAGGGCCATAGATGTGTTTGTGCTTAATAACAATGAATCACGGGATTTTTACATTACTGTTAAAATCTCATGTTGTTTGTTTGTGTGCAGTTCAGGGTGTGTTACTAAAACTGTGGTTTGCTCACTTTCCAAAGACCCAGCCCCCATAAAAAGCAGCCAATCAGCTTCTAAGAGTTACACACCCACACATATCTATCAAGTTAACTCTGGTCTAACATGCTTGGATTTAGCTTGAAGAATGTTCCTGTAGAGGACTGAAAGTTATTCAAAAAAATTTGTGAAAGCAGTAGAGAAAGTAAACCCCATGGGAAGGAGGAGGACTCTCAGCCACTTCCAGCTCATATTCAGACATATGACTTGAATACAGAGACAGGAGATGATTATGGGCCTCCTCCACCACTTTTTGAGCCCTGTATTCTGGCTTATCTGTGCCAACACTCCTACACCACTTCCTGGAAGAAGTGCCCAAGGAAAGCGGGCTGGTAGACTCACCAAAGTCCGAGCTCTTCTCCATGCTTCTCGTGGAACTACTGGACCAGCAGAGTGCATCTTTAGATGGATCCTGCCTGTTGTCCCTGGAGCTCCCATGTCACTTGATCCCCCGCTCTCAGCATTCTATTTCCCTAAGCGGCCTCGGACCCGTGGATGTGGTGTGGACCACAGAAATCTTCGAACACGTAACCGAGCTGGAACATCTGATGTTAGGATCTACACACTTCAAATGGCTCTACTAAATGTAAGATCTTTAGCAAACAAGACGTTTGTATTAAACGCTTTCATAAAGTCACAACAGTTGGACTTTCTGTTTCTGACAGAAACATGACTTCAGCCCGGTGAGTCTGTAGCTTTTTCGCAACTGGTTCCTCCTTATTTCTCATTCTTCAGCCTCCCTCGGCCCTCTGGTAGCTCGATTTCATTGCCATCAAACATTACAGCACGATTCATTTTCTAGCTTTGAACTCCAGCTGTTTGAGTTACACCTGCACTCTGCTGCGCCTTTGTCGTGTGCCCTCATATACCGTCCTCCTAAGTTTAATAAGGATTTTATCAAAGAGTTTTCAGGTTTTATGGCTGGAATTGTTCTTAATTTCACAGTTTTTTAATCCTTGGTGATTTTAACATCCATGTCTGCTGTGACTCTAAACTTCTGGTCAAGGTATTTTTAAATATTATTGACTCTTTTAACTTGACCCAGTGGGTTACCGGTCCCACGCATGAAAAAGGTCACACACTGGACTTTGTGCTCTCCCACGGGCTGGATGTGTGCACCATGGAAATATCCAAGTTGCGCATCTCCAATCATCTTCCTGTGTTGTTTTTCTGCTGCCTTTATGGATTCTGGAATAATGAACTCCAACTGTAAAAGTGTTGAGGACCTTTTGGACATTCTTCATTCTACCTGCACTGATATCTTGGACTCTATTGCTCCGCTCAGGACTGTGCGCGCTAAGCATTTATCAGAGCCATGGTTGAATGAACATACGCGCTCCCTTAGACGTGACTATAGACGCGCTGAAAGGAGATGGAAAAAGGACAGATTGCACGTTTCCCTACAGATTTTAAGGACTCGTCTTTCTGCTTACCAAGAAGCTGTAAAAACTGCAAATACACAGTTTGTCTCAAACTTAGTGTCAGTAAACAGTCACAGGCCTCAGGTACTTTTTAATCTCCTTAATTGTTTTCTTAGTTCATGTGATAATGCTGGAGTTTCACCAAGTATTTGCAATGATTTCTTAGCATTTTTCAATGACAAGATTCTATCGATTAGGGCTCTTGTCTCGTCATCTGCTGCTTCAGATCAGAGTCTTTCTCCTATGTGCTCAGCTGTCTTAGGCTACGTTCACACTGCAGGCAAAGCGCATCATATCAGACTTTTTTGACCCTATGCGACCCATATCCGATCATGGTATGACAAGGTGAACTGCACAAATTTGATATTTTCAAATCCGATCTGGGTCACTTTTGTATGTGGTACTGAATCTGATACTTATCCGATGTTCTAGAAAACGACTGCTGTTTGAACGGTCATGTTGCATTAAATCTGTCTTTTACGTCACTGACACAAGACAGACGCCAATTATTTACATTTTACATTTTATTTTATTACATTTTATTTGTACTGTATAATCTGCAGATTCTGACAGAAATCTTCAACTATCCTTTGAAGGACTGCTCCTCTCTACAAAAGCAATTAGGGTCATTATAGGGTCAAATAACTTAAAGCAAAAATTGGGAAACATAAAGTCCGAAGTCTTTATATTAAGGGCCATCAGTCAAACAATATTGTTTGCTCTGGGTCTAAACAGAGCGTGTTGTGTGTGACGTCTTCTTTTGCGCATGCGGGCCGCTTTGAGCGTTCACACTGGAGAGCATTTGCTGTCGCATTTTATTTGTAGTGTGAACAAGCAGACAAAAAAATCGGATTTTAACAAAAAAACAGAATTGAGCATTAAGACCTGCAGTGTGAACGTAGCCTTTGAGCAGTTTGATCCCATCTCCCTTAATGACTTGACTGCGGTAGTTAGTAACCTAAGATCATCACACTGCCCCTCTGATTGTCTCCCCCCAAGCTTGCTTAAAAGCACTATTAATACTGTTGGGCCTTTTATCCCAAGATTAATTAATACGTCCCTTGCTACAGGCTGCGTCCCATCATGCTTTAAACAAGCTATAGTTCAGCCTCTTCTTAAAAAAAAATAACCTCGACCCAACTGTTCTGTCCAACTACAGGCCTATCTCAAAGCTTCCTTTTCTATCTAAAGTTTTGGAGAAAGTGGTCTACCTACAGTTGCAGGCCCACCTTGATTTTAATATGATCTCTGAAAAATTTCAATCTGGTTTTAAATCACTGCACAGCACTGAGACGGCACTTTTAAGGATTTTTAACGATATTCTTTTAACTCTGGACTCTGGCAACCCTGCTGCCCTTTTATTGTTGGACTTGTCAGCAGCTTTTGACACGGTCGACCATGACATCCTGTTATCACGGCTAGAATTTCATGCTTGCCTAAAAGGATCTGCCCTACAGTGGTTTCGGTCCTACTTGTTAGAAAGGTCTTTTCATGTCAATATGGGCCCCCATAACTCCAAAATAGCCCCTCTTAAATACGGTGTACCTCAAGGCTCTATTTTGGGCCCTGCCCTGTTCACACTCTATTTGTTGCCATTGGGCTCCATCTTCTCGCGGTACAGCATTTCATTTCACTGTTTTGCTGATGATTTGCAGATTTATCTACCTTTAAAAGCAGGGTCAGACCATCCCCAGCTCTTATTATGCTGCCTTGACGATGTCAAACAGTGGTTGTCATTAAATTTTTTTAAAGCTAAATGAAAATAAAACTGAGGTTGTCATTTTTGTCAACTTTAATCATATTGGTAGCACTCTGGGCCCCCTTTCCTCCTATTGTAAAACACATGTAAAAAAAACCTTGGTGTCTACATTGATCGTTCTTTTAAATTGAATAAGCAGGTGAGTGCAGTAGTTCAGTCCTGGTTCTTTCAGCTAAGACAGCTGGCCAAGGTAAAGCCATACCTCCCGGCTAATGTCTTTGAGCGTGTTATTCACCTTTTCCTTACTTGCAGATTAGAGTACTGCAATTCATTGTATTATGGTCTAGATCAGGCCACCATCCATCGTCTTCAGATGGTTCAAAATGCAGCTGCTCGCCTGCTAACTGGTACCAAATGGAGAGAGCATATAACCCCAGTTTTAGCTTCTTTACACTGGCTTCTTGTCTCCTACAGGATCCAATTTAAACCATTACTTTTTGTTTTTAAGTCACTTAATGCTCGAGCCCCTCCTTACCTGTCTGAGCTCCTCTCTGCTTATGCTCCAGGAAAAACCATGAGGTCTAGCTCAAAATTAATGCTGTCCATCTCACGGACTTATCTCAAATCTCGTGGTGATAGATCCTTCTCTGTGGCAGGTCCCAGACATTGGAATAGTCTCCCCTTAAATATTAGATCTGCACAAACACTTGAGCAATTTAAATCATTACTAATGACACATTTTTATGCCCTGGCTCTTAACACACTATGACCCAAGCATTTTGGTCTTATTTGAAATAGTTTTAGTTATTGTTTTAATTCTTTTATTGTCCTATTATTGTTTTATATTGTTATTATTGTATTATATTGTTGCTTTTTAATGCCATTTTTACATTGTTAAGCACTTTGTGCAGCATCGGCTGTTTGAAATGTGCTATATAAATACATTTGACCTTGACTTCTCACTAAAAGCAGCAAGTTTGAGTGTCTGTACCTTAATTAGAAGAGATAACATGGCCATAGTAATTAGAGTTGATTGAGCAATGCTGTCCTTGTAATGTAGTTTATGATTTTTATAGATCTTTTTATGGACAAGTCCAGTTTTTCTGTAGAGCCTCTCAAGTTGGTGACAGCAGTAGTTGAAGTTCCCGTGTAAACCAGAGCAGTCACCTGCTTATTCAATTTAAAAGAACCATCAATGTAGACACCAAGGTTTTATACATGTGTTTTACAATAGGAGGAAAGGGCGCCCAGAGTGCTGTCGATATGATTAAAGTTGACAAAAATGACAACCTCAGTTTTATTTTCATCAGGTCCAAATGTGTTGTTCACAGTGAGTGGGATCATCATTGGCTGCTATGTGATCTATCCATTCTCTGACCAAACAAATCCTGCTGCAGGATGTTAACTAAGTCAGTGTTGAGTTTAGGGGGATGGTAGACAGCTGGAGTAGGTTCAGCCAGTTGACCCACAGTACATTAAAAATAACTGAAGGCAGGAGCAGACACCTGTATGACTTTCCACCTCTCACATAGATTATTGTCCCTGGGCAGAGCCACAGGGCTGGTAGATGTAAACAAACGTGGAGGAGAGGATTTATTCAACTGAGAAAAGTCACAGAGTTGTGTCTCGATGCTCAATCATCCAGGTACGTGAATCCCAAAAAGGTTGATTCTGTTCATCTGGATGTTTTCAGTGGGAGAAACGTTTCATCATCATCAGGTGACTTCTTCAGTCTCAGCTGACTGCAGGTTTCCCATCTTATAAACAATACATTTGCACAATGAGTGAAACCAGCAGCGCTGAAGGAACAATGGGCTGTGAGGTCAGATCATTGATCATTGGTATGCATATTGTCAGGACCATTGATCAACAACCATTGATCAATGGCCATGAGTCCGATTCACAGAGAGTTGGGGAATGGCTGCAATCACAGCATTGTAAGATGGTGACAGATGTACCCTTAGGCCCCTCCTCCATTCAGAGATGGTCTTTCCCTTTTCACATAAATGGCCTCCTTGACTCCGCCCTCAAACCAGCGTTCACATTTACTCAGGACCTTCTTGATGTGATGTTCTTCTGCTTCCCTGGCTGCTGTGTCTGTGGGGATGGTGTTTGCTCTGTGTTGTAGCGTCCTGATGAAGCCCAGTTTGTGCTCCAGTGGATGATGAGAGTCAAACCTTAAATACTGATCTGTATGTGTAAACAGAGTGAACCTTTAAGACCAGTTGTCTGTACAATCAACTCAGTCATTATAACATCTCCAAGTTTCTGGCTTCGGTCATCAACCCGTTGGTAGTTCACCTCTGAACACCAGTGAAATGTTTCTCCCACTGAAATCGCTGCATTCATATGAACAGAATCAATGTTTTGGGATCATGGAGTTGTGGAGAATGTCTCAGTTAATCCGATAAAGTCAAACTTACAATTGGTGAAGAGATCGTGGATGATCTGCCCCTTGATCGTACAGAAGTGCATGTTGTGTAGACTGAAGTTCAGAGTGGTGGCTCATTCATAAATATTCTGTTCCAGCTGCTGGAGGACAACATCCTCACTTTTGTGAAGAACGAGCTGAAGAAGATCCAGAAGGTTCTGAGTCCAAATAAGCCCCAGTGCTTGGAGTTGCAGAGGGAGGATGATGAGCAGAGGAGCAGCAGAGAGGCATTTGTGAAGATCGCAGTGGACTTCCTGAGGAGAATGAAGCAGGAGGAGCTGGTTGAGCGTCTGCACAGCAGTAAGAGGATTTATCTAAAGATTTAAGCTGCTACATAAATGAGACACTCATGACACCAGTGTGTTCAGTCAATTCTCAGTGGGTCAGAAATTGTCATCAGCGTTTTGTAAAATATTGTGTAAAATATTTTATTTTTATTTTATTATTATTATTCAGAACTTCCAGCTGCAGTTTGTCATCGTAACCTTAAATCTGCTCTGAAGAAGAAGTTCCAGTGTGTGTTTGAGGGCATCGCTAAAGCAGGAAGCCCAACCCTTCTGAATCACATCTACACAGAGCTCTACATCACAGAGGGAGGGACTGCAGAGGTCAATGATGAACATGAGGTCAGACAGATTGAAACAGCATCCAGGAAACCAGACAGACCAGAAACAACAATCAGACAAGAAGACATCTTTAAAGCCTCACCTGGAAGAGATGAACCAATCAGAACAGTGCTGACAAAGGGAGTGGCTGGCATTGGGAAAACAGTCTTAACACAGAAATACACCCTGGACTGGGCTGAAGACAAAGCCAACCAGGACATCCAGTTCATATTTCCATTCACTTTCAGAGAGCTGAATGTGCTGAAAGAGGAAAAGTTCACTTTGGTGGAACTTGTTCATCACTTCTTTACTGAAACCAAAGAAGCAGGAATCTGCAGCTTTGAAGACTTCCAGGTTGTGTTCATCTTTGATGGTCTGGATGAGTGTCGACTTCCTCTGGACTTCCACAAAACTACAATCCTAACTGACCCTAGAAAGTCCACCTCAGTGGATGTGCTGCTGATAAATCTCATCAGGGGGAAACTGCTTCCCTCTGCTCGCCTCTGGATAACCACACGACCTGCAGCAGCCAATCAGATCCCTCCTGACTGTGTTGACATGGTGACAGAGGTCAGAGGGTTCACTGACCCACAGAAGGAGGAGTACTTCAGGAAGAGATTCAGAGATGAGGAGCAGGCCAGCAGGATCATCTCCCACATCAAGACATCACGAAGTCTCCACATCATGTGCCACATCCCAGTCTTCTGCTGGATCACTGCTACAGTTCTGGAGGATGTGCTGGAAACCAGAGAGGGAGGACAGCTGCCCAAGACCCTGACTGAGATGTACATCCACTTCCTGGTGGTTCAGGCCAAAGTGAAGAAGGTCAAGTATGATGGAGGAGCGGAGACAGATCCACACTGGAGTCCAGAGAGCAGGAAGATGATTGAGTCTCTGGGAAAACTGGCTTTTGATCAGCTGCAGAAAGGAAACCTGATCTTCTATGAATCAGACCTGACAGAGTGTGGCATCGATATCAGAGCAGCCTCAGTGTACTCAGGAGTGTTCACACAGATCTTTAAAGAGGAGAGAGGACTGTACCAGGACACGGTGTTCTGCTTCATCCATCTAAGTTTTCAGGAGTTTCTGGCTGCTCTTCATGTCCATCTGACCTTCATCAGCTCTGGACTCAATCTGCTGGAAGAACAAAAAACAACCTTCCAGAAGTCTGAAACAACAGAATCTGGAGAAACACACTTATACCAGAGTGCTGTGGACAAGGCCTTGCAGAGTCCAAATGGACACCTGGACTTGTTCCTCCGCTTCCTCCTGGGTCTTTCACTGCAGACCAATCGGAATCTCCTACGAGGCCTGCTGACACAGACAGGAAGTAGCTCACAGACCAATCAGGAAACAGTCCAGTACATCAAGGAGAAGCTCAGTGAGAATCTGTCTGCAGAGAAAAGCATCAATCTGTTCCACTGTCTGAATGAACTGAATGATCGTTCTCTAGTGGAGGAGATCCAACAGTCCCTGAGATCAGGAAGTCTCTCCACAGATAAACCATCTCCTGCTCAGTGGTCAGCTCTGGCCTTCATATTGCTCTCATCAGAAAAAGATCTGGATGTGTTTGACCTGAAGAAATACTCTGCTTCAGAAGAGGCTCTTCTAAGGCTGCTGCCAGTGGTCAAAGCCTCCAACAAAGCTCTGTAAGTTATATGTCACAGTAGCATTCACATTAATTGCGGTTAATAGCCTTGTTAAATGATGAACTAATGTGTCTGATCGTGCGTTTTTTGTTTATTTAAATTTTTTATCTTTTGTTCCTGTCCTGTTTGTCCATGTAGCTATTGATATTGTTCTCTGAAGCCATCAATAGTCCACTTTTCCCCAAGTGTACCCTTTTGGCTTTTGCTGTAATTTGACTTGATAGTTATGTTTTATTAGAAAATTATTTTTTTTTTCAACTGACTATCACAACGGTCAAGGAGAATGGACAAGAAAATAAGAAAAAGTAGTTTTTACAACATTTAAGATTAGCCTAAAAGCTTTCCTTTTTGCCAGAAAATATAGTTAATGATGAATTAGATGATGCTGAATCCACCCTTAGTTATGCTGAAATAGGAGCAGAAGAACTGGTGTTATTGTAGGGTCTACCTTACTATATAAACCACCTTGAGGCAGCTGTTGTTGTGATTTGGTGTTGTATAAATAAAGTTGAATTGAACTGCATTTACTCTGGGGTACAGATAAGAAGGTTGCACCAGTCCTTGCAGCAGCAGCCACCAACCCAGACCCCCAACTGGACGGCCAGCTCCTGCTTCTAGCCTCCAGCCCCCGATAGTGAACAGAGAACGGAGGTGTGAACAGACCCCATGCCTCATTCCGCCTACTCATGTCTGGTTGTCATGAGTGTAAAGTGCATTTAAAATGGGGGAACATAGCACCAATGACCCTTTGTGTTATGGAGTAGGAGGAGGGAAGCAATTAGGGATCTGGAGGAAAGATGGGGGGGACTAACTACCACCTACCTGTTGCCTACTCACCTACTGACCGCCATAGGCACCTGGTTCCCCTGTGGTAATAACATGTTAAGCCCTTTGGGTTTTTTAGTTTACAGCTTAAAGTTGACATGGCCAAATCAAATTGACATTTTTTTTTCTGCAATTACGATCTCTGTGTAAACCATCTTGGTATCAAAATGAAGCTAACATTGTGACAGCTCATCAGAAGTGCAAACATCAGAGCAGATGCAACTGTATCAAATAACTGACCATAGGAAGAATAAAAAATGAAGTTTTTCTTTGCTTTAGTAGATAAAAAAAATGAAGAAAACAATGAATCAACAAATGGACATTACCTGTGCAAAGGTCAATACTGCTGAAGCGAAACAGAACTTTACAGACTGTTGATTTGAGACAGCAAATTATTTTGCAATTTGTCATAATCTATCAAAGTTGAAATTTCTTTAGTATTCAATAACAGAAATTGAGTTGGGTTTTTTTGTAGACAGTAATTTTTGAAAAAAAAATTAACAGAATCACATGATTTTTGTTTTTAGATCTTTATTCAAAATCAGTTTACCTGCTCTTTAGTCATTTGTTCTTTTAATAGTTTGTTGTTTAGATTCTGGAAGAATCTGAGCTTCAAAACTGAAATTGTGACGTTTCTGTGGATATCACCAACCTATTTTTATTTAAATAATAGACATGGTAGTACATCCTGTTAAATCAGATGTTCTCCCTCCCGCCTCTGCTACTGGAGGGCTGAATAAGCCCAGTTATTTCTTGATGCTTTGCACTTTGTGTTTTGTCAGTTGACCAGCATGCCACAGCAAAGTGTGTGATGCAAACTTGTGTTTCTTGTGTTTATTTGGTTTTCACTGTGTAGCCTGGTGTGGCTTACTATACTTGCTATACACACAAATAAAAGATTGATGAAGAATGATTTAGCTACCCCCCCCCCACCCCCTCCCAACATGAGCTCTATAAATGAACTGTCTGATATTTCTCTGAAAAATAAATAAAAATGTATCTAAATTATATATTAAATAATACAAATCATTTTCTTGGTTGCTCTTATTGTCTTATCAGACTGAGTGGCTGTAACCTCTCAGAGAGAAGCCTTGAAACCTTGTCCTCAGTTGTTAGCTCTCAGTCCTCTAGTCTGAAAGAGCTGGACCTGAGTAACAATAACCTACAGGATTCAGGAGTGAAGCTTCTGTGCGTTGGGATAGGAAGTCAACACTGCAAACTAGAAACTCTAAGGTCAGTTCAAGTGATTTTTACATTTTTGTTGTTAAAGATGGTGCAAAAAAAAATACAAAGAAACTGATGTTTATCTTTCTGTTGTTTTATTGTTGTGTTCTTAGTAAAAATGTGAAATTTCTTACTTGGCTAATTTAGTTTAACACTCATGTCAGAATTCATGAAGGAACACAGAAAAAAAAAAACCCATTACATATTGCCAAATCTAGTTACTACTTGCTGTACCATAAATACACTTTAATAACTGGGTTATTTGTCTTTGTGTTCAAAATTTTTCAGACTAACTGACTGTAGCCTGAGAGAGAAAAGCTGTGAACATCTGTCATCTGTTATGAACTCTCCGTCCTCCAGTCTGAGAGAGCTGGACTTGAGTAATAACGACCTACAGGATTCAGGAGCGAAACTTCTGTGTGAAGGAGTAGAAAGTCAACACTGCAAACTAGAAACTCTAAGGCTAGTTCAAGATATATTTTAACTTTTCGTCAATGATTGAGAAAAATACAAGTTACTAAGAAGCAGATCTTTATGTGTGTATTGTTATATCTTTGTGTTATTAGTAAAAATTTGACATTTCTAATGTGGCTAACATGGTTAAATATTCCAGCCAGAATTCACACAAGAACGGGATAACATTACATATTGCCAAATCTAGCACCTCCTCACTGTATCATGAATACACTTTAATAAATGTGTTGCCTTTGTTTTCAAAATTTTTCAGACTAACTGGCTGTAGCCTAACAGAGACTAGCTGTGAAGATCTGTCAACAGTTGTGAGCTCCCAGTCCTCTAGTCTGAGAGAGCTGGACATGAGTAACAATGACCTACAGGATTCAGGAGTGAAGCTTTTGTGTGCTGGAATAGCAAGTCAGCACTGTAAACTGGAGAAACTAAGGTCTGGTCAAGTGATGTTTATATTTCTTTTGCAGTGATTGAGAAAAAATTACCAACAAGCTGAAATGTATCCATTTGCTGTTGTATCTTTGTGTTATTAGTAAATATGAAACATTTCTAATGTGGCTAACATAGTTAAATATTCAACTCAAAATTCCTGTAAAAACCAGATAACAATACATATTGCCAAATACAATAACTCCCCACTGTACCATGAATACACTTTAATAAATGTGTTTTTTGTCTTTCTGTTCATTATTTTTCAGACTAACTGACTGTAGCCTGACAGAGACAAGCTGTGAAGATCTGTCATCAGTTATAAGCTCCCAGTCCTCTAATCTGAGAGAGCTGGACCTGAGTAACAATGACCTACAGGATGCAGGAGTGAAGCTTCTGTGTGATGGAATAGCAAGTCAGCACTGTAAACTAGAGAAACTAAGGTCTGATCAAGTTATATTTAAGTTTTTCGTCAGTGATTGAGAAAAAAACTTACTAAGAAGCTGAACTTTATCCATGTACTGTTGTATCTTTGTGTTATTAGTAAAAACTTTAAATTTCTAACATGGCTCACTTGGTTAATCAATCAAGTCACATTCATGCAAGAACAGGAATAACATTGCATTGCCAAAAGTAATAACTCCTCCACGAGTGATGAATACACTTTAAGACCAATGTTATTTTTCTTTCTGTTTATAATTTTATAGGCTAAGTGGCTGTAACCTCTCAGAGACAAGTTGTGAAGCTCTGTCCTTAGTCCTCAGTTCCCAATCATCTAGTCTGAGAGAACTTGACCTGAGTAACAACAATCTGCGGGATTCAGGGTTGAAGATGCTCAACACTCCAAACTCGACAATTATCAGGTCAGATCAAGATTATTTTTCTTTTAAAAATGACCAGCAAGAATTAGAGGTAATGAGGAGATTGTTTGCACACTATTAGGACATTGAGCTGTGCCCATGAGCAGAGTTTTGATTTATTAAATGCATCTGTTTTTGATTTACTTGTTTTGAAAATATGTTGTTTAACATATATTTTTACAATAATAATAATAATACATATATGGATATGTATATAACTCCAACTATGCACAGTGACCCTTGTGGTGTCCTTGGGATTTCCATATGCTTGTTTGCCATTCACCTAGGGACCATTTTTGATCCCAGGACACCACTTAACAGTGTTGTGGAATACCACTGTCTCCAGGAATAAAAATTAACCATTAAACACAGCATTTGGCTGATTATCAAGGGTTACCTATCAAACAAAAATTTAGGCACTATTGAGGATCCGGATTGATATATTATTATGTTAATACATTATTGTTTAGGTTCAGCTTTACAATGGATATTGTTAATGGATATTTTACATAATGGATATTTTATAATTTGGGACCATCTTATATCTTAAAATTGCATTGTAGGTGTCAGAGAGTTGGTATCGTAACCACCACCTCCGTTCAAAAATGGTCATTCACAGTGGACATAGATGGGTTCTTTCACTCCATTTTCAAATCAAAATGCAAACCGAAAGACTGACGTTTGTCTTTTAGATGGAGATGTATATCTGAGTCTTTCCTGTTGAGTTGGCTCTTCAATGTTGTGCCATGTGTTTATGGAGTGCATGTTTCGTTTCTCCTATGTAGAGATCTAATACCTCCTCACTGCACTGCACAGCATACACTACATTGTTTAGTTTGTGTTTGGGAGTTTTATCCTTGGGATGAAGTTTTTGTTTGAATGTATGATTAGGACCGAAGTGTGCTGGGATGTGGTCTTTGGAGAAGACTCTCCTGAGCAGATAAACCTGCTACATTTTACATTTTTTGCCAATTTGATGAAAGCCCAAGCGGGATAACTACATTTTTTAAGTCCATGAAGTCCATGAAGGTTCTCAGTCACCCAGATCAGAACAGTGTTGCAGGGTCCTGATCACCCCAAGATTGTATTGAAGAGAATGGTGGGAGTCAAAGTGTAGGAACTGATCTGGGCTTCTGGTAAACTTTAATGTTTAGTTTGCCATTTTCCTCAGTGTGCACAACATACCAGTGCAGAAACACATCTACTCTTTGACTCGTACCATACTGTGAATCAGTTATTTTTCATTCAATGCAGTGGTGTACTGACAGATCCAGGATCAGTCCAAATCAACAGCAGTTTGATCCACGTATGGATTGAAGTGTATTTGGGAAAATGTTGGACTGTACGTTTATCAGTGTCTAACAGTCTGTGTATGAGAGCCATGTAATGTCCATGTGTGCATGCTGAAAGAGACTGTGCTGGTCTGACCCTCCCTACTCTTTTCAGGGTGGAGCCTGCTGGAGTCCAATGGTTGAGACCAGGTCTGAGGAAGTGTAAGTGCGTTTTTAATCTGATTCATGAAATCAAAGCAGCACACATTCAACCATCTTCAAACTGTCACATCACTCATTCACATCTCTGATGCCAATCATCCAATCATCATCAAAGTGTCAGTCAATGAACAGGTGGATCAATAACTGCAGCTTATTCAATAAAAGGACTAGATGTTACAATCCCTGATAATACATTGCTTCAAATGGAGAAAGTCTTGAGGGATGGCTGCCTTGAGGAAAGGCAGCCCAGAAACTTTACCAGCAGGACACACCGTTGTGTGCCTCAACTTCCAGGGTGTTTCCATCTTTCATCAAAGGCTATTTTTTATTAGTTTTTCTTTTTTTTTTTTTACCTTCCTTGGTTAGGTTTAGGGATTAGAGATCTGATGTAACCTTGCCAGCGTTGATCAGGCCTCGGAGTGTGTCACTGGTTTATGTTAAATTGTTATTTCTCTTCTACTTTTTTCTGTTTAGTTGTATTCCAATTCATTTCCTCCTGTCAATTCACTACAAGACGCGATGAAATACTTACCTTTTTATTACTTAAAGAACCTCAGTTCTTTAAAGGGATAGAAAAGATGATAGCGAGAAGTAAGACAAAAGAGACAAGAGAGGAGAGAGGAGGGCTGGAAGGGGAGCACCCAATCTGGCATCCCACCTCTCTCCACCGGATCGGGCTGTACGCTCTACATCCCCGCTGCATTCCAGAAAAGGGAAAAAGAGCAAAGGGGAGAAGAGTCCAGTACAGATTTTAAAGCCGGCAGGGCATGATTGCGGATACCGTGTAGGTGTAGGTGTGTCCGCCTTCCTTGTAGCGGCAACACAGACCACGTCACGCCACGCAGCTGTATCAGTCAACAAGGGTTTATCACAGTAAAATTTCTACTGTTGGGTTTTCTATCCTTTTGACGCCCTCTGCTGATCAATCCTGGCTGTGTGTCTCGCGGTTAGCTGACTGCCTTAGCTGCCCAAGTGATGTGAGCCCTCTTTAGCCACAACCAGTTACTGGTCCTCTCAGCCGTGTTAGTAAATTCTCATTTAGCCTGCCATTGCACCTGTCCTCTGACTCCAATCTCTCTGAGCAGTGTTTGTGTGTTTGTTCTCTCCATCAGATTCCTGTCAACTCACAATCGACACAAACACAGTACACAGAAACCTCAAACTATCCGACAACAACAGGAAGGTGACATATGTGAAGGAGGTTCAGTCATATCCTGATCATCCAGACACATTTGATGTTTATCCTCAGCTGCTGTGTAGAAATGGTCTGACTCGTCGCTGTTACTGGGAGGTTGAGTGGAGAGGAAGAGTTGAGATATCAGTGACTTACAGAAGAATCAGAAGGAAAGAACGCACTAATGACTGTTTGTTTGGACGGAATGATCATTCCTGGAGTCTGAACTGCTCTGATGGATTAGGTTACTCTGTCTGGCACAATAACAGACAAACATCTATCTCCTCCTCCTCTTTCTCTAACAGAGCAGCAGTGTATGTGGACTGTCCTGCTGGCACTCTGTCCTTCTACAGAGTCTCCTCTGACTCTCTGATCCACCTCCACACCTTCAACACCACATTCACTCAAACTCTTTATCCTGGATTTAATATTTGGCCTGGTTCCTCAGTGTGTCTTTGCTGAATTGAGTGTAAAGATTGTCCTCCTGTTAGAAAAACACTCTGACTGTTGAACAGATAGTTCAGTCTGTACATGTCTGTCTCTTTCATTCAGAAACACTTTTTGAGATTCATGGATTCATTCAGTTGATGTTTGAAACTCTTCTAAATGATTCCTTGTAAACTTCTTCCTCTTCAGTCCTTTAAAGATGGAAGCTCTCATTATTCCAGGATCCACATGTTGTTTTTCTGTCTTTTTCCACTCAAAGTTTCACAGTGAATATCAGTATGTTGTGTTTCTCTGAAGCTCAGTTCACAACCAGCGCCTCTGCATTTTCAACAAGCTCATTAAAATGAATCCAAATGTTGGATTTCTTTCTGAATGGAATGTTTCCATCATGGCTGAATAAGTGGACATGCAATAGTACTCAGTGTCTGTGAAGGTTCTCAGTCATCCAGGTCATCGTAGACTAGAAGTTTAGAAGATTCTAAAGACGAATGCATGGACTAGTTTTTCCAGGTCCTGTTGAGACATCAGATCTTTTATCCTTGAAATATTCTTGAGGTGATAGTAAGCTGATTTTGTTGTTGTCTTAAAAGTGTTTTTCTAAGTTTAGGTCTGAAGTTTCATCTTTAGAAGGCTTGATTACTGAAACAGCATCTTTACAGGTCTACCTAAAAAATCAGTCAGACAACTACAGCTTATTCAGGACTCTGCTGCTCAAGTCCTCACTAAGACCAAAAAAGTGGACCACATCAGTCCAGCTCTGAGGTCTTTACACTGGCTGCCTGTCAGTCAGAGGATAGACTTTAAAGTTCTGATGCTGGTCTATAAAGCTCTGAATGGTTTAGGACCAAAATACATCAGTGACCTCCTGACCCAGTATGAACCTTCCAGATCCGTCAGGTCATCTGGATCCAGTTTTTTATCAGTTCCCAGAGTCAGAACCAGACACGGAGAAGCCGCATTCAGCTTTTATGCTCCTTATATCTGGAACAAACTCTCAGAAAGCCTCAGATCAGCTGAAACACTCAGTTTATTATAAATAAATCCAGGTTGAAGACTCACCTGTTCTCAGCTGCTTTTTAATTAAAGCACCAAATCCACACTTTTAAGCTTAAATTTCAAAACTTACATTTTAACTACTGATTTTATCCACTGTTTTGTTTGTAATCAATTTTAAATCATGCTTTTTATTTGTTTTTGTTTTTACTGTCTCTGTAAAGCACTTTGAATCACCTTGTTGTTGAATTGTGCTATATAAATAAACTTGCCTTGCCTTGCCTTGACGGTCAAATACACAAACTAACGTGCGGGTCTCAGGCTCAAGGAACAACAACAACAACAAACTTTATTTATATAGCACATTTAAAAACCAGTGGTGTACCAAAGTGCTTAACATGCAAGAGAGTAGGATGAAGTAACAGGGAGGGACGAGGGCTATGGCAAGGTACCAAAACTTGCTAGCCGGTTGAATGGCATTAAACACAAAAGCAAAAGAATTGCATATAAAAGCGTGTAAAGTGTAAAACATAAAAAAAAATTAAAATGATTAAAATTAATTAAGAATAAGCCGAAGATAAGAATAAGCAAACGGGTGGTCACCTTCAGCCGGGATCTCGGGAGTACCAAGAGTGACTTGGAAGATGATCTTAGTGCTCTAGTAGGGGTGGGTAATCTAAGTAGCTCAATGAGGTAGCTTGGCACTATATTGTTAATAATTCGGAAGGTAAGCAGCAGGATTTTGAATTGAATGCGATACTTAACAGGAAGCCAATGCAGGTCAGCAAGGAGAGGGGTAATAGAGACATGGCGCCCGCTACCAGTAAGGAGACGAGCAGCTGCATTCTGAACAATTTGAAGTCTATGGAGGAGAGTAGAGTTAAGACCGAAGTAAAGTGAGTTGCAATAATCCAACCTAGATGTCACAAAGGCGTGGATAAGCTTTCCAAGGTCACTATGTTGAACATAATGTCTGGCCTTGCTAATAAGACGCAATTGATGGAAGCAAGATTTAACAACAGAAGACACTTGTTTGTCGAACTTAAAAGAGCTATCCAAGAATACACCCAGGTCACTAACAGTGTCGGTGAGGAAACTGTTAAAGGAACCGAGGGCATCACGGAGTTGGCCACGGGGGACTCTACTGTCAAACACGATAATTTCCGTTTTCCTGTCATTTAGAATAAGAGAGTTACCTGCGAGACAATTTTTGACCTCACGCATGCACTCGCGAAAGCCGTACAAAGACATAGCCGGATCATCAGTTAGTTCGAAATACATCTCTATGTCGTCAGCATAACAATGATGTGTAATGTTATACTTCTCAAAGATTGCGCCTAAGGGGAGCATATACAGTGAGAAGAGAAGGGGGCCAAGGACAGATCCTTGAGGCACACCGCAGGAGACAGGTGCAGCAGAGGAGAAATAAGGGCCAAAATTGATCGAGAAGGACCTATTAGAAAGGTATGACTTAAACCAATTGAGGGCGGCACCTCCAATGCCAACTGTGTGTTCAAGCCTCACTAATAGGATGTTATGATCTACCACATCAAAGCCGAGGATAGATCTAATAGGACCAAGACTGAAGAGCGTCCAGAGTCAGTAATCAGAAGGAGATCATTGAGGACTTGAGGAGCAAGGCCATTTCAGTACTATAACAGGGTTTGTAAGCAGACTGAAATTGATCATAAATGGCATTCGTATCCAAATACGGCTGGAGTTGTGAGAGAACGATCCTCTCCAGTATTTTGGACAGGAATGGAAGCTTAGAGATCGGCCTATAGTTCCCCAGATCGTTATGATCAAGGTTCCTTTTTTTAAGAACGGGCTGGACAACAGCGTGTTTGAAGGCTAAAGGAACAGAGCCTGCAAGTAGGGATATATTCATTAGAGATAGGATGCTAGGTCCAATTACGCTGAAGCAATCCTTAACTATACGAGATGGAAGGATATCATAAGCAGGAGAGGTGTTCTTTCATTGGTCAATAAGTCGCTTGAGAGTATGGAGTGACACCGGCTCAAACTGTTGAAATGATGATGAACAACCAGGGGTGGGAGTAAAGAACTTAAGATGTAGAACTTTATGAATAAAATGAGTTAAAAAAAAATTCACAGAGAGCAGGAGAGCATGCCAGTGGCATTTCAGGACACGGGTTAACCAATGAATTGGAAACATTAAAGAGGGATCGGGGGTTGTGACCATGAGTAAGAATAATTTTAGATAGGAAGGCAGCTTTGGCCATTTTAGCAGCAAGTTGAAACTGCAACCGGCTGGCAGGCAGGATATCATAAGAAACCTGGAGTCTCTTTCTTCCATCTTCTCTCATCCCGGCATCACACACGTCGCAAGGCAAGTGTAGAATCGTTTAGCCAGCATCGGGGAAAGGATCTAGGGTGCTTCATTTTAACAGGGGCAACAGTATTTAGGATGGAGGAGCATGTGGAAAAAAAGGTGCTAGGAAAGTGATCAATCGTGGAAGATAAGGAACAGTCAGGAATGGAGGAGGCAAGTTTCTGAAAAAAAGTTGAAAAATTCTCCACAGTTCCAGAATTAATTATACGTGTAGGGCGTAAGAGAGCATCAGGGTGAAGTTCAGAAGTACATAAGTTAGCATCAGAGATAACAGGAAAGTGATCAGAAATCCCAACATTGCTTATATCCTTAATGCTAATGTCCTAGCCATATGAGAAAACCAGATCGAGAGTATGGCCCCTAGCGTGGGTTGGTTGGTTAACCCACTGGACAAGATTAAAAGAGTCCGTTAATGCAAGGAAATCTTTGGCTAACGGATCGTCATTACAGCAGATATGAATGTTAAAATCACCAACAATAAGCACACAGTCATATTTAAAAATAACTGAACCAAGACGGTCAGCAAATTCGTGAATAAAAGTCTTATTATATTTAGGTGGCCGGTAAACCACAACAAACAGAGAAGTTCGCGAGGCAGTCAACTCCAAATGTTGAGCCTCGTAGCTGAGGTAGGAAGGACAGGGTAGCTGTCGGACTTTGTATTTACATTTAGAGAGAGCTAAAAAAGACACAGTCCGAGGGGAGACGCTCAGAAAAGGGAAGTGACTCACCAGGGCGAATCCAGGTCTCCGTCAAAAAGAGAGCATCAAGGCTCGTGGCGGAGAAAAAGTCGTTTAACACAAAGGTCTTATTTACCAGCGACCTGACGTTGAAAAGAGCCATCCGTGTGTCAGGGGCGCAGCATCCGCACGAGTAGCACATCGCAGGGCACTGAGGTTGCTGTGGTTGACACCACGTCTGTACCAGGCGATCCAGGTCCGAGCTGGGAGGCATGCCACTGGAAGGAAGGAAGCTTGCTGTGAGACGGAGCAAATCTACCGGTGGCCAAGCAGTTTAGTGACGAGGCGATCGCTGGAGACTGGATGGAAAGAGCGTAGCAAGTCCCCAGAGGCATATGGGTAAACCGTAGCCCGTGCTTCAAGGTAAGCTTTCATACGCACATGGAAGCCACTCCTTTTACCGCGTCTCCTGTGTCGTTTCTTATACAGATTGAAAGAGGGTAGGCAGGGAAAGCTAGTGGGGGAGTCTGGTCGTAGTGGGGCGGCATCTCCCAAAGTCCAGTGTCGATCGAAGCGATGTGAATAGGAGAAACGGAGGTCTAGGAGTGTTTGCCGATCATATGTTAATAATGCACAGCCACCTGATGAGCATAATATGAAGAAAATAAAGAGTACTATGCCAAAATCCAGAAGCCGGGGTAGAGAGGGTGAAGAGCAAAGGGGCAGATGCAGGCGAGTGCGAGAGTAAAGACGGCCAGCCATAGACACCGGCGCCATCTTAAAACGTATGTCAAAGTGTAAGGAAGGAGTTCGCTGGCTCTTATCAACCTTTATCCCTCTCCCCCCACCCTCAAAAACAGACAAAAAAGCAGTTCATCTCCCCATTTCTTGAGATACACGGCATCTTAAAGTCTGAAAGAGTCAACAAAGCGCAGTTGTTAAAAAAAATGTGACAATGCAACACACACACACACACACAAACAATTTGCCGTTTCAGCTCGACTGTCTAACAACAAAAGTCTTTCTATAGTGTCAGGATAAAAAGTAACTCCTGTTTGTGTAAATTTACCATGAAAAGCCAAAATGCACACAGTGGCTGATGAACCTAATTAAAACACACCCCGCTAGGAGAAGACAGAGCGTGCGCAGCTTTTATTTTTAAAGAAATAAAACTTGAAAACTAATCCCCTTATTCCTCTTTTTATTAGTTCTTCAGAGGAGTGTCACCTAGCCAAACTCAGGGCTATTCTAGGGCCTTTGTTATTATTTGACTCCATATAAATAAAACTGAATTGAATCGAACAATTTGCTGGCAAACAAAAACTCCCAAACAGCTAAAATACTTTGCTTTATTCTCTTTTTTAACAAATACGTTGAAGTACATCCATAACAACACAGATGAGATCTCCTTTTTAATCAAGTGTTTACATCCTTTGTACAGATCTGTATACAAAACAATCATTTATGCCCCACAGAAGTCTAGTTACACTTAACTATACAAGAACTCGTAAATGAAAGAAACATAAAACACATAATCACAGGTGAAAACAAAAAAAGAGAAAGAATTCATGTGTTGGTGATGTTTTTGCAGCCCTAATGGCTCATGTTGGAGAAACAAACTGAGGAACATGGAAAGTTCACATACACAAGTGTGCGTGAGCGCACACACAGAGAGAAAAACACAACTGAACCATCTGGTGTGTTTGCTTTCATCATTTCTTTTCTGCTGCTTTGTCAGGCTGGAGTATCTGAGTGACTTGGTTGAGGTGAAGTATGATGAGTATCCCTGATTCAGTCCATCGAGACAAAGGGGAAAGAAAGCTGTTGTTAACAAACTCTATGGTAATGTGGCATTTAGCTCTGATTCTACACTCTGCTGAATCCTTTGAAGCTGTTCTGCTGATCAGTAAAGCTCTACGTGCTGCAGCAGATTGACCTCATCTGTTTTCACAGGTGTGGACTTCAGCGCTGAGGTGCAGGAGAGTTTCATTCAGTTCTCCCTGCAAACCAGCATCCAGCCTTAAAATACTGTCATGTTTCCCAGAAATGGTTCTCTTATCTCAGAGAAGAAGTTTGATGTAAATAGCTGCAATCAACAGTGATGTTATGCACAGATCACTTTTCCATTTTGCTCTCTAGATGAGTCCCAGCAGCCTGACCCTGTGTCCAGGTGATCGTCTCACTGAGGAGCTTTTGTTCTGAAAATCTCACGTCCATGACCTGTTTCACAGAAGATGACCAAAAAATGCACCCATGTTCTGCATCTAAAAACATGCATGTTTCCCTTTGTACAGGCAGATTTACAGCAGACAAAGCAACACGGCTGATAGACTTTGACCGCTCCAGAAACAAAACACCCACCAAGTCTGAAGTAGATCAGAGGAACTGTTGAGCAGACAGACTGACAGACAAACATACAGATGCTTGATTCATTAGTGCGATGAAATGATCTTCTTTAAAAGCATCACTTCAAGGGACGGAAGTGACGGACAAGGTAAGCGACACATGTTGTGACTGACGTCAGACGCCGGAGATTTTGGCGGAAAATTTAAGCGAATGGTAGTTTAGAACTGAACAAAGTTTCTTTAAGCTTTAGTATTACCAAATATACTAATCAATTGTCATATAACTAACAACATCTGTCCTATCATCTCTAAACACCCTGGAGGACAACGGGGAGAGTTTAGACGCTCTCCAAGATTACATCGACCGCTGTTTCCAAGATTTAGTCATGGAGAAGGCCCAGAGTGCATCTTCCCCGGCCAAAATTGAGACACCGTCATCGAAGAGATGTCGCCCGGCAGACTCCCCCGGCACAACATCACCTGCCGGCAAAGACATTGCAGACATCCTGGAGTCAATCGACCAACGTTTGTCCAGTTTCGATGCGAGGCTGTCCCTGGTGGAGATTTTAGACCGGGAATTTAAATCTCTGCGAGAATCCCTGGAGTTCAGCCAGCAGCAAGTGGAAACGCTTGCCGCTGAAAATGCCACGCTACGGGAGTCGGTCAAATCTCTCACCGATAACGTGACCCAGCTAAACACTGAAAATAAAAAAATAAAAGAGTCCGTTATCGATCTACAAGCCCGTAGCATGCGTGACAACCTTGTATTTTCTGGTATTCCAGAATCTGCCGGAGAGGATGCGGATGCAACGGTGAAAAGCTTCATTAAAATCCACCTGAAGCTGCCGGAGGACACCGTAAAGAACATTGCCTTCGATAGAGTGCATCGCTTGGGGGCCGTGAGGACGCCGGCCGGGAGACCACGTCCAATTGTGGCCAAATTCGGCCACTTCAAACAAAAGGAACAGGTGAAAAGCCGCGGGAGGGAATTAAAAGGAACGGACTTCAGCGTGAACGACCAGTTCCCCAAAGAGATCCTGGAACGACGCAGGGTCCTCTTCCCAATCCGACGCGGCTTCATCCAGAAGGGCTCCCGCGCTGTCATCGCTGTTGACCGGCTGTACGTGGACGGACAGCTCCACCGCGACCCCGACATCACTCCGTGGCTGTATTAACTTCACACCAGATAAGAATCCGCTACACCCTTTCCGTATCCACTCACACTAACTTGCATTAACTTAAAATTAACATCTGTTTAACTTACCAGCATCAAATCGCATCTTAAGTGTGATTTCATAGCAGAATTAACACCGTCACTCTCCGTCAACGGTATGATTGGAATGTTTCCGGGTTTTGTTTTTTTTTGTTGTTGTTGTTGTTTTTCTCTCCTTCTCGTTTTTTTCTCTCTTTTCCCCCTCCTGTTTTTATGCTGCTCACCCTTGTCCTTGGTTTCTTTCTTTATTTCTTTCACTGCTTCGATCACCTGCTTCCACACTCATCCACAAACAACATCCTTTATTTCGACACATACGCACAGCACGATCACGCACAGTCATGCGCTCAACGGCAGCACATTTACATCACACAGACAGCGCACACAGTATAGGATACACACACTTAAGTCAAGCGTACTACTCATATTAGTAAATATGCACACACATAGTCAGACTCAGGGAGCATCTCGCCACGCATTTTTTCTCTCTCTCCCTCTCTTTATTTATGAACAAGTGATGTTTTCTCTCCACCTGTCTAAGCGACACACACAGCGTACACCCCTAGTTACACACAGACATCTATGGGTGCACTAAGATTCGTTACATGGAATGTAAATGGAGCTGGCTCCAGAGAAAAGAGGTTAAAAATATTTAACCAACTCAAAAAACTACAGGCAGATGTTGTCCTTTTACAAGAGACCCACAGACCTCTTAGAGGTTCGAATGAACTTAAAACACCTGAGTTTCCTAATGTGTTCTCAGCTTGTTATAACTCTAGACAAAGGGGAGTAGCAATTTTAATCCATAAAAATATTAATTTCACAGTACTCGATACAGTTATAGATCCAGAGGGCAGATTCTTAATCATTAAACTATCTATATGTGATAAAAAGCTATGTATTGTAAGTGTATATGGTCCAAATGTTGATGATCCCTCATTCTTTCACAGTTTTTTCAGTGCACTCTCTGAGCACTTAGATGGCACACTTGTTCTTGGAGGCGACCTCAACCTTGGACTAAATGAAGAAATGGATAGGCTCAATACAGCAGGAACTCAGCGTAATTGGCAGTCCACAAATATAATCAAACAGTATATGAGTGACTTTGGTCTTTGCGATGCATGGCGCTCCCTTCACCCCACCAGTAAAGAATATACTTTTTTCTCACATGTTCATCACTCCTACTCGTCTGGATTATTTTTTGGTCAGCAGCTCACTGCTGAGGGACATTTCAGACACTGAGATTCACCCTATAGCTGTCAGCGATCATGCTCCTGTATCTTTAACACTAATGCACAAGAATAATACTACGCCAAGTAAAAACTGGAGATTTAACACATCACTGCTTAAAGATGAAGACTTTATTAAATACTTTAAAAAAGAATGGACTCTATATTTAGACTATAATGACACTCCCAGAACATCAGCTTCTGTTTTATGGGAAGCAGGGAAAGCTGTGATTAGAGGTAAAATAATTTCTTTCTCATCACATAAAAAGAAAGAAGAAAACAAAAATATTCAGGAATTAGAAAAAACCATCAAATCCCTAGAAGAAGCCTACGCGTCCCACCAAGATCAGGAAACATTGAACAAAATACGCAAAACAAAACTAGAATTAAATGAGATAATTGATAAAAAAACAAAATTCTTAGTACAAAGACTACGCTTACAAAATTATGAACATAGTAATAAATCCTGTCAATTTCTAGCAAACCAGCTAAAAATAAATAAAGAAAAAACAACTATATGTGCTGTTCAAGATTCATCTGGGAACACAATATATGACCCGAAACAAATAAACAACATTTTCAGGGATTTCTATAAAACATTGTATTCACCACAAATAAACCCATCTAAAAAGGAAATTGATCAGTTTTTAGACAACATAACTCTCCCAAAATTATTAGACACTCAAGCAATGGCACTAGATTCGCCACTGACACCAGGTGAACTCCAGGAAGTATGATAAGTATGCCCAATAATAAGGCTCCAGGCCCAGATGGCTTTCCTGCAGAATTCTACAAAGAATTCTGGACGATTCTAGCACCAGTTTTTTACAGAACGTTGTTGGAAATCAAAGAAAATGGCAGACTTACATCAAATATGAATTCTGCAAACATTAATCTCCTGCTAAAACCAGGCAAAGACCCTGTATATCCCTCAAGCTATCGTCCAATATCCCTTATAAATGTAGACCTCAAAATAATCTGCAAAGCTCTCTCAAAGAGACTAGAGAAAATAACCCCCCTCTTAATTCATCCTGACCAAACTGGTTTCATAAAAGGTAGGCACTCATCAACAAATACACGTAGATTACTTAATTTGATAGACTACTCATACAGTAAAAACCTTGAAACTACAATATTTTCTTTAGATGCAGAAAAAGCGTTTGACAGAGTTAACTGGAAATTTCTATTTGCAACTTTACACAAATTTGGTTTTGGATCTTCTTTCATCAACTGGTTAAAAATATTATACAATTCCCCAACAGCTTGTGTCAGAACAAATGACCAGACATCCTCCAGCTTCTGTCTCCTGAGGGGCACCAGGCAGGGATGCCCACTCTCCCCTTCACTGTTTGCAATTTTTATCGAATCACTAGCAGCAGCAATTAGACAGAATTCAGTAATTAAGGGCATAAAATGCAAGAACGTGGAACATAAAATCAGCCTTTATGCGGATGATGTGTTACTCTTTCTCCAAAATTCACAAACCAATATCTCTGGGGTGATTGAACTAATAAACTCTTCTGCAAGAATATCAGATTACTCAATTAACTGGTCAAAATCTACAGTCCTTCCGATTAATTGCTCCTTTCATAATTCCTCCTCTTCTCCACTGCAATCGGGAAATATAAAATATTTAGGTATTAATGTTTCTCCCAAGCTTGCAGATCTAACTAAATTAAACCATATCCCACTTTTAAAGAAAGTAGAAGGTGATCTGGCTAGGTGGAAATGTCTACCCATATCACTCATGGGAAGGGTTGCCGCTATAAAAATGATGGTATTACCAAAAATAAATTATTTATTCTCAATGATCCCAACTAAACCGCCGCAAGATTGGTTCAGATCTCTAGATTCATATATGTCCAAATTCCTTTGGAAAAATAAGCCCCCACGTATAAGCTTAAAAACACTACAAAAGACCAAGGATAAAGGAGGATTAGAACTACCTAACTTTCAGCACTACTTCTTAGCCAACAGGCTTCAGTTTATCTCAGGATGGCAAAAACATACCCTCTTAGATGAACCTTGGCTAGATGTAGAACAAGCACTTTGCAATAATCTAGAGATTTCAGATCTACCATTTATCAGCGCAAACATCCAACGACATGAATGCTTCAAAAGCATCAACATCAGCTCTTCTCTGACAGCATGGTGGGAGTTTCTGAAGTTGACAGAGTCTTCATTAATCCCATGCAAACGTACACCTATCTGGGACAACCCTGACATATTACAAAACAATAATATGATAAACTTTTCAGATTGGAGTGGTAAAGGAATCAAATTTTTAGAACATATACTAGAAGGAACAGAATTTATTTCATTTGACAGACTAGTTACACAATATGGGATCAACAAGAAAAGATTTTTAGAATATCAGCAAATTAAATCCATAGTAAAAAAGAGATTTAAACCAGGTCAAGTTGAACTACAAACACCACCAAGTGTGGTTCAATTTCTTACTCTTAAAACCCCCAAATTACTATCCAAAATATACAGAATGCTTTCTAAAACAGATGAATCAATATCACTTCCTATTTCAAAATGGGAAGCGGATTTATCAGTTAACTTTGACCAAAACTTCTGGTCTCAGATTTGCTTAAAAACCTTTCATCTAATTAGAAATCCCAGTCTTCAATTAATTCAATACAAAATACTACATAGAGTGCACTATACAGGTCATCGGATGTTCAAGATGGGCTTTACGTCTACCAACAACTGCTCACACTGCCAAACCAATTCACCGGACAATTATATCCACGCTCTTTGGTTCTGTCCACCAGTTCAGAAGTTTTGGCGCGAGATATGTGAAGACTTATCAAAGTGTCTGAAATGTAACATTCCAACTTCCCCTTTAGTATGTTTGTTGGGCAGCTTAGATAATGTCACTACAGAAAAGAATATAGCCCATATGGTTTTCACTGCCCTATGCATAGCCAAGAAAACAGTCCTCATGAACTGGAAAAATAAAAATAATCTTAAATCTAACCAATATAGAAATTATCTATTAGATTACATTAGTCTTGTGTTACGACCCGGCTCAAGGCCGCAACAAAAAAAAAGATGAATACCAGGTTGTGGGTGAGAAGAGGCTTTATCTTAAAATGGACAACCAGGTTGGCTAAAAATGGCTGGTGCCACTAAGGCAAACACAACAAAAGAGATGGACAAAATGGTGAACGGAGAACTAAACTATACTGGGAAAAACTAAACTACTGACCCTGAACAGAAACACGAACCTGAACACAAATAACCGCGAGCAGAAAACAGATGACGGTTGGGCAGCAGGGAAAACACATGGATGAGACATGGTGGATACACAGACGGGCCAGCCAAACTACAAAGACAGAGGACGCGACTTAAATACACACAGGGAAACACAGGGAGATTGCACACAGGTGGGGAACACAGCTGGGAATAATCAACAAGACGAGACAGAGGTAAAACTGAACACACTCACATGAGACGCAGACCTTCACAATAAAACAGGAAACGAGAACAAATCCTTAAACATAACACAAAACAAAACACTGACAACATTAAATCGTAACATTTCCCCCCACCCAAAAATCAAACATTTAACCCCAAATGAAAATGTTTGATTCATGACCTAGAGAGCCATGAATGCTGTAGTCCTGGAGGACCAGCGCACAAGGCACTGGCCGCTATTCTGCAGGCAGACTGAATGCTGAAGCGGTCCTCCGGACCCTCCAGCGAAGACAGACGAAGGCTGGACAGGCCCCTCAGACCCTCCAGCGGAGACGGACGAAGTCTGGACAGGCCCTCGGACCCTCCAGCGGAGACGGACGAAGTCTGGACAGGCCCCTTGGACCCCTCCAGCGGAAACGAATGAAGGCTGGACAGGCCCCTCGGACCCTCCAGCTGAAACAGAATGCTGAAGCGGTCCTCCGGACCCTCCAGCAAAGACGGACGAATGCTGGACAGCCCCCTCGGACCCTCCAGCGAAGACGAATGTTGGCTGGACAGGCCCCTTGGACCCCTCCAGCGGAAACGGAAGGCTGAAGCGGTCCCTCGGACCCTCCAGCGAAGACGGACGAATGCTGGACAGGCCCCTCGGACCCTCCAGCGAAGACGAATGTTGGCTGGACAGGCCCCTTGGACCCCTCCAGCGGAAACGGAAGGCTGAAGCGGTCCCTCGGACCCCCAGCGACGACGGACGAATGCTGGACAGGCCCCTCGGACCCTCCAGCGAAGACGAATGTTGGCTGGACAGGCCCCTTGGACCCCTCCAGCGGAGATGAATGAAGGCTGGACAGGCCCCTCGGACCCTCCAGCTGAAACAGAATGCTGAAGCGGTCTCTCGGACCCTCCAGCGACGACGGAATGCTCAAGCGGTCCCTCGGACCCTCCAGCGACGACGGAATGCTGAAGCGGTCCCTCGGACCCTCCAGCGAAGACAGACGAATCCCGGACGAGCCGGTGCGAGAGGTCCCGGGTTCAAATCCCGGACGAGCCCCCAATTCTGTTACGACCCGGCTCAAGGCCGCAACAAAAAAAAAGATGAATACCAGGTTGTGGGTGAGAAGAGGCTTTATCTTAAAATGGACAACCAGGTTGGCTAAAAATGGCTGGTGCCACTAAGGCAAACACAACAAAAGAGATGGACAAAATGGTGAACGGAGAACTAAACTATACTGGGAAAAACTAAACTACTGACCCTGAACAGAAACACAAACCTGAACACAAATAACCGCGAGCAGAAAACAGATGACGGTTGGGCAGCAGGGAAAACACACGGATGAGACATGGTGGATACACAGACAGACCAGCCAAACTACAAAGACAGAGGACGCGACTTAAATACACACAGGGAAACACAGGGAGATTGCACACAGGTGGGGAACACAGCTGGGAATAATCAACAAGACGAGACAGAGGTAAAACTGAACACACTCATATGAGACGCAGACCTTCACAATAAAACAGGAAACGAGAACAAATCCTTAAACATAACACAAAACAAAACACTGACAACATTAAATCGTAACACTTGATACAGCCTCTGCCACCACATCAGATCAATTGCTCTGGGCTCCTTTGATCAGCTCCATCACCGAGTGGGGGTTGGGGGTCTTAGTTTGGTCCCACCTTCACTGTTGTGATTGGTGTGGGGGTAGGGACAGGCTTAGGGCATCGGGGGGTTCCCCGGGAGCATCTTCCTTGGGGGGCTCAACCCGGGGTAGCGGTCATGGCCAATTAGGGGCTCTGTTGGCTCTTAGGTGACGGTTTCCTCGTGGCTGTGTGCAGCAGGGTTAGGGGAGGGTCTGTGCTGACGGACGTGGGTTACTGGCCTGGTAGCCTGGCTGCCCCTGAGTGGATCCGGGGCAGGCGGGGGGCTTGGGGTTCGGGGTGCTTCGTCTCCGTGATGGAGCTCTGGCTGGGCGTTGGGGGCTTCGGTCCTCGTCGGTGTGTCGCCGAGGTTGTGGGCGGGTGGGTGCACGGGGGCTCAGCCCTGGCGCAGGGGGCCTCTGGTGCATCGGCCTAACTGGGGGCTCTTCAACTGGCAGGGAGGCTGTTCCATCCTTGCAGAAGTCCACTCTGCAGGTGGGGGAGAGACACAGGAGAGGTGGAGAATAAACCTAACCTGGGTGTCTGTTGTCTTGTGTAGTCTGGAGATGATTGAATGTTGGAGTGGGTATAGTTTCCTCTGCGGTGGGGTAGGGTGGGCTTCCCCAGGTCCTGTGGGGCTTGGCGGTGCTGCTGCCGTAGGCCCCGGTCTGGATGGGCCTGGGCTCCCTTGCCTTGGTGGGTACCAGAGGACGGGGGGTGCCTACTGGGGTCAGCAGGGGAGCTGGCCCTAAGGAGGGGCATCTTGCCCCTCCCTTCTTTTCCTCCCCATCCCCGGCTGCCTCCCTCTTCCCGCTCCACCACATCCACCCACAAGGTAGGGCCTTGGGGTGCGGGTGTGTCACCAGGGTGCAGGGGAGGCATCCCCCCCCCCCCCCCCCCCCCCTGTCCCCTTCTGGCCACCTGTGCCTCAATTTTATTCCACAACTTAGACATCCACATTATTCACACTCTCATAACACACACATATATATGGGGCCTTGAGGGTGACCACGTTAACGATGTCCAGTGGACGGTCTGTGTACTCAACCCTACCTCTGGCGCTGGTGCCCACCTCTCAATTTTAAATCCATGTAGACATTGAGGGTTCTCGGGAGGGGCCGTGCTAACACCTGCTGCTCTCTGGCAGCAGCACCATGCCCTCCCTTGTTTTAAATGCACTTTAGAACAACATGCAGCAACACTACACATGAGCGGGAGGAGGGAGGTATGGGGTCTTCACACACCCCCGTTCTCTGCTAGCTATCGGGGCGGGGGGCTGGGAGGAGGTGTTGGCTGTCCGATTGGCCTCCCTGCTGCTGCGGAGCCTGGGGCGGTCTGCTTGCCTCCACCCCGGGGGAAAGGGTCACATCTCTTGGGTCTGGGTGCCGTTTCCCCCTCTGGGGGCGAGGGTACCTGGACCCGGGGTATAGATTATGTTTGGGGAGTATGATTGTGTGTACATGTCTATGTATGTCTATCCCTACGTTGGGTGAGTGCTGAGTGTTTGTATATGTGTTCATGAGGGTGGGAAAGCATGTTTGTGTCTGTGTGTGGCTGTTTGTCTATGTCTATATGTCAGGTCGGGTCTTAGACTCCACCTCCCTGGGAACTCCCAGGCCCTCCAAAGTGTGGAGGCCTATCTCCCCTCACCACACTCCCTGCCGGTAACTGATGCCCTCAGGGGTTGGTGCATTGGTGGTTCTTGGTGTCCGGGGCTGGGCACTCAGGTATGCACCAGCTCACTCTCGGTGGCTACTTGGCGGGGCCTGGTGCCTGTCGCTCGGTCAGGCCTCTTCCGGGGCAAAGGGGGCCCTCGGGCCTCCGGCCTCGGGGCCTGCGACTCGGTTCACTCTGGCACAGCTGGCTGCCGGCAGAGCCGGCGGGCATGCCAGTGCAGCCCCCTCTGGCTACTGCTCCCGTGGCTACTGGGTGACCCCCTCGTCTGGGGATCTCCTCAGCCCTTCCCAGGAGGGTGGCACGAATGCCCCTCCGGTGGTACTCCTTGGGCTCTCGCACTCTGGGGCCTCTGGATGTCTGGAGCCTGGATCTCCTCCATGCCTGCTTCATGCCCTGGGGGACGGGGCTATGGGCCTCCACACCCTCTAGCAGACCGTTACATGGGGAAACCTTTTGTATACAAGCGCGTTGATCCACCCAGGTGTGCACACGGGTGTTCACTGTTCGTAGACATAAACTACACCTTTCTTAGCTGCTACTTCAAAGCACATTGTGCGCTGTCTGTCCTGCGTGCTGCACAACAACTTTCAATATTTAGTATTTACTGCTGTTCACACTTAGCTAGATTAACGTGATGGTGTTGTGTTTAGTATGTTGCTTTGCTTTGTTTTGTTTTTTGCTTGTTTTCTCTTCTTTTTCTCTCAACAGGTGATCCAGGAGATTTTTTTTTCTTTGTCTTTGTAAGTGCCCTTTCTCACTGTCCCTTTTCCCTTCTGTTTTTCTTTTCCTTCCTCTCTTTCTTTCTCCCTTTCCTATCCCCCAGTCATGTCTGTCCCATCTGTAACTGAAAATAAAATAAATGATAACAACAAAGTTTGATCAAATGGACCAATACGGCAATGCCATGATGATCCATTTGGCAAAATAAATCCATTTGGTATCCTTGTTGGTCTTCAGACAACAATTCTGACGGCTAAAGAACCAAATGGGACAGACAAAAAAACAAAAAAACAAAAAAAGAAAAAAAAGAAATGGCATCAGGCCTAAAAATCTGTCCAATCACACACAGTCACCCACTGTGGTGCCCCGTGAGTAACAGTGCAGCTGAACGTAGCCAGTAAGCAGTTAAAGCAATTCTTTTGTTAAATCCCTTGAATTAAAGCTCGAATTCTGCACTTCAACCACATCCTGATTGTTTTACTTTGTACAGAGACACAACAAAGTTCATTGTCCAAATACTTATGGGACAAACACTTATAGTATATTACACAACATAGTACGTGAACATGTACTGAAGCACCCCTTCCTGCAACCCTAAGTTAGACATGGTTATGAAACTAGATGGGCGGTAAAATAAAAACGATTATGGATGACTGTTGCCGCCTGTAAATCAAAGTCTGCCTGAGGTGGGATTTCAGAAGCAGAAACCATGAGGGAGCACAGTACCACTCCCAGAAGGGTGAGATGTGAAGCCATGAATGCTGATGAGTGAAATGATGATGGAGGAGAACACAGATGAAGATCTGGAAGTTGCTGCCTCTTTATATAGTAGACACTGGACACTAAAAACTCACTTACACAAACCCTCGGCTCTGGGATGGATTCAAGAACATGTCAGTTCTGGTAAACAAATGGACCGTTTTGCAACCACAAAGTTTAATCCTACAAGGGCAGAATTATGTTCACTGTGTGAGAGGTGAACGTCAGACAGTTAGCAAGAGAAACATTCAAAGAAACAACTTAAATAACACAAACTTAGAAGTTGGGATGTAGATCATACGATATCAGCAACGTGATGATCAAATTTAGTTAAAAACACAAGAGAAAACACAAGAAAAAACAGGCTTTTTGCTCCAGAAGGACAAACAAAGCAGGGCCAGATTAACCTGTCGGCACCTGCTGGCATGCAGAGTAACATGTAACAAAAACACACACGACACACGTGGTAACCTGAACATGTTTCACTGGAAACTTGTAGTTTCTCTTTTATAGTCAGCCCTGCTGCTGTTTTTAAAAGTACTTTATTAATAAACTGGCAGAAATGGTCAAATTGAACACTTGTCAGTGTGAACAAAAGGTTCTTAACTTTAGCATAAAAGCTTCAGTGAACCTTTCTCATGGCAGTTACTCCGGTTTGTGTATTAATGGAAGAAAAACTAGATTCCACACAGCTGACGTACCAAGAGTGTCTGCTGTGTGGTTAACTTTATAACCTTTGGTACGCAGTGGTGTCGTTCCACCTGTTAGCTAGTTTAAGAAACTGGTTAAGGAGGGAGTATCTGTGAGGATGAGGAGGATTTAGTTCTTTAAAGACACATCAGATACTTGCAGGAAGCTTCTTTCAGGTTCTTTTCTCCACAGCGCAGGTTTAAAACCATGACAGCAGAAGTCATGATGAAGAGATTGATTAGTCAGTCACAGTGTAAAGAGTCCTCCTGCCTGCATCGCTCGCCAGTATAAACAGACCTTTGCTCCTGGAAAACAAACATATAAAAGTCATGTTGTCCAAGAAATGCATTTTATCTCACTAGTGAATCAAAGAAAGTCTTTATACTTTCTGAGCAGCAGTTCATCTGATCCACTTTAGACTTGGTGTTTTGTTTGGGACTCGTCCTGTGTGCTGTGTTCAGTTTGAGCTTGTTTGGATGAGCTGTTGCTTAATTGCGTCTTTCTTCTCCAAATTGCAGAGCCTGTTGCTTTGTCTGTCCTGAGAGTTGAACACTATATCTGCTGCTGCTCTTTAAAACCAAGGGCTCGACTCTTTGTTTTCTCCTACATAGATGCACATATTGCTGAGAAACATTGTTTTTAGATGCACATTCAGCAGACAGGTGCTTTATCTTTAAGACTTTTTATTAGCCAGCTGTAATAAACATACAGCACATGCTACGTGGTTATAATAGCAGGCAGATAAAAGCAAAGTGATGAATATTGTTTTCAGACATTTCATTAATTCAAAGTTTGAAAGAGCAGAGATAATAAATGAAAACTGTTGCAGGTTATGGATGTGAGTGAAAGTCGTCCTCTGTGACATGAACACTGGGACAGAAGATTGAGCAGCTGAGCACTGAAGCAGCACAAAGTTCCCCCACCTGCTATATAAATATTATAATAAAATCATTTTAATACAAGGAATACAAACTTCTAATGAATCCACAAAGCTTCAAAATCTATAATGTACAAAGGAAAAACAAAGGGAATAAAAATGTCTGTATTTGATGATGATTGTAGGTGGGTGACTTTCCTGACACACTTAGAAAATTAAAGGCATGATGAAATGAGACGTCTGTTCCCCCTGATGTAACCCAGCTCTAACATCATTTGTCCAAAAAAAAGTGTTAGTTTGTGTCAATCTAAACACATCTGCACCCAGAGTGCAGTGTACTTCACTTTATTTGGCAAGAAGTTCGACAGCAACACATCATCAATCTGTCGATCCAATCCACATCTATCAATTAAAACAAATTAAAGTGAGCTTTAAATTTGCAGTTGAACAAATTCCACCGAGCAGTCCTTTCAAACTAATCCCTCTTCTTCCTCTTCTGTGTTTCGTTCTCCATCTCTGAGTGATGTTAGCTCATATTCTTTTCTCTCCCTGGGAAACACTGCAAATGTACCTGTAGCTGCAGACACACTGAGTGACTAACTGCACAGAAACAGTTTGCTGATATTTGCTGAGCTGTGAAGAAGGTTACATGTGTGCTACTGTTAAAGTGGACAATCAAGAGAGAGTTCACGATCACTGGTTAGCAGGACGGAGAAAGAGAGAAGCAGCTCATGAGCTGAAGCATCATCTGTGAGGCAGGGTGGATGCTGTGTCATGTACATGTGTTTAGTGCCTTTTAATAATAATGTACAGATTCCTGTCATACATTTTAAATGTAATTCCACTTGTTTGTTTTTGGAACAGTCACCACTAGATGTCAGCAGACTACAGACTGCAGTCAGCTGACTTCTGTTGTCTTGTTTTTAAAAACAACGACTGAGTCCACAGTTCTTAATGTATGAGGGAGAGAGTCCACAGTGTCGGGGCCACAGTGGCAAAAGCTCTGTCAGCCTTAGTTCTCATCTTAGTCTGTTTTATAGCAAGTAAGCCCTGATCACATGACCTCAGGGACCTGCTGGGGACATCGGGCTGTAGCAAATAACTGCAACATGACAATTATTGTCAGATTTATCAAATGTGCACCAACCTGTTTTGTTCTTTGCTTGATGCAAATGTTAATGAATCCAAATGAGTGAAAATCAGTGTTCACCATCTGTACCCTGCACACTGTCACACACTCTTATTTCTCCAGATAAAGAATCATGCTTACCTCATGGTAAGATGGGTAAATGGTGAGGATACTGTAAGAGAGCGTGGTTAAGAGAGGGAGAAGAAATAACTAAATAATAAGCTTGGCTTCAATAACATAGGTCTAAATATTGTTTTCCCTGAGACACGCTGGCTCATGTAAACTAGCAAATAAATAAAAAAGAAAAAGATCATTTCAATTCAATGTTATTTATATAGCACCAAATCAAAATAGCAGTCGCCTCAAGGTGCTTTATATTGTAAGGTAAAGACTGCACAACAATGCCGAGAAAACAGAGGAAACTCCAGCTATCATATGACCCCCTATGAGCACTTTGGCAAGAGTGGGAAGGAAAACTCCCTTTAACAGGAAGAAACCTCCAGTGTAACCAGGCTTATGGAGGGAAAACCATCTAACAGTCAAATGTTTGATCATTTCTGAGACAGTCCTATTTGAGACATAATACTATTGTTATAATGGGTCTCTCTGATGATTATTTATTCATCTTTTATCAGTCCAACACTAGAAATTATTAAAACTTACAAATACACAAAGAAAATGGTGATCACAGTTGTAGAGAATCGTGAAATACTTGTGTGAATTGTGTTGTTGTGGATGTTCTTCAGTTTATTTCATATAAAGGACGAATAATGAAGAAAAACATTGTAGATTTTTGCATTTTTATTGTTAAAAACTGCTCCAGATGTTGCTCAGTCACATTTCCATAACAGATGGTGTCAGATCTTTATGCAGTGTCGGTGAGACGATCAACAACAGATCAGTCAAACAAAACACTCAAGCGGACACTCCTCTGTAGAAGGAAACATGGAGAGTGTGAGGTAATCAGTGCACAACATCAATTTGTATTTCAGGCTGTTTTTATATAGAACTTCAGCACCAATGTAAAAGTGCCGGTTTTAGGAGGATGAAGAATATTTTCAGGAAGGATGCCGGTCTGCAAGCAGAGCTGGTTGAACTTCTCCTTCAACTCAGCGCTGAGCTCCAGACTACATCCTGTGAAACCACGTGATGTAAATCTGCTGCTGTAACTTCACAGTTTACTGAACACAGCTAAATGCAACTTTACCATATAATCTGTTTTCAACAAAGGTTTCACTCCGTCCAGTGTTGATGTAATGATTCAGGCCGTACTCGTCAGGCTTCCATCGACCATTTCAGTCACAAACCCCGTGACTGACAAAAAGGGAAACAGCAGAAGAAAAGATGTGAAAAAAAGTAATACTGATGATGATGATGGAGGATTAACCGTGGTGGTTAAACTGTTTCCTGTCTTTGTGGGCGTACTCACAGGGAAGTTTCCAGGCACGTCAGTCTTGGTGGCTTAAGTCTCCATTTTCCAACATGTATCGCTACGGGTGCAAAGGCTACTGTGGGCTACATATAGTGGGCTGGTAGCTCCATAGTGTTGGAAAGAAACTATTCAATGTGCAAGTTTAAAATCAGAGGCTCTTCTAACACAGGAGCCATGTTGAGTTTAGATCACAGCGACCACCGGCAGTCTGAAATAGAATGAAGCCCATTGACAGCCAGCAGGTCTAAACAGGAACGCAGCCATTTGTATGCGTGGCAATGATGTGGCTGCAGCTGACACAGGATTGGTTCAAACTAAACATCAGACGCATTTCACAGAGTTCACAAATAAACTCACGTTTTTATCTTTGAAGATGATCATAAAGTAGAATTGATGGTCCAGCAGACAACAGCAGGAGGTTTGAGCCCTTCTGATGCAGCAGAAACAGGATTTGGAGGAAGATGTTAATAGATTAGAAAGAATTGTACACTGTGAATCAATGCAAGTCTTTCTAGATAGACAGATCTTTAATAATCCCTCAGGTAGGTTCCTCTGGGACAGTCACAGATAGAGACTCCAATTCTGACGTCCTTTGAAAGTTTTCATCACTCGTCATGTACACAGATGTTACTTCTACATATTCCTAGTACTGAACTCTAAATCAATATGAAGAAAATGCTCCTACTAATCTGCATATATGTTGATATCAAATCCTTTTCCAGCACATGGATAAATCTCTATAAATCTTTCAGTCTGATCAGAATGGGCACAGTGTTGTTATTGCAGCACTCCCTGATGTTTGAAAAGCTAAATGTCCATTTTAAAGTGCTCGTGTGTAGGATTGTGTTTCCTTCCTTTGTGCAGTTCTTACAGTAAACATGTTTGAATGTTTCCTGTTCCCCTGATGCTGCTTCCTGTTGGATAAAGTTGGTTTGAATAACATGTTCTTATAGGTTTCAATGAACTTCAAACTGGGATCCACTTACAAAACTGTCTCATTTTATTGGAACGATCCACATTTGCATCCATTCACGGTACATTTGACATCTGAACACGTTTGTACACATGATGAAAGCACAGATGGTGTTTGTGTGTCCTTCTTAAACTTAGTGTGAATGTTTCATCATGTAGAACTACTTAGAACAAAGTCTTTGGGAACATTTGGAGAACACGTTTAGGAAAGTAACATCCTGGTAGAACATTTTCTTAAAGCAAAGCAGAGCTGCAACATGACTGTGAGGATTCACAATAATAAAGTCACAATACTTTATTATTATGAACAGAGGTGGGACCAAGTCATTGTTTTGCAAGTCTCAAGTAAGTCCCAAGTCTTTATCCTCAAGTCACAAGTCAAGTCTCAAGTAAAGTCAAGCAAGTCAGAGTCAAGTCGCAAGTCAAGACAGACAACTTTCAAGTCAAGTCCCAAGTCCGAAACTTTGAATTTCAAGTCCTTTCAAGTCTTTTTTTTAACCCTCTGGGGTCCTGGGTATAACTGGCCGTTCTTGACTACTTTTGATTTTACTACTATATTTCACTTTTAAAATATGTTTTTCTTGCCTTGCTTTCTTTCGCTCGCCCGCTTTCCGTCGCGGGTGTCACTCCTAAAAACTTCCCCTTCTCCCTAAACAACCAAATGTCACATGTTGCCTTATCATTTTTTTGATTGGCTGACATGGTAAACTCTAACACCAATAGGGAAGGGGTGTTTTTTCTTTTTCTTTTTTCACTCGCAAGTGGAGAGCGTATGCTAGGCTGTCTGTAGAAAACGCCGTTTTTGTCTAGCATCCCTGTTGAGAATAACCTTTGCAAATAAACAACAGCTAATAACAAGATCAAAATATTTTATTTGATGTATTGACATAAATGACAGAAGAAAAAGGCCATGTATAGCAGGACTACTCAATTACACACTAAGGTGGGCCAGATTTTCTAACCAAAAAATTTTTTCCCAGGCTCAGACATGCAAAAGTTAAACACGACCATACACTAATTGCAAATTAAACACAGTGATTTTGAATTGTGATGTGATGGTAAAATAAATATTTGTCAGTCTAAACTGGGTTAAATCTACGGGGTTAATGATGGGGAGGAGACGGAGAGAGACTGAGTACAGCTACAGAACCCACTTTCTGAAACGGACCCTGCTCACCATTCACCGACAATTCTGAGCTAACAAGTTGCATGTTATTCTTGGATGCGCTTGCAGGACCGGATTTAAAATAGCATGACAAACATATCATACCTGTTAAAGCCAAACAGTATCATCAACGTAGCCCGAAGAACATTTGCTAATAAGATGAAGTTAGCTAAGTCAGCTGTCTCATCGTAGCAAAAAAAAAAAAAAAAACACCACCTACCGTTCTTTATGAAACTTCAAATGTCGGACAAAGTTGGAAGTTGTTCCATCTCCGTCTGTGATTCTCTTCTTGCATGTTTTGCATATTGCATTTCGTTTTTTGTTGACTACTTCGTAGTTTATGTACCCGAAAGAAATTACTCTTGGGAGCATTTTTGGCTCGAGCGTTTTTGTTCTTGTTTTTTTCAAATCTGGTTAATTTGATTGGCTGTGCTACAGCCCACGCTCAAATACATACGGAGTGTGGTAAGAATGAATGAATGAATAAAGTGAATTAATGGTCCGCACTTTTTATATAATATGTATGTTAAATTTTAGATTTGGGTAAAATATCAAGTCTTTTCAAGTAAACAGGTTCAAGTCCAATTCAAGTCCCAAGTCACTGGTGTAAAAGTCCAAGTCAAGTAACAAGTCTTACAACCTTTTTTCAAGTCAAGTCTAAAGTCATAAAATTAATGACTCGAGTCTGACTCGAGTCCAAGTCATGTGACTTGAGTCCACACCTCTGGTATGTACCACCAGCAGAGAGAGGAAGTGGCTCTGTAGATGTTTATAGTCAGTCCTCATGCATATGCTGTGCATATAGTAAGTGTCTGTCATGAAGGCGTCATGTGTGCATATCTGTGGTCAGTAAAGCTGATTGTGATTAATAGCTACACTACAGAGAGCCCAAAGAGTTGTTGCATTGCTTGTTAGCCTTGTTTAGGGAGGGCTGGGGTTTCTTTGGAGCCCCAATTCATTAAAGTTAGTTCAGCACCAAGTGAAAAGAATCCCTGAAGACTCAGCACAGAAAGTGTGGACAGAAGTTTGCTTTGGAGACATGGACTGAGTTAGAAAACTAGCCAACATGATTTATAACGGACAGTCATCATTAATGATGGAGAACTGAAAGGACATGAAGGCTGCGCTGTTACACTTTTTGATAGCTGGAAACTTTAACTGTCATCAGAAAACATCAAATATTCTGGATCCTCTCTGCAGTGTCTCTTCTTTCCTCTGTGACTTCCATGGATTTTAGCTCAAAATGTTTTTAAATGGTTTGTCAGCAAACTGACCTCTGCAGTACTGACCTGTACAAAGAGCTGTCAGTCTCAGCTCTTCTCTCCCAGCACTGGTGGAGCAGGTGTAGTTGCTGCTGACAGCCATTGTTGGTTTTCTCAGAGACAGGCGGAGGTCTGAAGTGTTGAGAGCATCAGCTCTCATCGATGTGCGCCGCTGTAACGCTGCTTTTGTCCTCTGAGATCACCAGGTATGAAATCCGAGTACTGACAGGGCAGCAGGACAGATCTTCCCTCTCATTCACTTCCATGAGCACAGCCAAGGCATGCTGGGAAACTGAGGACACACCAACAGATGTAGAAATGACCTGCATGCTGTGGGTTTGTCTCAGAGTCCTCACAGGTGACACATTAGCTGCAGAAACCCAAGCCAGGTGTCTGAATACTGACACATGGACTCTTCCCATCCAGAGGGAGGATTTAGTCGCACTTTATAATAACGACACAATAGTGAGCATTAGTATGTAGTTTATTAACGGAACCAGACCCAAACTGGTCCTTTTATACTTTCAGGACCTCCAAGTCTGCACTTATGTTTATTATCAGCTGGAGCCCCTCCTCATTCTTCTTCTTCTTCTTTGGTGCAACCCTGTAAATTTTGTGGTACCCCTTTGGCCCCTCCCCTTTTCTACAATTCCCCTGTGGGAGAGGTCGGTGTCATTTCTTTCCCAACACTGTACAACACACATATAATGTATATTTAGCCACCCTGATGTTCTTTGGTGCTAATTAACAGTTTATTCTTGTTGGTAATTATGTAATGAAAGGTAGCAGTAAAAGTCACACACACACACACACTGACAACAACAACTACAGACACGTCTGTGACTGCGATGAACACCTGAGTGTAAGACGAGGACTGAATATGATACAGTAACAGTCACATATGAATGTGTGTAACAGAGCATGATTATGTATTATACATATATCAGAAATATGTGACATTTAACAGCAGGTCAAATCTCTCTGAACATGAAACCAGTGTTAAACCATTTCAGTCTCAGTGTTACTGAAACATCTCCAACAGCATCACTGACACAGACAGTTGGAGCAGCTACAGTCAAATCATTGATCAGTGTTTTTATAACATGAGCTGCTGTTGCTGCACTAGTGCTGCTGCTCTCTTTCTCTTATTGTAGGTCTTTAGCTAACAACATCAAGTGTCTTCATGTGACTGTTGTCTAATGTTCAAATGTAGATAACACCACCTGCACCACCCTGTTCCACAGCACAGCCCTCTCATGTAGGCTTGGCTGCAGCACATATTAGCAGCTGCAGTGACATCAGCTTTCTGTGCAGAACTAGACAGGAGATCCGCTCCATAGTGTCATCACATCTACAGACTGTTACATATTCTCACCTGGTAATAAGAAGCTGCTCACAGCTCCAAGATTAACAGACTGAAGGAAATACAAATGAAAGTTACAGTAAACTGAAATCTTGGAAACACAACATGAAACAGCTGGGAAATATGTTCATGTTGCATAAAACATGTGTTGCATTACAGATATTTATATGATCCATATTTAAGGTGGATGGGCTCATCCACCCACTCTCACACCATCATATCACCATCCTGGGTTAGTGTCTTGGTCTCAGGTCACAACATCAGCACAGTCTTGGCTTGGCTGAGGTAGCTGAGTGGTTCTTGTTGTCCCTGACAGCTGCAGGGACAGTGCCATCAGCCATGCAGCAGCACAATGACTGCTCACAGTCAGTGTGGCTCAGTCTACTGTAAACATTGTCCTAAAGTGGTGGCAAAGTGGCTGCAAGCTGGCTGTACATGCACTGTGTCCAGTACTCCCAGTACGTGCACCTGCAGATGATATCCACAGACCTCTGAGTGTCACAGAGTGGGCCTGTGCTCAGGTCACTCTGCCCCATTGAATTCTACTTACAGAGTTTTACAAGTGTGAGTAAAATTATATATACAAGTTGGTGGCTGATAAGTTCTTGTAGTGACCCCTGACCCCGTGGTTCTTATTGGTTAATAGTAGCTTAGAGCATCTGCACCAATCATAAAGCACCAAGTTTGGAGCTCGTGGGTCTCTGCAAGTAAGTCCCTGTAATGTTGGCCAAGCCTGATATACTAGAAACATCTGTCATTACCAGCAGATGAAGCTGCCCTTAAAGCAGGATCTCACTTTGACCCTGAAAAAGAATTTGCTATTAGCATACTATGGTTATATGTCTCTCTCTCCTGTCTCTCACCTGTCTGCCTGGGCGGAGCTCAGCTGGGCTCCGCCCTTGGCCCACGCACCTGCCGTGAATCTACCTGATGACCTGGACTCCTGGGCTGTTTAAGCTGAGGCTCAGAAGGTTTCTTCGCTGGGTGGTGGACTTACTCTGGTCAGTACAGCCCCGATAAACCCCGTTTGTCGTGTGATTACTCTGTTTATGCTCACCGCAGTTCTCTTGTGCTCAGGTTCTCGGACTCGTCCGTGACCCCGATCTGTTTCCCTGGTGGCGTGGAGTGGAGTGAGAGTGAGTGTGCTGGAAACAAATACGAGAGGAGCGAGTGTTGGACTTTGTCCCTTTTCCCCTGGACCATTGCACATCCTGCCCTGTACACGTGGGGTTTGTAAATAAATGTACGACTGCTGTTCTAGTTCAGCTGCTCTGCGCCTGCTGACAGCTGCAGTTATTATATGACATTTTATTATTGTATTATCCATCCATTCACCTCTACTGTTCTTGCATTACATCACATAGTCAGCATAAATCTGTTTTTAATGAATGATGAAAGTGGGATGAATTTAATGACCCTTGTTGAGAGAGGTGGGACAGAGAGAGACAGAAGTCCCCCCCTCACCTCTTATTGGCTCTGAGAGAAATAAAAAGGTTTTAACATTTAGGCTGTTGTGTTTACAATGATATGAAGTGCTGTTAGTAAATCATCTTCATTCTGAATCAGAAGTTTAATGAATATATTGAATGAGAATGATTGACATGATTTAAATGTGTAGATGTTGTGTGTGTAGACTCAGCTTTGAGAGATTAGTGTGTGTGTGGCTGCAGGAATGTTGGAAGATAAGAAATGTGCCAGAACTCCATCCTGATAAAAGACATTAAGAGTTAACAATAGAGTCATAATTCATATGTGATTGTGCTGATAGTTAATCCTGCTTAACTGACTGAAACTGTTTAGAATACAATCAGGTATAAGTTTAACCAAAGCAACGAATAAGAAAATCTGATAATAACTCTGTAGGCCCCACACTGAGAGTCTGTGTGGAAAGGATGGAGGAGCCACTAATCTAACATTAACATGGAAATCAAATCAATTATACTGAATATATTTGTTTCTGGGAAGAAAGTTTTCCTGTGTGTTTGAATCAAAAAGACATTATGTGGATGTTGATGTGAAAATGAGCTGATGGTGAATCTAATTGAAGATGAACTGCATGGTTGATGCTTCATAAAGTGAAGTATATTCATATGCAGCCAAATGTTCATAATGGAATTTTCTATGTTAAGAAGAAAAGAAGAAAATGAAATGAAGCGATTTTGAAGCTAAAAGTCAGACACAGAGAGGATGAACGTTTATGGTTAGTTGCTCGAGTTCTTGCGGTCTCTGTTCTTCAGACTGGAGTGTTCCAGCTTTTTCAAACATGCCGTTGTGGAAGCAAAGCTCAGCAAACCCAGCTTAGATCCAACATTACATCAACATTATAGATCAGTTTCTCTTTCAGGTCAAAGCTTGTTGAGAAGCCGCTTGCTGTCCACCTCACAGCCTGCTTGAAGAAACACCACATCTATGAGCGTTTCCACTCTGGTTTTGGTCAAATGCATCCACTGACACTGCACTACTAACAGTAAGCAGTTATATTGTGATGTCAGCAGATGGTGGAAAATACACAGTCCTGGTCTTGTTGGAGCTCTCCTGCTCTGAACATCTGAAGCTCTCCACCACATGACTGAGCACAACTCAGGGAGGAACATTTACTGAAGCTGCTGCAACATTTCCTGTCAGCACATGTGTGACAGTCAAGGAGCCACCAGAGGACACCTGCTAACAGGGCTGGGTATCCTCACTCATTTCTACAATCCATTCACTTTGAATCGCTGAAGTTTGCCTCAGACAGTCAGAAATATTATCATTCATTTCCATATTTTTATATCTATAAAAGAAAGCTGACACTGTGAGACGTCATCAGAGGTGTGAGCATCACAGCAGAGGCCTTTGTGTCAAAGTCACTGAGGATAAAACAGAAGAACATGAAGCAGATTTTCCTGGCCTGGCTTTTTATAGCAGATGACCTTAAAACTATTCTGCAGTAGAACAAAAACACATGTGAACATGACCTGATGAAGTGAAGCAAAGTTACAGAGCTTTGATTACAGACACAGCTGAGAGTTTTGCAGTTTTGCATCATTTTACAAAGTTTGTTCAGTTTTGAACAGCAGAAATGAGACTAAGTCAAAAACAACAACAAACCCAGCGGCCGACAGCGCTGTCAACAACGGTAGACTGGTGGGTAACAACAAGCCAATAATGCAGGAAACAGAGATTTTTAGATGGAAACTGATCCTGATGCGTCTTTGTGCAGAATCCGTGTTCCTGCTCTCAGTTACTGTTTTAGCTGTTTGATGGTTGTTGAAACTGTGGGAGCTTTAACCTGAGATTCAGGCGTTTCAGCTAAAATACATTTATATTTAAACATCGATTCAGGATTTTAATGAATCAATATGACGTTATCCAAGCTAGAATCGATTTCAATCACTAATCAAAACCCACCCCTACCTGCTAACCATCGGCATTATGGGTAGTGTAGTAGGAGACACTCACCCAACTTAAAATAGTGCCGGAAATGAAATAAAAGACCTCCAGAGACGATGAGAACAAGAGCCAGGAGAACCAGGAGGACCAGCAGAACCAGGTGAAACAGGAGAACCAGGAGAACCGGGAGAACCAGGAGAACCAGGAGAACCAGCAGAACCAGGAGAACCAGCAGAACCAGCAGAACCAGGAGAAGCAGGAGAACCAGCAGAACCAGGAGAACCAGGACAACCAGCAGAACCAGCAGAACCAGGAGAACCAGCAGAACCAGGAGAACCAGGAGAACCAGCAGAACCATGAGAACCAGGAGAACCAGCAGAACCATGAGAACCAGGAGAACCAGCAGAGCTGTGGCCCAGGATGGAAATGGTTCTGTAGAGAAACACAAATTGTCAGGTGACCTTTGACTGAATGTAATGAATTAAAGAATCTGGTCAGATTTAAAATGGTGAAGCAAGCATGCTTATTGTGACAATATTAAAAGTTCAGTTTGAGTGATTGTGATCGTCTACAGCAGGGTTTTGGTTTGATGTTGACCTTTGACCTGCAGTGGGACATCTCTCAGTCTAAATGATGTGACGGAGCAGGTGTAGGTGGCGCTGTCAGACAGGTGGAGGTTGGTCAGGTTCAGGCTGAGGTCTCCAGTTTCCAGAGCGTCAGTCTTCATGGATGTTCGGCCGCTGTAACGCTGGTTTGGATCTTTCAGTTCGTCTCCTTGAAGCTGACGCTGGTGGACGGTTGGAGGACTGAGGTCGGAGCGACTCCACCCCACTGTGGGGCTGTCCAGATCAAAAGTGGGAAACTCACAGGGCAGCAGGACAAACAGCTCTCCCTCATACAGCTCCACAGCCGAGGCATGCTGGGAAACTGAGGACACAGACAGAGTCCATGTGTCACTTTGAGATCAAACGTGGACACAGCTTCAGTTACAGGATATCAAATATCTACATATAGAAATAAAATCACTCTGCAGGTCAAATAAATAAATACAATAAAGAAAGAAATAAGACGTGGTGTAAGTGAAAAGTCTGAGTTCAGCTCGTCGGCTCACAGAAACACTGACTTCCTGTTATTAATGAGGCGGCTGTGGGAACAGGTAGGAGGCTCCTGATTGGTTCATAAGGTGTGAATAAATGTGTCATGTAGCAGGAAGCAAAGCCACATCAGGCCTTAGAAGGAATTCATGAAAGTGTGAAGTCTGTCTGCAGTGCAGTGGAGTGATCTCCTCCCTATGAATGAAGTTAGAAGTCTGGAAGTTTAGGAAGCAGCTGCACGTCAGGAAGCACAAATGTGATGAGGAGAAGGCGTGGAGCGCTGTGTCAGGCTCTGCTGTGGAAACCAGTGAACTTTTGCATGTTTTGAACTGGAAGAAGAAGCAGGATGTGAGCTTTGTAGGTCAAAACAAAGCTCAGGGTCACATTTGATCCAGTACTTGTGTCACCATCAGTGTTGGGCAAGTTACCTTGAAAAAGTAATTATAGTTACTAGTTCCATCCATCCATCCTCATCCGCTTTATCCGAGGTCGGGTCGCGGGGGCAGCAGCCTAAGCAGAGAAGCCCAGACCTCCCTCTCCCCAGCCACCTCCTCCAGCTCATCCGGGGGAACACCAAGGCGTTCCCAGGCCAGCCGAGAGATATAAGTCCACATTGTTACTAGTTACTTCTTCAAAAAGTAACTGAGTCAGTAACTGAGTTACAATATTCTAAAAGTAATTTATTACTTGAAAAGTAACTATTGCGTTACTTTAAAAAACGTTTAACCCTCTGGGGTCCAGGGTAGAATTGGCCATTTTTAACTACTTTTGATGTTTCCTCCACATTTTACCTTTAAAAACTATTTACTTTGCCTTGTTTGGTATCATTGTTTTCAGCACAACCTCATGTGTCTGAATTTACAGTTATGTTTTCATTTTGACATACTGTATTAACACAATTGATCTAAAATCAGACAACAAACATAAAATCAGAGTAGAAAAAGTTATATTTTTTACTGTAACAACCACAAACATCTTTAATGAATCATATTTCATGACTTTTAAATGCAAATATAAATTGTCAATTTTAAAATCATATGCACAAGTTTTGCAAACAGCAAAATTATTTGCATCCATTTACCTTTTACCTTGATTTTTTAAATAACCATTTCAAACTATTTACAGAAAAATCAGCTGTTCTTCAATAAGATACCACACAAATTGTTTGTGCCACTCTCTCTCTCGCTGTCACTCCTAAAACTTCCCCTGTTTTTGGTTTTTTGCTCATAAGCAGAGAGGTCTCGCTGCGCTGTCCTCAGACAGTAAACGTGATGAAACTATTGAGGAAAAACGCCGCGTATATATTGTTTATCATGACTCTGGTTTTACGTGGCCTATCAACACAGTTCATAAACTGGTCTATATCACCTTGTTGCTTTGTCTTTAAGTGGTCATGTGATTGGTTACCACGACTACTTCATTCTTCCTCAGTCAAACAGCAGCACTCATGCGATTGTTTTGCCCCCTGAGCTCCAGGTGTTGTGCTAGACAGTGATCGTGATTACCGTCCGCGGGAGCGCGCAGCTGCTTAAAGCTGTAGCGTCCAGATTACTTACAGCTACTTCCTGCAGCTGATATAAGATGCGGTAACCTGAACACAGCTTCAACCGTCTGTTTGTTGAAAAATAGTAATGGACCATGTTTTCTTGTTAGTAACTGTAACGGCGTTGTAACGATAGGAATAGTAATTAGTTATGTTACTCGTTACTGAAAAAAGTAACGCCGTTAGTAACGCTGTTACTTGTAACACTGGTTACAAGTAACAGCGGTCACGATACTGATGTCCTGACTGCTGATCAGCTGATCGGTCCTTTCATGGTTTATCAGAGGACAAAGAAACTTGATACCTTGATTTAGTTTGGACAATCCACCAATCACAGAGCTCCATCAGAGACCTTACTGTAACTACATTCACCAGCAGAGCTTTGATGGCGCTACTCTCCACGACCACTAGATGTCTCCACACTCTGTGCTGACTGCAATGAATGATCAGAGCTGCTGAGCCTGTTTGCAGACCGAGGAGGAGCTCCTGGTGATCCGTGTGGGACTAAAAAGCTCTGATAACGTCCATCCAGCAGCTGATAACAGGGACATTTGGTGCCATGTCAGAGCTGCACAGTCAATCATCAGTTTGGCTCTTTAGTTTGAAGAGTTCAAAGCAGCAGCAGAGAATCTAAAGTGTGTCACACAGCACCAAGTTTCCTTTGGTCACATATGAAATGTGAGTCAGAGCTTCAGCTACACAACAACAACACACACAGCAGCTGATTGTAACATGAGCTCATCTGAAAGCCACCAAGAAGAATCCAGTGATTTGAAAGTTGCTGCTTTGGATTGTTAGTTTGATCTGAATCAGAATCCAGTGTTTGATGGAAATCTCCTCCTGAAACAATGAACCAGGTTAAAATACTTTAAAATGTAGATAATGGTTGTAGTGGGCTTGTAATGTAAATGTGATTAAATGTGACATTAATGGTGACGCTGCATAAACCTGATAAAACAGTTCTATTAGTGGGTCTGTGTGATCAGCATCAGTGGGTTAAGGTGAGGCCTTGACTAGTAGAACGTCATGTTGGTGTCTGACAACACATGAGCCAACTATACTAGAAACTAGGAACATTTGGAGAACACGTTTAGGAAAGTAACATCCTGGTAGAACATTTTCTTAAAGCAAAGCAGAGCTGCAACATGACTGTGAGGATTCACAATAAAGTCACAATACTTTATTATTATGAAGACTAAAGTGCACCTTAATGCTGCCAATGAATACACATGTTCTTTGTGAAAGCATGAGCACAGCTGACATGCACCACACTGACCCCACTCGCCCCATTTCATCCACTTCTTGCTCTTGTGCTTGAAATGAGACGCAGATGCAGCAAAAGTCAGAGGCTCTAAAATCCACAAAAAGGGGGCTTGTTAGATCAGGATATTGATGTGATCCATAGAAAACATGGATAATACACCACTTTATTTGAAGACATCTGTAGCACTGCCTCAGGATGTTTCCACAGACTCCTCTGTGCACCTAAAGAAAAGGTCAAAGGTCAGCAGCACATGTAGTTGGGACAATTCTTCATTTACAAACAACAGTCGCACAAACTATACAATCATTTTCCTTTAATGACGACTTTTCACTTGCAGAAATGGTCCTGTGTGATTTCTAGGCTGTGATATAAAAACTAGTTCCTAATGGCAGCGATTCACTCAGTAAACATGTGTTTCCTTCACCAACCTCACACACAGATCCAATAAGATCAGGAAGTGGGCAGTATAGTACAATATAATAATAATAATAATAATAATAATGGATTGGATTTCATATAGCGCTTTTCAAGGCACCCAAAGCGCTTTACAATTCCACTATTCATTCACACACTGGTGGAGGCAGCTACTGTTGTAGCCACAGCTGCCCTGGGGCAGACTGACAGAGGCGAGGCTGCCATATCGCGCCATCGGCCCCTCTGGCCATCACCAGTAGGGTAAAGTGTCTTGCCCAAGGACACAACGACCAGGACAGAAAGCCCGGGGATCGAACCGGTGACTTTCCAGTTGCAGATACGCTTCCCAACCCCCTGAGCCACGGTCGCCCCCCAACACAATATGTGTTATTTTGTACTGTACTGCCCAAACTAAAGATCTGCTGAAGTGTTGGAAATGATTCAGATGTTTATTTTGGACGATACAGCAGAAGATCAGACATGAAAGTGGAGATAACACAGAAGACCTGCAGCAAAGGGTCAGAGGTCAGACTGGGCCACTGGATTCAACAATGAGCCAATGATCATCAAGTAGTGACTAAAGCAGAGCCCTGACGTTCTGACATTTATCACACAGTTAGAACAAATGTCTGCTGATGACTTCATCTCATGAAATGACTGATAGATGTCAATTCATTGATCAGCTGAGCTGCTGCTGCTGATCTTCATCGTGCACAGAAACATTCAGCTTGTTTCAATCAGTAAATAACTCCCACTACTCTCAGTTTGAACTGTTCCCACTCAAAATGCTGTCAGAACAATGATCATTGTAGAACTTCACAAACATCACGTGTTGTTTTCCACATGTAAGATCAGCAAACATACAGAAACTTCCTGTTGCCACACACGGCCTCTAAAATCTCTTCCACGCTTTCTGTCTGAAGTCCACTCTCTGTGTCGGATCCACAGGAAACAACAAGATCTTATTAACATGGTTTTCAATGTGTCTCCTTCCAAAAAGTCCAACCAATGAACAAATGTGTATATTTGTGGAGGCCGAACAAAAGCATGACACATTTGTCTGTTTCTATAAACTGGTGTCAAACACAAATATGAAGAGTTTCATTGACAGACTCCAAAATGCCCCCGCAGTGAATCACAGGGAAATCCTACAGTGTGCAGAGAATCTTAATGGCTCCAACATCAACACATCCACAATGTTGGATCCAGTTCTACCTCACAGAGTTACTAAGACACACCCTCTGCCAGCATTACAACAGCTCCACCTGCTTCACCTGCCTCCTCAGCCTCTGTACACCTGAAGAGAAAAGAAAGGCTCCAAAAGCTCAAATCTACAAAGGATTCATGAAGTTTCATCCAACAAGAACATGTTTGCCTTCCACAGTGTGCTGTTAGACACCACTGTACCTCTGCCATTTCAAAAAGAGCAGCTTGGGAACATTTTGGCTCCAAACACTTTGTGTTTAACTTCCTAATCTTTGTTTTCTTTGTGAACAACATCTGGAGCTTTTTGACTCATAGAAACATCATTTTGTTCTTTAGATGACAGCAGATTGGGACTGAATAATCAATCACTATCAAACCAATAAAGATGCTGATTTTACAGGAACTTTGTTGGAGAAGCTGGAAAGACATGAAACTGGTGGAGATCCCAAACCAGTTGATAGTGCTGATTATTCCAAATAAAGCTGTTTTCCATTTGAGATGAAATGACTTTCTGTCCTGATATATAATAAAGATGTTGGTTGTTTTTGAGCCCCTGTATTAAAAGTAGATCCAGTTTAAAGTCAGCTTGAGTTTGATGTCTTTATGTCAAAGCTGCTCATGATGTTGAGCTGCTGATGGAATAAAAACAGGTAAAAATCTGCCTCAATATAAAAGCATGTAGTCCAGACTTAAATGTAGCCTATTGTTAGCTGAGGTCCACACACAGTGTTTGACAGTGTAAACTGTGTGAAAGGGCTGCTGGTGGAGCTCACTAGGATGAGCAGGTGACCATGTGCCACGAGGTGGAGAGCAGCTGGCCTGGCTTTGATTCTGACCACGCCCCCTTTCTCTCTCCCTCTGCTTTGCTGTCACTTATCTTCACTGCTCTGTCCAATAAAGCTGAAAAAGGCCCCAAATCAAAGAAATCTGCTGCAGCCTCTGAAATGTCTTCTGTTTCCTTCCCGACGGCTTTTTCACCGTCAGCCCATCAGACAGTCCAGCAGCATTTATGATGATGTCATGATGTTGAAGAGACTGCTATGGTGGCCTCCCATGACCCCCAGCCTCATCTACACTGAGATGCAGACATTTGAAAAGCAGACGACTGAATAATAGTCCAACACAACAGTCTGTGTACAGACACACACTGAGCTTTCATAGAGTCAAAGGAGTCAATCAAACACAGCTAGTTGAGTCATTTCTTGTGTGAGTCTAAAGTGAATCTAGTATTTGAAAGTCCACTTCCTGTATTTGTTGTTGAAGACTTCTTCAGCTTCTTCTCAAGGACATCAGCTGCTTGTTTGGCAGCAGAGGCAGTTAAGAAGCTTCCTGAAAAACACTGAACAGTGAGTTCACTGTGGCATATGACAAATTCAGCTTTCTATGTGCAAATGTGTCTGTGTCAACCTTTCAAATGCTGTTGAATCCAAAACATCAGCGGCTCCTTGGCTGCTCACTTCATGCACGTCTGTCTTTGTGACAGTCCAATGACATCACAGCTGTTTCCACCCCCAGTGTCTCAGGACTGGACACCTTTAAACATGTGGAGGATCAAACAGCCGTCCAGCTAAACATACATGAAACTATCAAAGCTGACAATCATTCCAATAACATCTAATGGTGCATATATATAGACACAGGACTACAAGGAAATGGCTCTCAGCATCTGGCTGTGGGAACAAATGATCCCTGTTTGTGTTCAAATTGTGTGCATGTTTTAGACGTGTGTCACATGTAGAAACACAAAAATCCCACAATGACACAAAGATGTGTTTGACACAACTGTGCAGCTGTAAGTTGTTTCTAATGATTCATTGAAGCTCTTCTAACATTCTGGAGACAATCAGTCCATGAATCTGTTCAACACCACAACAATTTGACTTCAATGTGAACGTTTGCCATTAAATAACCTTCTTCATCCAGCTGACAGCATCCTTCATTCTATGATATGAACAGTTCCTCCTGTTGATGACAAACCTCTGACATGATCTGCTTGAGGAGCTTTTTCATGTGAAGCTCTCTGAGCTCAGGGCTAAGTTGCTGTGTTTCATCTTTAAGAGCTGCTGCCTCCTCGCCGTTCTTCTTCTCCTAATGACACCATTTCTGCTTCAGATCTTTCACTGGGCCTAAAACAGATGAAGAGTAGATCTACTGCTGTTCACTGTTTGTGTCAATATGGAGAAATATGAAAGACAAACACAGCACATACAGAGAAATGTAGACAGAATGTGCAGCCAGTGCAGTAAATGGTCTAAATATCAGCTCTTTAGAAAATGATCCTGATGAACATGAAACTAACATCCAATGAGAAACACAGCTTCCTTGTTTCATGTCCAATAACAATAAATGAAGAGCTAATAAAGAGCTATTCTATTGTAAAATGCTGAGATGATTATTAGACAGAACCCAGCGGCTCACCAAAAGCCTGCATTGCAAATCTATATGAAAGTAATCTATGCTCATATATGGCAAAATCCTTTAAGTGTCACTGTGTTTTTTATCTGTGCTCTTGTTGGTTGGACAAGTTTGTAAATGACAAAGAGCTCAGTGGACTTTGCATCCATCAAATCCTGTTAGATGTTTGTTTTTCCTTCACAGCTTTGTGATGAAGGCTAAAGAACAGAGATATGAACTATTGCCAATATGAATCCTGATGCATGACGTGGGCACAGACCCACCAAAGCAACACTCAGCTCACCTCATTCCAGGCGCTTGTCTGCTGGAGACCATGAGCCTTGTTAGTCACACATTAGCACCGTGGTAGGAAACAGCCTCCATCATTTCATTAGATCTGAATTTGGACTGTTTCCCTCTGGATGAGAACCAAGTCTGTCAAATCTATTGATCCAACACAAACTATCAAACACATTGGCTCACAGTCAGATTGGCTTTGTATGGATGGTGTAACAGGGGCTGGGAAAGGATGCTGAAAGCTGAATATAATACAGAACAATAACAGGACATATAATCATGTAGAAACATGATCTTCAACAGGCACACTTCTATTATTCATCATCACAAAGAACTTGTGCAGCCCTGATATCAGCCCTAATATATGAGTGTGTTTGCCCAAAGATTGAAACAGCATCAACATAGACTAGAAAACTGGGAGCTGAGGACTGAGGAAAGCATTTCACAGCTTTTCTCTGACAGGTGTGAGATTATTCTGTTATCATATGTTACCTTATATCTGTAATCAAAGTAGTTGAATTATGATATTGCTGTAGATCATATTATGCCCCTTAATATAGAGTGTGTGATCAGTATGTAGTTTTAGTTTGCATTATACTTCTGACTTAAAAGAGTGTGAAAATCATTAGATCTATTGGATTGACCTGTATTACTCGACACTGTTGAATGTGTTACACTGTTTCTTGACATTTCATACTGCTGAATCATGAAGAGAATGTTGGGTGCAGAGGACCTTGTGCCGATAATAGAAGAGAAAAGACCACATTCCATGCCCCCACCTTTACAGAGAGCAGAAAGACAGGGAGCCGAGGTCATAACTTAGGCGCCGTAAGAGAGAAAACATGTGAATGTTTAGGCTTTTTATGACTAGGTGGGGGCTACTAGGGGCTATAAAAGGCTGAGTAACCCGTCACCATTTTGAGACATGCTGTGACCCTCTTCAAGCATCTCTCCCCATCATGATGGTTCTTATGCTCTTAAGTGTTGAATTGTATGGAAATAAAATATTGTTGATTGAGCATTTATACACCGAGTATTGTCCTTCCTTCAGCCCAAAGATTAAAAGAATTGGGAGATTTTAACAACTTGGTGCCGGTGACCCGGATCTTTGGCGTGCTGAGGAGGGGCAGATTTGGCCTGTGGTGAGATCGTGGGGCGAGGCGAACAGAGGACCGGTCCAAACAGAAAGGTAAGCACAGCCTGTTGTATTATAAATACCAAATGTGCATATTGGGCTTTCCAAATTAATCTGTTCGCTGAGTTACACACATTTTCACATTAAATTTGTCGGTGTCTGGTTTTTGGCACGAGATACTAACAACATAAGTTGAGGCTGAATTCCAGTGTGTTAGATAAACTGCTTCTACCAAGAAACTAATAATACACTACGTTGAGCTAGTTGCAGTTTAATTGCTTCTACCAAGAAACTAATAATATACTACGTTGAGCTAGTTGCAGCCCACTTTACCTTCCACATTTAATTTTGTCTAAGACTGGCTTCTGTAGCAATAATACATTAGAATCTTTTGGAGACGCGGCCATATGTCCAGTACATTGAATAGAGGTTTTGAAGTGGGTTATGGTGTCGGATATAAGCCCTCGTTGATGCGGCCATAAAATTAGTACAGAATTAAGGTTAAGCAGATACTGGCTTACGGTGCGGTTGAGCGCCGGCAACGCGTAATGCGAAACACGTCCGTAGGTTTTGGTTTATGATACGGCCGTGTTCTGGTGATGCGGCCGTAAGTGCAGTAGTGAGGGGTTGCTGGTTTCAGCACATTGAAAAGAGGTTAGACGGTGGTTTATGGTGTCGGTTAAGCCTCGAGGGCTGCGGCCATAAAATTATAAGTAAAATATTTACTTCACCCCGATTAAAGGTAAAGCAGACCCTGGTTTATGGTGTCGGTTTTGAGCCTCGGGGACGAGCATCACTTCTGTTTATGATGCGATTTTGCCCCGTGGTGGCGGCCATAAGCGCAGTGAAAGGGGTACCTGGTATATGGTGCGGTTGTGCTTCGGAAGAGTTCTAACAGTTGAGTTCAGAGGTTTCTGTGTAAATTTCCGCTGATGAAAAGCGCTCTCTGTGGGTCTCACTGCTGGTGAGGCGCGCTCTGGGCGTTGTGTGTGTGAAGCGCGCTCTGGGTGCTGCTCTGTGTGTGAACTGTGAACACAGTGACAGTGACGGTTGATGTGTGATTAGGAGGACATTAGTGCGAAGAGAATGCTTTAAGATCAAAGGTTGACGCCTAGTGTACCTGTGGAAATTAATTTTGTTCAAGGTGTGGCAACCCCCCTGTCTGTGGACGCACAGGCCGGTCCAGCGTCGTCTGGGTGCCGAGGTGGCGACTTGGGAACTGAGGACTCCCGCATAGCTACAGAATAACACTGGAACGGCCGTGTAATCACGGGTTCACATTTATTCTGGAATAGAACAAGAAAATGCTTTGACATCTAAGGTTGAGTTCTATATTAGTCGAAAAACAGAGGTTAGAGTCCTCGTTTCAAAAAATAGAGGTTAGAGTCCTCGTTTCAGTGACGTTTCAGTGGTTAAAATTGTTGTGTGCCTGTCCCCTGATAACGTGAAATTACGAACAAAGAGGGAATTTGGAGCCACATAGAGATAGACGGGCATAATTGGGTGTATTACTCTGTGGTGTAATAAAAAATAATAAAAAAAGGAGAGAGAGAGAGTAAGAGGTGTGTAGTGGAGAATTATTGAGAAGCAGAGAGAGGAATGTGTTGGGAGACTGGCGTGCAGTTTGCGCTGTCAAGGTGGGCGTGTTGCCTGCTTATCTGTTTAACAGTGATGAAAATGATATTAAATAAATCTCTTAGTGTGTTAATACAGGAAGCTACGGACCTGGACCAACTGCCCCCACAAGCACAGCGGCCGAAGCAAAATTATAGTAATGGGAACCACACCCAGCAAGAATCAGCAGCTGTGAAACAGACAGCAGCGAGGAGAGAATTAGAGGAGAAATTAAGAGAAGTTTTAACACATAAAATTGGGGCCGACGGACTTGTGGAGGTTGGGAAGGCGTCCGGAGCATCCCAACAAAAGGTGAAACAAAAACACACACGAGCAGAGAAATGTGAGAGAAAGGCTCCTTTTAAGGTAATGCCCAGTTTGAGAAAAAGTTAAAATTAACCTGCCTACAAATGCACACACATGCAATGAAAAAACAGCTTACACTCATGAACATGTGAAGATTTTCCAGCAAGGTTAAAGCAGCAAAAATTAACATACTTCTGTTGTTAAATGATGAAGTTTATCCATTACTAACAAAGAAACCCTCTGGGTTGCAGGACAACAATTTACCTTCAAAGAAAAAAGGAAATAAAGAGACTGGTATGACCAACCAGTGATGAAATAACAAATTTAGTGGTTAAGAGTCAAATTGTGAGATGTTTTCTGATGATTGAACAACACAAGTGATTACTGACGGAAAGAAAATTCTCTTTTGTGAGTTTAAACATGATCTTAGGAATTTGAACATGTGCATGTTGTCCTGTCAACTTGGTGGGTTATGAGTTGATTATATCGTGAAAAAAAAAAAAAAAAAAAAAAAGGGGGAGAGAAGGCTGACACAGGGCCTGGCCCGGTGTTTCTCCCCTCTCGTTGTAACACAGCCAACACAACATCATTTTCCTGTTCGTACACTTCGGTTTGTTTTTGTGGTTTTTTTTTTTTGTTTTTTTCTCTTTATGTTTAATTACAGGCTGCTTTACTGGCCCTGGAAGCCGAGGCTGACCTGGACTCCTGCTCTCCCCTCTACGTGACCCTGACCAAATGCTGCAATAGCTGGACCCACAACAACAACCTGAAAATGTCAACAGTGCTGCAGGAAAAGGATCTCATGCAGCAGAGACGGAGAGCATTAAAACCAAGGCCCGTTTCGCTACACGGGGGAAAATTCTCCGACAGCTTCAGCTGACAGAGCTGTGACGAGACGCCCGCCAAGCCCGAATGAAAAGTAAGGCCGAGCAAAAGAATGCTGACCTTGATAACTCTGCATTAACACTGTGCAGGACAGTGATGGACCAACACGGCAGCAAAATGGGCGTGACAGAGACAGGAGGAGCAACTGAGGTCAAAAGGCACCTCAGAATGGACAAAAACACAGAAGAAGATGCAGGTTTCACCTGCAGTGAGCATGGACTGGAGAAAGGACTGCCCCAATTGGGGTCAGAACCAGGATGGACAGAACTTCGAGCAGCAGCAGCAGCAATGGTCGCAAACAGACTGAAAAGGAGGAGGGCAGGACCCCAGGGGACGCTTCAGGCTGTGGTTTACCCAAGACACCAGAACAGGAAAGTGATGAGCACAAACACACACACACACACACACATTGGAATGCTGATTCACTGAGAAGTGATCCACACACATACACATACACATGCACACGCTTGTGCAACGAAGAGTGATGCGCACACACACATACATGCTGATGCAATGAAGAATGCTTTGCTAACAAATGCTTATGCTGATATGCAAAATGCTGCACACAAATATCCCAATACATAATTTTTATGAGGAGCCATTGATTACCATTGATTACTTAAAATGTGTTTTATGTCACCCAGAGGACATTTATGTAGATTTTAGGGGTAAGGTCTAAAACAGTTTGGTTATGAAAACAATGTCTGTGCGTGATGTCTGTTTATGGCTCAAGGCCTTGACTGAATTCTTTGCTGTGCTTCACACAGCCTGGTGAGGAACAGAGGCACAGAGTGAAAATGATGAATTAATAGTGCAAGTTTTAGGTCGCAGTACCGCATTTTCTGTGATTGAGATTTAATTCAAGGAGGAACAAAAGGTGTTACGGTACCTGAGGTTCTCATTCCCACACAATATTGTCCCGGCAGGAAGCAAAACGTTCCTGTGAATTTCTGGTTGATTTTTTGGTTTTGCTTAGCGCTAGCTTGATTTTATCAGTGAGCTTTGGCTTGTGTTCTTTCTCTAAGCGAGAGAGGGATGGTTTTATGTTTGGACATGTCTGCAACGGGCCCTAGTTTGTGTTATTTTTATTAGTATTTTGTTGATTACGTCTGTTTTCGTTTTTGTTACAGTGCACTGAGATAAGAAAATCTGAGAGGTGTGATCCACTGGTGGTGATATTTTGTGAGTTCATGATTTAACAATCAGCTCTTTAAACCAGGCCTGAAAGATTGAGATTTAAAGCGCTATAAAATATTATTACTGTAAACAGTTGCAAAGTGTGCTTCTCCATGATTGTAATTGGCTTGAGAGAAATTCAATTATAGGGGACACTGATCACGTGAGAAGTCCTGAGTCTAAAAGGATTGCAGCGAGTCAATCCAGTCCAAAAAACAAGGAATTGTTTTCCTTTTAAAATGATGACGTCATCTTGCTGGTGATGGATGCTCGAATAGGTCGCGCGTGAGACTCCATTATCAGCAACATCTGGTATGAATGGGTGTGAATGAATGCATGTGACTGGACTGTGATGGACGGACTAAAAGTTTTGACTGACTTGATACTGAGACAATGACTGCACCAACTTTAGGATTAGTAAATGCTGACAAACAATTCACCCAGCCGGCAAGAGAAGGGTGGATGCTTCGCTTTGTTTTGTTTTGTTTTTGCAGGAGCAGGAGGATAAGAGAGACTGAAGAGGAGACGGTAGCTTCACATGAGAGTGTGGAACTGCAGATTTAACCCTTTGGTTGCTAATTTTGAGTTCTGAGATATGATGTCACTAACCTTCTCTTTTAATTTTCTAGCTCCGATGGATTGACACATGGGAGTGTGTCAAAAAGGGGGGAGTGGAAGTTGAGTTTGAACATCAAACAATGGTTATATAAAAATTTTTATGACTTTATTTGTGTGGTTAATAATTTAGGTATGGTAAGCTTATAATGTGTTAGAATAAAAAATGGTTAATTTGTTTTTGTTTTTGATTTCTTGACTAAACTAAGTGGTTATAACCACTTTCATAAACACATTGCAAATGTGCTCATAATGAGTTGACACTCAGTCTTTTGAAGGTCATAAGCTTCGTTCGGCGTGACTGTCCGGACTGATAAATTGTAGGTACTGACTTTGAGTGCAGAGGGCTAAATGCCAACACGCTTACACACACATAAATTATGATTAGAATGAGTCCCTGGGTCAGAGAGACCTGAACATGAGATTCTAAACCAACTTTGAATCACTAGAGGAACAATGGATAACAACATTAGATTATCAAGGCTGGGGAGAAAGGTGTTTTGGTTTTCTGTCTCTTGCAGAGAAAGGAACAGACACCAGACGAGGTTACGGAGATACGAGGACCCTTCACAGCAGAGACAGATGTAGGGACTACCGAGACAGCAACTGGGGTCAAGTGTCATGGCGTTTGGGCTCCTCGAGAAGATGGATCCCATAAACACAGCAATAACCATGAAGGGGTTGGCCAAAATCTAGGAACACCAGACCAACGAGGTTCGAGAGGCTCTTGGTAAAAAGGGGGACACAGCTGTGACCCCAGAATACACAGATCTTTGTTTGAAATCGGGGCAGAATAATCCCCTGATCTGTGCAACGACTAAAGGGTGGTCTAACCCCGGAGGTCGAAGAAAGAAGCTGAGAATCACCCAACTGGAAGATACTGGTAGCTGCAGCAATAAAAATAAAGGTTAAAAGCTCCTTAGACAGAGGTTCTAGTCTGAGTACATTTGAAAGGTATAAGGTGGCACCAAAATGGGGGTGGGAAACTGTATCACCAAAATAAAGCTGGGGGGAAACTGGAGAGTAATGGGAGTGTCATCTGTACTTTGTTGTTGTAATCACAGTTTTTCTTGCATCTGAACTGCGTAAACACAGAGGTCATCCCACATATGGTCCACCCGTTAAAGGGGGACAGAGGGCCTCAGGACCAAGAAGAACTGGACCTTGTAACGCTGGAGTGTATGTTATAAGTGATCTCTTTTTTAAGAGATCAAAAGGGGGAATTGTGAGATTATTCTGTTATCATATGTTACCTTATATCTGTAATCAAAGTAGTTGAATTATGATATTGCTGTAGATCATATTATACCCCTTAATATAGAGTGTGTGATCAGTATGTAGTTTTAGTTTGCATTATACTTCTGACTTAAAAGAGTGTGAAAATCATTAGATCTATTGGATTGACCTGTATTACTCGACACTGTTGAATGTGTTTCTTGACATTTCATACTGCTGAATCATGAAGAGAATGTTGTGTGCAGAAGACCTTGTGCCGATAATAGAAGAGAAAGACCACATTCCATACCCCCACCTTTACAGAGAGCAGAAAGACAGGGAGCCGAGGTCATAACTTAGGCGCCGTAAGAGAGAAAGAATGTGAATGTTTAGGCTTTTACGACTAGGTGGGGGCTACTAGAGGCTATAAAAGGCTGAGTAACCCGTCACCATTTTGAGACTTGCTGTGACCCTCTGCAGGCAGGTCTCCCCATCATGATGGTTCTTATGCTCTTAAGTGTTGAATTATATGGAAATAAAATATTGTTGATTGAGCATTTATACACCGAGTATTGTCCTTCCTTCAGCCCAAAGATTAAAAGAATTGGGAGATTTCAACACCTCTCTGTCCAATATGTGAATGTTGGCATCCTCAAAAGAGTGACCTTTATCCTTAAGATGCAGATGGACTGCTGAGTCTTGTCCTGTGGAGGTGGCTCTTCTATGTTGTGCCGTGCGCTTGTGAAGTGGCTGTTTGGTCTCTCCAATGTAGAGGTCTGGGCATTCCTCGCTGCACTGTACAGCATACACCACGTTGTTCAGTTTGTGTTTTGGAGTTTTGTCTTTCGGGTGAACCAGTTTCTGTCTGAGTGTGTTGCTGGGTCTGAAGTACACTGGGATGTCGTGTTTGGAGAAAACTCTCCTGAGTTTCTCTGATACACCGGCTACATAGGGGATGACAACGTTGTTGCGTCTGTCTTTCTTATCCTCCCTCGCTGGTGTCTGGTCTTCTTTCCTGTGCCTCTTTGCTGACTTTATGAACGCCCAGTTAGGATAACCACATGTTTTCAGTGCTTCCTTTACGTGTGTGTGTTCCTTCTTTTTCCCTCAGACTTAGAGGGAACATGTTCTGCCCGGTGGTGTAGGGTCCTGATTACTCCAAGTTTGTGTTCCAGAGGGTGATGGGAGTCAAAGAGGAGGTACTGGTCCGTGTGTGTGGGCTTCCGATAAACTTCAATGTTGAGGTTGCCGTTTTCTTCAATGTGTACGGCGCAGTCCAGGAAAGGCAAACAGTTGTCCTTAGTGTCTTCCCTGGTGAACTTGATGTTTTTAACCACGGTGTGCGCAGTGAAGGATTCCACTTCTTGTATTTTGATTTTGACCCAGGTGTCATCTACAAATCTGTACCAGTGGCTGGGTACTCTCCCTTTAAAAGAGCCAAGAGCCTTTCTGATGTGGTGTGGGGTGTTCCCCACAAGACGTGCTAGGACGGTGGCAAGGTGTTTCGAGATGTTATACAGTGGCTTGCAAAAGTATTCGGCCCCCTTGAACTTTTCCACATTTTGTCACATTACAGCCACAAACATGAATCAATTTCATTGCAATTCCACGTGAAAGACCAATACAAAGTGGTGTACACGTGAGAAGTGGAACGAAAATCATACATGATTCCAAACATTTTTTATAAATAAATAACTGAAAAGTGGGGTGTGCGTAATTATTCAGCCCCCTGAGTCAATACTTTGTAGAACCACCTTTTGCTGCAGTTACAGCTGCCAGTCTTTTAGGGTATGTATCTACCAGCTTTGCACATCTAGAGACTGAAATTCTTGCCAATTCTTCTTTGCAAAACAGCTCCAGCTCAGTCAGATTAGATGGACAGCGTTTGTGAACAGCAGTTTTCAGATCTTGCCACAGATCTCCAAGAAGCTCCATTGTTGTGTTCATCAGTACATAACTGAAACCGGTTTAGAGTGCCTTGTTTAGCCGTGGAGGGTAACAACTGAAAATATGAAATAAACACACATGTAAGCTAAGACTCTCTAAAAAAAACAGCATTGTTGTTGTTCGGCTTTTCATTTCGCCATTTGTTGATTCACTCGAAGAGCAAGTGATGTAATATGGGTCAAGTGATCAGTTTGATATCTTTTGTGATACGCTGTCATATTTACATTATTTGTATAGTAGGAATGATTTGCTTTGGTACCTGCTCAAACTTAAGCTCTCCTCTGTCTGCCTGGCTGGCTTCTTCTACAGGAAACTCGCAGGCAGCAGCCCCTCCCCCCTCGCTCACAGCGTAAGTGCTGTGCTCGGTCGCCTAGTGCCTGAGCTCGGATCATACCAAAATTAGGGGGAATTTACGCACAGTCATAAATTCCCACAGTGTGCGCTATGTGCTTCAAATATTGTGTGTAGTTTTTGTTTTATACAGTTGTCAGTCAGTCATCTAACTATGAAACAAATTACACTCCAAAATGGTAAATGGCCTGTATTTGTATAGCACTTTACTAGTCCCTAAGGACCCCAAAGCGCTTTACACATCCAGTCATCCACCCATTCACACACTGGTGATGGCAAGCTACATTGTAGACCCCGGGCTTCTAAAATATAACCCGGGCTTAAGCCCAGTAAGCCACTCCCCTGCTCTGCCAATGGTTTCAAATAGACTCATTTATCAAATGGCATGTCCTCAAGTGAAGGTCAACAAAGACGCAGTTGTGGTCACTAGTGATGGGATTTCCGGCTCTTTTTAGAGAACCGGCTCTTTTGGCTCCCAACTGGCTCTTCAGGTTGTTTTGTTGCTTTAATTAATCAATTATCAACAACAATATAAAATTATGCACAAAAGGAATTAGTAATGTAAAAAAAAAACTTGGTTTTCTTTATGACTGTTTATATATAAATATTTATGGGGGCCCCCAGAGACAAAGCACGTACAAACTCCAAAACACATTTCTAGCGTTAACTGAACTTCCAAAATAGAGCTACCTAGATCACTTAAATTACACAATCGAATTCATATGTCTATTGTTTTTGTATTAATACACAAACACTCATATATATATTCAAATAATTAAAAAAAAAAAACTTCATTTACCTGTTACTACCACACACCCAATCCGATTGTTGGTTCTTCCTGGCTTGTGTAGCTACTAGGTAACAAAAGCTCAACACGGCCCCTAGCATCCTGGAGCACTTCTGTTGTGTTTTGGAGTTTGTATGTGTTTTGTCTCTAGGGGCCACTGTAAATATACTTTTATTTATTCACTCCACATAAAATGTAATAAATAAATTATAAAATACAGAAACCAACTATTTACATTTCATACATTTCAACTTTTAACTACTTAAATTTTCAGCTTTTTCCTTTTAAACAAATTTAAAGTGAAACAACACATAACACTGCAAACCACAACACAATTAAACATAAACTAAAATATGGAAAAAAAAAGGGGGAAAAAAGAACGCCCAGATCTTTAATTAAGGGAAAGGTTGGCATTTAGAAATATTAATATCACCTTTGTTTTATCAATAAGATTGAAATGGTTCCAGACTTTGCTTCTTTTCTTGGTGTCACTCATTTTCTTTACTGTACCTTTCCAATGTGACGGTGCTCTTGTTGTGTGCTACTGCTGTTGCGAGTGTAACTACCGCCCCGCCCCCTCAGCTCAATGCTGAGCAGAGGGGGGAGGGGCGCAAACGCAAGACTCTGTTTGCCGTCTCTGCTCAGCGCAAACAAAAGGGTGACTTGCAGCGTGAAGAGAAAAAAAGTGAAAGAGAGGGCAGGAGAAAGAAAAAGAAACCCCACGGCTCGCATCGTTCACTTCAAAGATCCGGCTCTAAGAGCCATTTCATTCGTGACCGACCCATCACTAGTGGTCACTCAAAGCTACATCCTCCGCAGACACGTTGCTGATGCTGAGGCCCAAAGAAAGGAAGCATGTGAGACATGGCCGACTGTGGAGGCTCAGTCTGTCTGTTCTTCTTCATCCAACATGTCTGCAGCACTTTACAGGACGCTGCAGACTAGTTACCAAAGAACGAGTCAGGAACACATCAGGAACAAACTGAGACACACAAGTTTTACAGAGACCCAACGAAGATGAAGAGAAAGCTGCTGTAACCTGGAGACCTCAGTCTGACCCTGAAATACCCACAGATGGAGACACAAACACCTCCACCTGCACCGTCTGCAGCAGGGAGGGAAACATCCTGCTGAAGAAACAAGTGCTGCTCACTGTCAGGGCTCAGTGCTGTAGATGCAGGTCAGAGGTCAGAGGTCATGGTGGGACCAGTTTACTCCATTGAATCCATTCAGCCTGTGGCTGATAATGTTTCTAATAACGACAAACTGGAAACACAACTTTACGATTGTTTCTTTAACATCATATTTCCTGAAGTATTCAGACACTTATTTGAAGCCCCTTCAGCAGGAATCACAGCAGCAGCTGTTTTTGATGCAACGAGCCTCGTCCACACCTGGAGTTTCTGTCCTTCTACTTTCTAAATACTCACAGGCTCAGGCAGTGGGCTCACAAAGAGGTGGCTCTGAGCCCGTTTGCAGTGCTGATGAACACTCTGATGTTTGCAGACAAAGTTATGATCTGTAGTGAGAGTGAGGAGGAGAGTCTGGAGAGAAGAGAAAGTACAAACAAGGAGAGATGAGGAGGAGGTCAGGGCTGATTTATGACAGGAGGAGAGCAGTAAGAGTGAAGAGGAGGAGATGGCAGTGAGACCTGCTGTGATGAAGACTGTCCATCCTGCTCACCTCCAACCAAACTCTCAGCATCTTCAGCTCTGCCACCTGCAGCTCCTCCTGTCTGTGTGCCACCAAGAAAGAAGAAGATCAGAGGGATCGCTCAGGTCCAGCAGAGCTGCAGTCAGACTGTGTGCTGGATGCTCCACTCCAGAAACTGACTCAGTGTGTGTGTCAAGTTCACACAGTGCAGAAACAAACTCACTTTACAACATGATCACAGGTTTATTGATCCATCAGAGCAGCTGGAAGGAAGAGACGAGCTCCTGAACATTTCCTGACGCTGCTGCACAAACAAAGTGATTCATTATTAGTTTGATTAGATCTTTAATGTCACAGCTGTCTGAAACATGCTGATGTCACACAGTTTGATCAGACTGTGCATTGGTACATAGTGTTGATTTTACCTTGTTACGGGTTCAAAATATTGGGGATGGATACATGGAGGAAAACCAAAATAACAACACTGGTCCGGCCGGGTCAAGTCAAACGATGATTTTAATGCACACGTGTGGGAGATGGGACACTGTACGCCGACAGCATCGATCTCTCACCGAAAACCACACAACAATAGTTTTATGAACATCAGGGTATTGGAACGCCCCCTCATGCGTAAAGTAGGTACAATACAATCAATGTTGACAACTTTTAACACATTGAAAGAACATCTTCTTCTTCCCGAGGCCAGATCCTTCCCAGTAATCTTCTAACTCTGCTTATCCCCTGGAACAAACAGTCTCTCCTGCAAGCATAATCAAACAGCTACAAGGCCTTGCAAACTATTATTTAAATATTTGAACTCTCCCCTCTACATGAGTTTAACTACTGCTTGTGTGTGTGCGTGTGTGACTCGACCTCAGCATTCACTCTGTCTATAAGGACAGAGGCCAACTCTGCATGTGTGCAATAACCTAACTGAAACCATACATGTAATATGTTGAATAAATGTTCTAATCAAATGCCACTACTCAAAGCTTAATAAAAGAATATAAATGAATAAAGGATAATGATGAATAACATGGTATATGTGTTTTGTAAGCGTGTTCTTTCTATAGCTCAAGATCCTTAACACAATAGATTGTTCAGTCCTCGCGCCGAACAAAGTTTCCGACCCTCCACTAGTTGACCGAGCCCCCCTCATTGGCAAGCACAAAAATACAATGCATGTATATGAAAATGATTATCACTGCAGCTGTAATACAAAATGTTAATATGGGATTATGACGATACCTGTAATAGAAGTTGCAACATAAGGCCGGCAGCCTAAAGAAATTCTCTAATGCAATAACAATTAGTGATGATAAGTAAATGAAGTAATGAGTAATTATTGCCAATACACATTACTTAAAGGTCAACAAAAGATATAACTAAATAAAAGATCATAAAACAACATGATGTAAGTGTAAGCATGATGTAAGCATGTGCGGCCTTCTATGCTCTGCGTCGCTTCACACAATAGATCAGCCAGACATCCCGCTGACTGTAGCTTTTAACCCTTACTAGCTTGAGCACAACTCCATAATAAGCACCAAGCGGCAATATGTATAAAGATGATCATGGTTACACCTGCAATGAAAGATTGTATGATTATACCAACACCTGTAAATAGAAGATTAACATGAGGTTATAACAATCACTGTAATACAAACGTTAATGTAATGTCAATAGCTTCAATAAATGCTTTAATGCAATGCTTATTATATGATTCTGATGCAATGATAAAATAACAGTAAAATATCCCTTCTCACCAATAAGAACCACGGGGTCAGGGGTCACTACAAGAACTTATCAGCCACCAACTTGTATATATAACTTTACTCACACTTGTAAAACTCTTAGAGTAGAATTCAATGGGGCAGAGTGACCTGAGCACAGGCCCACTCTGTGACACTCAGAGCTTTGTGGATATCACGTACTGGGAGTACTGGACACAGTGCATGTACAGCCAGCTTGCAGCCACTTTGCCACCACTTTAGGACAATGTTTACAGTAGACTGAGCCACACTGACTTTGAGCAGTCATTGTGCTGCTGCATGGCTGATGGCACTGTCCCTGCAGCTGTCAGGGACAACAAGAACCACTCAGCTACCTCAGCCAAGCCAAGACTGTGCTGATGTTGTGACCTGAGACCAAGACACTAACCCAGGATGGTGATATGATGGTGTGAGAGTGGCTGGATGAGCCCATCCACCTTAAATATGGATCATATAAATATCTGTAATGCAACACATGTTTTATGCAACATGAACATATTTCCAGCTGTTTCATGTTGTGTTTCCAAGATTTCAGTTTACTGTAAGTTTCATTTGTATTTCCTTCAGTCTGTTAATCTTGGAGCTGTGTGCAGCTTCTTATTACCAGGTGAGAATATGTAACAGTCTGTAGATGTGATGACACTATGGAGCGGATCTCCTGTCTAGTTCTGCACAGAAAGCTGATGTCACTGCAGCTGCTAATATGTGCTGCAGCCAAGCCTACATGAGAGGGCTGTGCTGTGGAACAGGGTGGTGCAGGTGGTGTTATCTTCCTGTTAAAAGGGAGTTTTTCCTTCCCACTGTCGCCAAAGTGCTTGCTCATAGGGGGTCATATGATTGTTGGGTTTTTCTCTGTATTTATTATTGTGCTATCTACTGTACAATATAAAGCGCCTTGAGGCGACTTTTGTTGTGATTTGGCGCTATATAAATAAAATTGAATTGAATTGAATTGAATTATCTACATTTGAACATTAGACAACAGTCACATGAAGACACTTGATGTTGTTAGCTAAAGACCTACAATAAGAGAAAGAGAGCAGCAGCACTAGTGCAGCAACAGCAGCTCATGTTATAAAAACACTGATCAATGATTTGACTGTAGCTGCTCCAACTGTCTGTGTCAGTGATGCTGTTGGAGATGTTTCAGTAACACTGACTGAGACTGAAATGGTTTAACACTGGTTTCATGTTCAGAGAGATTTGACTGTTAAATGTCACATATTTCTGATATATGTATAACACATAATCATGCTCTGTTACACACATTCATATGTGACTGTTACTGTATCATATTCAGTCCTCGTCTTACACTCAGGTGTTCATCGCAGTCACACACGTGTCTGTAGTTGTTGTTGTCAGTGTGTGTGTGTGTGTGTGTGTGTGTGTGTGTGTGTGTGTGTGTGTCTGTGTGTGTGTGTGACTTTTACTGCTACCTTTCATTACATAATTACCAACAAGAATAAACTGTTAATTACCACCAAAGAACAGCTCACTTCCAGATGTTAGCTGCCAAAAGATTTTGTCAAATGTTTATTATCAACTTATTTTTTATTTTCCAACCTAAACATCAGCTGCTTCAAAGCAGCCTGGTTGTCTAGCAGTACTAGTTTCTGTCACTAGATGGCAGTGTAGGCTTTGGTGTGTGTTTGATCACTTTGTGTCTGTTTCTGGTGTGATCACAGCTGAGACGTGTTTGGTTCTGTGGGCCTTTCAGTTTCATCTAAAACCTCCTGAAAGTCTGAATAATCGTCTCCTTCGTTGAGATCAGACAAAAGCACTAACTAACAATAACGACTAGTAAGTGCCTCAGTTAGCAGAAATTACAGTCAGAGATAAGTATTTATGAAACCTCAGAGAAATCAAACTTCATAACATTTATAGAAGCAGAATTATCCTGTATGTTCATCATCTGAAACATTATTATGATCTAAATACTTCATGAATCATTTTCTAAGTAATAAACCTATAATTTCCAACCATAACAGCTCCTAAATAACTGCTCTGTCTGTGATGTCATACTTTAGACATATAAAACTGCTGTCACTGATGATGTTCTGAACTTATTGACCCAGAGCTTTTAAATCTGTCTTAATGTAACCGGCATGTTCCTACGTTGTGTCTGACAATGAAAGGTCAAAGAAACAAAGAGCTCCAAGTCATTAACTTGCTCGCTCCAGCTGCTACAACCAAATGCAAACAGCAGGGAAGAGGGTTAGCTCCACCCACCACAACTTCCAAGCTAGCAAGAATGATCTATTCATGCCAGCATAGACTGTGCCTGTAACACATCTGTGGCACACAGATTAGAAATGGATATGGTGTCATAGAAGTGCTTATTATGGGTTCACTTGATGTCATTGAAAAGATGCACATAGGTAACGTGCAGGCCATCCAGCTCCGAGGTTTATCTTCTCACCTGGAGTCTGCGACACTCTTCTCTCTCCATGTCCTCTCAGATAAGGGCGCCCATTTCTGCATGATCTTCTAAATTACAAAGATCGATTCACAAAACAGAAGCTGACCATCACAAAACACTCATCACAAACCAAAAATGGCTCCACTGAGTGTCAAACTGTCACCAGAGTTTACTGATGATCTAAAGACTCACATAAGTCATTTTGTCTGATTTTGTCTTAGTTTGAGACATAAGTGCATGATTATAATACTGTGTAGTTAGATGAGACAGAGCTGATGCTTCCTCTTAATTATCCTCTTCATGTTTCCCGAGCCTCAGTAGTGGAAGCTACCATGGATAGAAAAACAACTCATCTTAAATCTCAAATGATCTAGATAAAGAACTGAGAGCAAGTAGTTTTTATCACTCTGTGTTTGTACCAGCATTATAATCCTTTCATTTCAAACATCCTTGAAAGAGTAGTTGTCAAACAGCTAACAGATCATCTGCAGAGGAATGGATTATTTGAAGAGTTTCAGTCAGGTTTCAGAGCTCATCACAGAAACAGCTTTAGTGAAGGTTACAAATGATCTCTTTGTCTCCAAAGAGCTGCTCATGTGTCCGATATGATCCACAAGCTTAAACTAGGATTATAAATGTGTGCAGTGATGTGTGTGAAACCTCTGAGGACTCACACACATGAAGCTCTGTGACCTCACACACAACTAATTTTACACATCCAACCTGAACACATCCTGATCATTTCTACAGTTTATTAAGTTCAGCTTCACCTGAACATCAGTGATGAAGCTGCTCTGACTCCATCACAGCTCACAGCCGATGATTTTACAGAAACATGATGCAAACATGAGAATGGACAAATGATTTTTATTAACAGACACTGTTTATTTTTCACTTTGCATGACGTCATCAACACTGTGACACCAGGGGGCGCTCATCACCAGCCTGAGGCAGTGTGCAGTGATAATGGGGGGAGACACAGTATTGTGTGTACTGCAGTCGGACAGAAGGAAAAACTTCCTTCTGAAAATATTTTCATGCTTCCCAAAAGTGTTTAAGTCAAATGTTAAAAATATATAAATACAATAAAATACAGGCTCTTACATAAAATTAGTGATGCAGTTGTGCACTGAGCACCTTTCCAATGTTCCTTCCTCAGATGAGTCCAGCTGCTGAACACATTAACATCTGTATGTAAATGTAGCCGAGAACCAACCTGAGCACTGCTGGGAAAATAAAAAGGCAAACATCAAAAGTGCTGTATCATCTTATTTATTTTGAATGTTGACTTAGATCCAAACCACCATTTATGAAATTATAGAACTAAAATAACAACAATTGTTTGCTTCTTTAAAATTTCTTTTATTACATCAAACCAGTGAAAACTGAAAAAACAAATAGCTGTTAGCATGTTTAGACCAACTTTGAGACAGAGACTGTAAAGTTCTGCACTTTATATCCTGCCTGTGTTCCTGCAAATGATTCACACTGAAAGTATCTTAGTTTAGTATTAAGTGAGCCACAAAGCAGCGTAATAGCTTAAAAACAGTAAAAGTAAATGAAATTGTTTCAGTGTAATTCAGACTAAAGTCCAGCTGCAGATAAGGAAAACACTCATGCTGTTGTTTTGCCCCCTGAGCTCCAGGGGGATGTTCTTCGTACCTCGCTTACTACATCCAAGATCAAATCATCGCGCTAACCGTGAGCTCGCTAATCCGGTTGTCCGAACGCACCTGTTGTTGACGATTAGTATAGCTGGCTGAAGTAATCTGAGATCACTGGGTGGCTTAAAAGGGGCTACGCATCGATAGTAGAAACATTGATCGGCAACCCTGTGATTGGTCGGCGAAGATGTCGAAGGAGCGCGCGCAGTATCTCACGGCAGCAGACCAAGAACTCTTGATTGAGGGATATCAGGAGTTTCAGAGTTTAATTAAAACGCAGGGGAACACTGCAAAGGCTGCAAAAGCAAGGAGAGAGGGCTGGCAGAAAGTTGCTGACAAATTAAACTCGTAAGTGATCCATGATATTACATTATATCATGTGATATTATATTATACCACATTATATTATATTACATCATATCCTCTTTCACATTAGAGCCACAACAGGACCCACTAGAACATGGGAAAAAGTAAAAGTGAAATATAAGAATATTCTACAGAATGGTAATATTTATCACTTATATTGCTTTTAGTCTATGACAAGAGACCCTGGAATAATCTGTTTGTTTATAACAGCAACCAAGAAAAGGGCAGAGCAAATAAAGACAGGTGGTGGTCCTGCACCCCCTCGTCACACCCCTTTTTGTACTGTGACATTTATTGACATTGTGGGTTTTTATGTGTGTAGTTTGAATAACACTCCATCACTTTTACCTGTTCCCATGCAAGGGGTGACTGAAGCATGCACAGTAAGTCGGGAGTAAGTATATACAGTACAGTAAGTATATATATATATATATATATATATATATATGTAGAGAGAGAGAGAGAGAGAGAGAGGAAGAAAGTAAATAATACCCTCACGGGAGAATCGATATCTCTCTATGAGCACACCGTCGCGCTGAGCTAAAGGATCCTGTCTATCCCGCAATATACGCTAAATTCTGTAAACTCTCCTTATCAATCTTGCACCTTCCTTGCTCGCGTACAAACGGACAGGACATGGCTGCGACAGACTTCCCAAATCCACCTTCGCTTTTATAGCCGTGGTCTCTCATCTTGATTGCACGTAGTAATTTACTATTACTACTCTAAAATATGAATTACATCTGACATGATCTACTACATGTAATAGAATGATTAATAGTACATTTCCCTTTTTTTAGGAAATGACCTGTATGTATCTGTATGAAATCAATAAAAGAATCAAATGCTGCATTATCTTTAGTTACATTGATAATATTTATTTATGGTAAAACAGTGGCGAAATATCGCTCTTGCTTTCATATAACTGCAGCGGACATACCTGAGAGGCCGCGATCTAATCCTGTTTACATAAAGTAAACCTGCTCCCGCGCAGGCTTACTTTTACGGATCTGTTGCTATGACAGCAAGCCCCAGATGAGCTTCGGAGAACCGAACGATCCAAGATCACGCGAAATCGTCAACATTCAAATCCGGCTAACTTACTTAGCGAGGTACGAAGAACAGGCCCCAGGTGTTGTGCTAGACAGTGATCGTGATTACCGTCCGCGGGAGCGCGCAGCTGCTTAAAGCTGTAGCGTCCAGATTACTTACAGCTACTTCCTGCAGCTGATATAAGATGCGGTAAGCTGAACACAGCTTCAACCGTCTGTGAAAAATAGTAACGGACCGCATTTTCTCGTTAGTAACTGTAACGGCGTTGTAACGATAGGAATAGTAATTAGTTTACTCGTTACTGAAAAAAGTAACTTGTTACTTGTAACGCCATTATTCCCATCACTGTCAATAACAGAGTCTGGATGAAGCTCAGGTGTTGATGCTGCTCACTGATTGGACGGTTGGGTTCAGCTCTGCTCTCAGTCTTTACTGCACAGGTGAAGGTAGAAAGTGTGACTGGATCTATAGACTGGAAACAGAGAAACATGCTGAACATTTGAAGCTTTGCAGCAGAAATGTTCATGTTACAAATACAGCAGAGCTGATCTGGGATCAGTGTGTTCACACCTGCAGCTACAACAAAGTTTCATGTCTCCACACGTCAGCATGTGAACTTTACTCTGACTCAGTCTGAGCAGTCTGACAGCATATTTTTAAAGTTAACACATCAACACACAGAGCTGAGCCCCTCCCTTATGAGCCTAAACTGGTGTTTTTAAAAGTTATGTTTGACTTTATGACTTTCTGTATCGTTTCTGGGATGCTTACAACTCAAATTGCACTGCTGGAAATAATTTGTTTTGATGCACATGCTGTTTTTTTTTTTTTGCAAATTTGCATTATAATATTTATTTTCGTTTTTACTGCAGTACTTAAAAATTGGTGTATTTCAAAAATAAAACTATAAAGACACACAAAATAAATTTCCTCTGGTGGGAAACTATTTTGTGCAACTTTTTTGTATTTACAGTTTTGAGGGATAAGCCTCTTAAATTTCTCTAACTAGAAATATATGTAAAAAAACAAAAACAATTTTCAATTTTTTTGTAGTTTATTGCACTTCTCTGCAATTTATGTAATTACTATGCACTTAATGCATAATAGAATAATAGAAGTGCTTGGTGTAGCCCCATAGTTCTTGTAGTGAAGAAAGATCGGTCTATACGGTTCTGTGTGGACTACCGCAAGGTGAATGAGGTGTCACAGTTTGATGCGTACCCGATGCCCCGGGTCGACGAACTCCTGGACCGGTTGGGCACTGCTCATTTCTTTACGACACTGGATTTGACCAAGGGCTACTGGCAGAATCGCTTGTCTGCAGAGTCTAAGGAAAAAACGGCCTTCGCCACTCCGTACGGGTTGTTCGGTGCCCCAGCCACCTTTCAACGCCTCATGGATCGGGTGCTGCATCCGCACGCTGCATATGCAGCACCGATCTCACCCGGAAAGGTGCCCCACATCTGGCCTCAGTCGGGCGGTGGGGAAGCTGTGGCAGGGGGTGGTTTGCTGGCCTGCTGCAGAGGAGGGGTGAAACAGTGAGTTCTCTGGGCGGCATGGAGGCGGGGAGGGAACAGGTGTACGGGACTGTGTTAATGAGGGAGATGTGTTTTATGTGTGCCCACAGTGAGAAGGAGCAAAGGATGCTGGGAGAGAGTCGGAGTGGCTGCGTCGAGGCGGGTGCCAAAAACCACAGATTATTTCCCAATGAAAGACAGTATAAGCATAAAACAGTCGTGTGTGTGTGGGTCCTGTGTCACACGTGTATTCAAGAAAGACACAAACACAGTGAGCCACTCATGCCAACAGAAAACCCTGCCCGCCCATGGCAGAGGGTGGGCACAGACCTTTTCAAGCTGGGGGGGAAAACTTACCTTCTCGCGGTTGACTATCACTCTAGATTCGTTGAGATTGCTTTGTTAAATCCCAGAGGACCTCATGTCCAATAATGGGCCACAGTATTCAGGTCAAACCTTTGCAGACTTCGCAGCAGTGTACACTGTAAACCCGGATAAGTTCAATACACTTAAATCGTTTGAGGAAACCGATTCCCTTCAAATGATTTGAGTAATCAACCCAAAACAAAAAATTAACTGATTTAGTCAAGTAAACTTAAAAGTAAAATTGTCACAATTTACTATATTGAGTCATCGCTACCTAAAGTGTTTAAGTATTCAATATTTCAAAAATAATTTGTTTAAGTACAGTTAACTTAATACTAATAGAAAAAACTAAATTGTTTAAGTGGTGCTAATATTACAAAACTCACTTTTTTGCGTAGTGTTTAATTAAAAGCGTCTTTTAATTAAATGTATTATTATTACTAAAACTTAATATGTCAAGGCAAACACACTCAAAACCAAAGACCACTAAAGTGTTTTTTGTTTTTTTTTTACTTTATTTATAACAAAACAAGACTTTTGTTTTCCTTTGAACAGTATTACAATTTTTACACATGGCACTTCTAAGAAGACATTTCTTTCAGAAACAAACACAATATTTCAGTTGTTCCTAGCCACTTTTTGACAAGAATTTATTTGTGGTCTCTGAGGTAGTTTTTTTTGAACAGCAAGTTTTTTGTTTGCACAATTGGACTTCCAATAAAACATTTTCTTTAAAACAATCCTTTTAAACAGATAAAACTGTGTATCACAAGTAAAGAACTTTGGTGCGACACTCTGGGTAACAAGTTGTAACAGTAAAACTTATTTTCACAAAGTTTTTAACTTGGAAAAATAAAAACTATGGAATAAGGAATGGCCCCAGCGAGACAATGAAATTAAAGGAATAGTTCACTGATTTTACATAATAAGATATGTTCTTACCTTAGCTTTGACGAGTTGATGTGTACCAGTCTTGTCTTTGTGCGTGCCCTCAGTCATGCAAATGGAGCAAAGCCTCTCCCATATATTCCAAATACCTCCACTTTTTGCTCCTTTTAGAAGCTACCGAGCTCCCCCACGTTTTCCCTATTTATGTAAAATTACATGAAAAGTGACACTCTCCAAGTTTAGTTTAACTAAATTTAACGTGTGGATTTTCTAAGCCGATAAGAAGGGGTACTATATTACAAGGTGTAATAACACTGTAGGAGCACTTCTTCATCCCCCCAGTAACTCAGTCTATGCTCCAGAGTGCACTAGGGTTACTGCGCGCTTGTAATATAGTGCCCCTTTTTATCAGCTTAAAAAATCTATACGTTAAATTTAGTGAAACTAAACTTAGATGGTGTAACTTTTCATGTAATTTTACATAAATAGGGAAAACGTGGAGGAGCTCGGTAGCTTCTAAAAGGAGCAAAAAGTGGAGGTAGTTGGAATATATGGGAGAGCCTTTCTCTCGCACAAAGACAAGACAGGTATGCATCAACTCTTCAAAGCTAAGGTAAGAACATATCTCAGTATGTAAAATCAGTGAACTACTCCTTTAAGCCCTGGTTTTGCCATCCACTAAAAACAAAAAAAGACAATTACAAACACAATAATGACTTCCTGAACTTGAGAAAAAGCTGCTCAATGAAGAGTGAACATTCAATGTATCTATGCACACATTGAAAGCTCATTTTTTAGCCTTTGGAGTTTTGGAGGAGGATCGTTTCGTCCCAGATTCAGCATAATCTGCTGGATAAACAGGAATGTATTCTTCATGCACTTTGGGTACTCCAAGTGGAGTGCATAAGTCAGTCCAAACAGGAGACACATTGCCAAAGGAAGACTGCAGATGGAATCCATTACCACATTGCCCTCTAGAAGGATCCCCAGCTGGGAGGGGTTCAGTTCTTGCTCTGGACTTCCGTTTTCACCATTGAAGATGATTCCTATTGGGATTTCAAGGTCACCATCAGCAGCATTCTACAGAGGGGGGGAAAAAACTGTGAGTTAACCTGTTGGTGGAGAGTAACACAAGTATAAAAGGTCAAAGTATTGTATTTCTATAAATGCTCTTTATTATTTAAGTACGAGTTAATTGTTCAAATAAAAAAAAAAAAAAAACAGGAAAATTTGGGGAATGTGTAAGGCTTATTGTCATTATACAACTGTATAATGAAGTTTGTCCTCTGCATTTGACCCATTCTTCAATGTTGATAAGGCAGCAACCCGTCAAGAGAATGGGTTTTTGTAGATTGGCTGCAGGAGCCTGTACAGAAGGTTGCGACCAGGGCTGGACTGGGACAAAAAATCGGCCCGGGCATTTTGACTAGAGACCGGCCCACCAGGTATTATAGGAAAAACCATAAAGCCTTTGAATGAAAACAAACGCTGTTTATCACAGTGATGTACACGGTCTTGTTGGTATATATGTATCAGTCTAATAAACTTAAACCTGCATCCTCCCTATTCTGGTATTCTAAACAGTACCCGAAAGTAGACTGCTTGGTCGAGTTAACCTCCTGAACTATCTACAACACGTGGTGAAAACCTGAAAGTAAGACAGAGAAGACTAGAGGTGAGACATGATCATTACTGATTACTGATGACAGATTTAGATATATTTTCATAAATCATTCATTTGCCACATCAATAAACAGCATGGCAGGGCAAAATATTTTTTCTAACATGGCAACCTTTAAAAAGTGAAAGGAGATAGAAAGACAGGTGAGAAAGAAAAACTTAATTGACTTTTTGATGGCATTTCACACACAGTACTGGTACAGTATCTAGAAAATGTGGGAAAATACTGGCATCATATACAGTACTTAGCTACTTCTGAAGAAATTATGATGAAGCCCTAAAAAAATTAATATGTACAACAATGGATTTCTATACATTTTACATCAGATGAAAACGTTTGTTGTAAGATTCAGATAATTATTTGTTAAAAGCGAGACATTTTAAATGAGAATAATAAAGAAAAGTATTTCTTTGTGCCCCCCTTTCCCTGTTAATGCCCTACCTGCCCCCCTGGCAAAACTTTGCTAGACCCGCCCCTGCACAGTTACCAGCTGTCAGCTACGTAGAAAAGGATCCTGGTGTTATTTGTCTCTCGGAAACGGTTCATAACTTCCCTTCAACTCATTCATGTCACCTAAAAGGTAAACCTGTTTCTCCATCACCTGTTCAGCTCTGATGATTCAGTAAGGACATCTCCTGGTTTCATCTTCATGTTTCCCTCTCACCACATATACAAACCGACATCATGACCAGCAGCTTTACAGCTGTGACTCCAGCAAACATCAGCTGATGCTAGATATTAATATTAAATCAATTCTAACAACAGCTGATCAAGCTTAAACGTGCTGCTGTTGTTTAACGCGACATCCGCTGGTTTCCTCTTTCTGGCGCAAAGTGGGCGATAAACAAACAAGAGAGAAAAGCCGATCAGCTGATCATTGATCAGTTTCATGATTGAAGTAGAAACAGGAGAGGGAGGGGAGAGAATGAGAGAAGAAGACGCAGCTGAGCAGCAAAGACAGAATAACTCCAGCTTTGTGTCTTTTTCATTGTAGCTGAAGTACGGGACAAACTGTGTTTCTTTTCACCTCAATACGAAACTGAATACGAGACCATTCCGTTTTTTACAGGACGGTTGGAAACTCTAATAACTAACCTTATAAATAAAATAACATAAAACAAGTTCAACATCAATAACATCACAGCACCCGCCCAGCAGTATATAAACTCCGTCATGCTAGCTTAGTACGCAGTACGAGTTATTGTAACTGACTGTAAAAAGTCAGCATAACAAAAATAAACTCCACCTAAACTTGGTTTATATCTGACCCAGATAGACTGCAGGTCATACCTTCTTACCTGAAGTTCAGTTCACCGCCTCGGGTCTCTGCTCCTCCTGCCTTTCCGTCATCCACCTGCCAGCGTGTTGCATCTGCTGGCCTCCACCACTTGCTAATGTTACTGAATCTGTGGAAGCGCCGCAATAACCACCACCAAACAATTGAGTTATTTTTACACATCTCCCAGCATCTGGCCAATCGACCACCTTTCAGTGTTTATACCGTTACTGGAAAAAAACGGAAAAAAACACAGTGGCCCATAAAAACGAAAAATCACCATCGGCCCACCGGGCAAATGCCCGGTATGCCCGATGGCCAGTCCAGCTATGGTTGCGACCTAGGCTTAACCTGGAAGGAGGATTAACCTGTTGTGCATATTTTTGTAATTTTTCTTTCATAAAGATGATGAGCTTCATCTAACACCGTCCACTGGTTCACTCTTCTACTCTGGTCCTCCTCCTCTGACCGGGGCCGGAGTCCGGACCCGGGCTAACCCTGAACACGGTTTGGATGTGCTCACATCACACAATGGAACCGCGCGGTTTGGATGGACGAGGAAGATGCTAGAACCATTACGCATGAGCAGGGGTTAAGGCTGTGAGGGTTACAGCCTTAAAACATTTATAATAAATACTTTTCACTACTTTTCGGATTTCACTTATTGCGGGTTGTTTTTGGGACGTAACCCCCGCGGTAAACGAGGGTTCACTGTAGATTGAATTAGCGTGCACATTTGCGTAATGTAACATGCAACTATTTTTGCTTAAAGTTGAAATACAAAGATTTAACTCACCAGTTTGCGTGGAGGTTTGAGGAAAAGTACTCCCTATCGACTGTAGACTGAAACAAACATGTCCAATCCCAGGCAAAACCACCAAAAACGACTTGTCTTAATTTTTTCTGACAAACAAGTCCAGACGTCTCTTCGGTTCCAGTGCCGGGAAAAATATGGGAGGGGCAACAAAAACTTAAAAATAGTGAAAGTGCTTTCAACTAAACATAATCAGTAAACATCAAATTTACTTTTATTATTTGAGTGTTGAGTTTAAAACTTATTCTCTTGTAAAAAATTGAACTTAAACTATTTATTAGAATAAACTTAAAATAGAAAGGACCATGTTAAATGTATTCATTTTAGTGCATCACATGCAAAACAATATAGGTTAAGTGCAAAAAGCTTCCACCAATGAGTTCTGTCTGACACAGTTATATGATTTTAGTTTTACAAAGAAAATTAATTACCATCAGTGATTATAGCTAAACCATTTGAATGCAAATAACTTTTGGGATTACAGTGTACGGCTTTAAACACAAGCAGCCCCAAGTTTCCGTAAAGTAATGGAGAAGAAGAACGTGCTGTGCAGACTGTAAAAAATCTCCTGAAAAAAGCAGCTGATCCTTATCTAGCTCCTCTTGCCTATAGAGCTACACCACTGCAGTCGGGATACAGCCCCGCAGAGCTTCTAATGGGCAGACGTCTGCGAAACACACTGCAGATACTTCCATGGCAGCTGGAGCCTACACTGCTGGACAGCGCACTGCTCGCTCAAAAGGAAGGGGAGGAGAGGATGAAGGACACGGCAAACTTCAACAGGCACCACCGCACAAAGCCTTTATGCAGCCTGTCCCCAGGAGAGCAAGTTTGGTTGACTGATGTCAAAACTGCAGGCACTGTTATCCAAAATCACTCCACACCCCAATCATACACAGTGGAGCACAAGGGAGTGTGAGGCATAATCGCGTGCATTTGATTCCTTTAAGTGCACCAGTGCAGGAACCTGCTAATGTGCCTGTGCTGCAGAAACCTCAAACACCCAGTGTGATCCCTGCTACACCTGTTAACACTGATGTTGTCAGAACCAAGTCAGGGAGGGCAACAGTTAAACCTACAAAGTTAGATCTGTAAGAGGAAAAAGGTTGTTGTTATATAACTGTGTTATAATGGTTTTGTAGAGTGAAATGAATCAAAAAGAGTCGTCAAAAAAAAGAAGGGGGGGGGGAGAGAATAAAAACAAAAGGTTAAAAATGTCATGCAGTTTGACAGATGTTTCTGTCTTTGAGAAAGAAGAAATATCATAATCCACTCGAAAGTTCTGTCCCGAGACAAGAAATATTCAGTTTTTGTTTAAAAGGGGAGATGTGGTGTATTCATAACTGGCCCTGGTACATTTGTTGTACAGTGAGTCAAGAGTTGGTCCAAAAGTTGATTCTGTTTCTCCCAGTCTGATAAACATACTGTTTATAACATTATATAAACATTACTGTTTATAAGATTGTAAACCTGCAGTCAGCTGAGACTGAAGAAGTCACTTGGATGACTAAACGTTTCTCCCACAAAACGCTACGTCCAGATGAACAGAATCAACTTTTTGAGAGTCACCAGTAAATCTGCGACACCAGTTAAACTGGAACACCGGTCCGTTTGCTGGAAATGAGGGAGGAGCGGTGAAAGTGAAAGTGTTGAGCCTCCGTTCAGAGCAGCAGGAGGAGGAAGGTGGAGCTGAGGCAGGTGAGTGTTAACATGAATCTGTTTCTTCTTATGACATAAAATAATTCCACGCTGTTCGTGTCTGTGGGTGAAATGTGAGGCCGGTCGGCTCCTCTGAGCGCTGGTTTCCTGTAAGTAGAGAGGAAGTGAGTTTAGCTGAGCCTCCGTTGAGTGTGAGAGAGCAGGAGGAGAGTGAAGCTGTGCTGAGGCAGGTGAGTGTAACACCGGCCCGACTTTAATTATCAAAGTAAAGAACTTGGTGTCGTAAGAGGCCGCACGCTCATTGGATAACGACTTGTCAATCTCACGTTATTAGCCAATGAGCGTGCGGATTCACAGAAAGGCCCGCCCTTATCAGGGGATTTTTTAAAACCTAAAATGGCGACAGTGGAAAAGTCGCGGGCCGTTTGTTAATATGCGTACTTGTGTGTACTTGGTTTCTCGTGGACTCAAGTACACGCGTGATACGTCATCAGTCACAGACCAAATACTGCTTCGATTCAAAGTCCGCATCAGGCCAGGTCCGCTAAAAGAGTCGTCAGTGGAGTTCAGGCTGACTTTGTTAAACGGTGACGTTTGAGCCACTTCCTGTTCTCAGTCCCATCGTGACCGAGCTTTCTGTTGCTCTGATATCTGATATTGATTATAAACAGGCAGAAACATCAGGGGGATGTTCTTCGTACCTCGCTTACTACATCCAAGATCAAATGACACATCCAAGATCAAATCATCGCGCTAACTTTGAGCTCGCTAATCCGGTTCTCCGAACACACCTGTTGTTGACGATTAGTATAGCTGGATGAAGTAATCTGAGATCACTGGGTGGCTTAAAAGGGGCTACGCATCGATAGTAGAAACATTGATCGGCAACCCTGTGATTGGTCGGCGAAGATGTCGAAGGAGCGCGCGCAGTATTTCACGGCAGCAGACCAAGAACTCTTGATTGAGGGATATCAGGAGTTTCAGAGTTTAATTAAAACGCAAGGGAACACTGCAAAGGCTGCAAAAGCAAGGAGAGAGGGCTGGCAGAAAGTTGCTGACAAATTACACTCGTAAGTGATCCATGATATTACATTATATCATGTGATATTATATTATACCACATTATATTATATTACATTATATCCTCTTTCACATTAGAGCCACAACAGGACCCACTAGAACATGGGAAAAAGTAAAAGTGAAATATAAGAATATTCCACAGAATGGTAATATTTATCACTTATATTGCTTTTAGTCTATGACAAGAGACCCTGGAATAATCTGTTTGTTTATAACAGCAACCAAGAAAAGGGCAGAGCAAATAAAGACAGGTGGTGGTTCTGCACCCCCTCGTCACACCCCTTTTTGTACTGTGACATTTATTGACATTGTGGGTTTTTATGTGTGTAGTTTGACATAACACTCCATCACTTTTACCTGTTCCCATGCAAGGGGTGACTGAAGCATTCACAGTAAGTCGGGAGTAAGCATATACAGTACAGTAAGTATATATATATATATAGAGAGAGAGAGAGAGAGAGAGAGAGAGAAAGTAAATAATACCCTGACGGGAGAATCGATATCTCTCTATGAGCACACCGTCGCGCCGAGCTAAAGGATCCCGTCTATCCCGCAATATACGCTAAATTCTGTAAACTCTCCTTATCAATCTTGCACCTTCCTTGCTCGCGTACAAACGGACAGGACATGGCTGCGACAGACTTCCCAAATCCACCTTCGCTTTTTTAGCCGTGGTCTCTCATCTTGATTGCACGTAGTAATTTACTATTACTACCCTAAAATATGAATTACATCTGACATGATCTACTACATGTAATAGAATGATTAATAGTACATTTCCCTTTTTTTCGGAAATGACCTGTATGTATCTGTATGAAATCAATAAAAGAATCAAATGCTGCATTATCTTTAGTTACATTGATAATATTTATTTATGGTAAAACAGTGGCGAAATATCGCTCTTGCTTTCATATAACTGCAGCGGACATACCTGAGTGGCCGCGATCTAATCCTGTTTACATAAAGTGAACCTGCTCCCGAGCAGGCTTACTCTTAAGGATCTGTTGCTATGACAGCAAGTCCCAGATGAGCTTCGGAGAACCGAATGATCCAAGATCACGCGAAATCGTCAACATTCAAATCCGGCTAACTTACTTAGCGAGGTACGAAGAACAGGCCCCAGGCCCCAGGTCTGATCTGAAAATCTCTTCATAAAAACTGTTTTTAAGTAAACAAAAGTTGTGTCCGCGTGAGGCCGCACGCTCATTGGATAACGACTCGTCAAAGTCAATTTTGAGCCAATGAGCGTGTGGAGTCAAATTAAGCCCCGCCCCTATCATGACTTTTTTTGTTAAACTAAAATGGCGACAGAGGAAAACTAATCTGTCAATAATCCTGAGCCAGGAAGTAGTTTACAGAGCAGAGGCTGTACTCAGTTTTATTACTTTTGTACATCATTTATTCAACAAGTTATAGATAAAGGTAGAGCAGAACTCTCACTGACATTAAAATATCTTTAGAGACAAACTGCAACGATATAACAATAATTATTTTAAAGATAGTTCAAGTCATGAAAAAGTTTTGATTGTTATGTAGAACACAGAAGGTACAACAACACAGTCATAGATATAGTTGTAAATCAGGCCATTTCTGTACTTTATATATATGTAGCACACACAGAAATATCAGCAGTCACTTTCAATCGTGACACTAGAAAATGTGCACTTGTTCCACTGACAGAGTTTTTCACTTATTACCATCAGAAACATCTTGTATTAAGTAAGAGATCAGCCAATGGAGTCACTGTCTTCAAATATATCTCAGTGAAACGTTACGATTCAGGTTGTGTTCTTCTTGGTGCTGGAGACAGTGTAGGAAACGTGGTCTTACAGGCTTAGCGTGACACAGTCTGTCAGCAGCATACAGACGGTGTGTCGGGGTCTCAGGATCAGAGTTTACCAGAGAGTCCTGTGCTGCTCACAAGCAGCACTTTGGTTTAATGAGGTCACTTCCTGCAGTGACCCTCAGCTTCTCTCCAAAGGAGCCGTAACATGTGGGCTCCTCACCGTGATGATGATCCCAGTCTGAGCTCCTTCATGTAGCTATGACAACGTTTGTCTAAAGAGCACAAAGAGCTGATAAACACATGAAGTGTAGGAAACATCAGTCGCACTCTGAGGATGATTGTCAGCACGCTGGCAGCTTACCAACCTGTGATTGGTCCTCCTGATGACCAGCAGGGTCATGTGACCGCTTTGCCTCAAGTTTCTCCCACTGTGTTTGTTGAGCTGTTACCCACTGCCATGCTGGTTAATGTGACCTGTGTGTGTGTGTGTGTGTGTGTGTGTGTGTGTGTGGAGGTCAGACCCTGTGAATAATGTGATGGTGTTTTTGTAAAGACTCTGAACCTCTAAAATAACTGTTTAGGGCCAAAGCTCCAACATTAGAGTCGGTGTGATGCTTCCAGTACAACAGCACTGTGTGTGTTTGCCTCTCAGACTAACTCCACCCTGACATCAAGAAGATGGAGGAAGAGGACGGAGCAGCAGCTGCAGCATCCAGGTGTGTGTCTGTGAGGAGTGACGGGGTTACACAATCACCTCCACGTTACAGTCATGGACCTGCAGCAACAAAGTAAGAACACGACTGACTTTATTAGTCATTTAAAGATAACCATGACACAATCATTGATCTGTGATCTGTGTGGGCGATTGTGGCTCAAGAGTTGGGAGTTCGCCTTGTAATCGGAAGGTTGCCGGTTCGAGCCCCGGCTTGGACAGTCTCGGTCGTTGTGTCCTTGGGCAAGACGCTTCACCCGTTGCCTACTGGTGGTGGTCAGAGGGCCCGGTGGCGCCGGTGTCCGGCAGCCTCGCCTCTGTCGGTGCGCCCCAGGGTGGCTACAGTGTAGCTTGCCATCACCAGTGCGTGAATGTGTGTGTGAATGGGTGGATGACTGGATATGTAAAGCGCTTTGGGGTCCTTAGGGACTAGTAAAGCGCTATACAAATACAGGCCATTTACCATGTGATTGGCTCAAACTGTGTGATCTGAGTTTGGTTTCTTGTTGTTTTCTTGCTGAGATCAGTTTAAGTGAAGTCAGTGCAGCAAAGAGAGAAGAGCTGAGAACAAACTGACTTCATTCACATCACTGGCAGAGAAACTGTCTGATGATTGGCTGACCTGTCAGCGTTATGAGGCAGCCATGATACCACAGAGTGATCAGCTGATCATAAGGCTGTCAGAGAGGACTGATCCTCATGTTTGTGTTTGCAGAGGTCAGAGGTCACAGTCTCCAGTGTCCAGCTGTGCGTCTGTGAGGAGTGACTGGTCCAGAGGAAGACCTCCAGACTTCAGTCATGAACCTGCACCAACAATGTAAGAGAGCTGCTGACTCATTTATGGTTGTGTTTTTAAGTCTGAAACCACTTTACAATTTTATATATTTATCCATAATGTGATTTAAATCTTCATCGAATGTTCACAGAAATTCTTAAAGCAGAGAAAGAGAAGGAGAAACCAAGTGAGAGAAGAATATTAGACTTGTTTTCAAATAAAAGATCCAGTATAAAACCTACTGTTACATTTATATTTGAGTTTTATCTTTATGAGAACATGTTTGTGTCTGTGTGTGATCAAAGGAGGATACTCAAGTGTTACGTTCTTGTCCAGGGGGACAGAAGTGCAACATGAGGGTTAAAAGGAAGCTGACTCTGGTGCGCCTGACTGTGTTTTTAGGCAAAGTTAGGCGCACCCAAATGTTTCAACCGCATCGCTTAACACTGCAGTTTTACATGTGCACATTTTTTAAAATTGCTGTCCATACAGTCAACATTGATTTATAAATGATTCACTGACAATCTTGTCAACACAAAGTTTTTTGGAGTTTGCTGCTGCCTGCTGCTGAAAGGCAGTGTGGAGAGGGGACACTTGGGCGTTTATCGCAGCATATAATGTGTCGATTTGATTCAGTTTTGCCTCAGATAGTCAGAAATATTATCATTCTGATCATTTATCAGTGCTGACACTGTGAGACTTCATCAGAGGCGTGAGCATTGCAGCAGATGTGTCAAAGTAACAGAGGAGAAAAACATTCATGACAATGTTCATCAAATGTGAAGCGTAGTTTGGATCTTCTTTTGCTGCTGGTTCAGTGAATTTTGGACGGAGACAAAACCTGCAGCTCAGAATCAGCACAAAGAAAGACGTAAACACAAAGCGCCGACCCGACGATGCATCAGAATCAGTGAGCTGTCAGCTTATGGTCGCACTCTAGAGCCCTGCAGGTGATATCTAAACCCTGCAGGACACGGCCCTTGAGGCCTGGAGTTGCCCACCCCTGCTCTAAAGTGACACACAAAGGTTGTGAGGCCAAGGACGGGTCTGCTGTCAGCTTCTGCTGGGACACAACTGTTGGAGAACGTTTTTAAAACAGCTGCTTGGTGATGGACGTTAAAGACAGAGGACACACACAGAACAAACCCACCGTGATGTAGAACATAACCAGGGCAGTAACGTGAGGATGATGTTCATCAGGCTGCAACATGTTCTAGCCTCTGAGCTCAGAGCTGAACAGTGACAGGTTAGGGTTAAAAGGACGTAAGACAAGAATGTCTGAGTTTGTTCATCCTGAGATCAGGAAACGTGGTGTTTCTGTTCCAAAAAGAGACTTCAGTCCAACTCTGTTTACTGGTTTTCTTCAACAAACTGAGTTTGTGTCTGACTCCTCCCTCCTGCTGCAGCTGAACCAGCTGACTGACGCTGAGTCATTTCCTCATTCATGAAGTCAAAGCTGTCAAAGCTCAGAGGAGAGACTTCATCTGTAGACGTTTGTTTATACAAAAACTAAATCCAACATTAGTGTGCTGCATTTATTCTACATGTCTTTCACTCGGTGTGTGCGGGCAGAGACAGCAATACATCAGATATAATCAGCGCAGAATAAAGCCTAGCTGTCAGACTGTTAGTGTCTCTGTCTGTATGTTGTGGTGTGGCTGTAGCTCAGGTGGTAGAGCAAGTAACCTAACAATCAGAAGGTTGGTAGTTTGGTCCACATCTGCTCCAGTCTGAATGTATCCTTGAGCAAGTTACTAACCCCATGTTGGTCTCCGAAGCATCCACCAGTGTGTGAATGTTAGAGAGAAAAAGTGCTCGTTTGTCTGTTTAAAGTGCTCTGAGTAAGAACCAGTCTATTTATTGTAGACCAGTTCAACCTGTTCACAATGAGATCCACCTCATAAATGTATGGCTCTTGAAGTACAGCAGTAATATAGGCCTATTAAACACCACATACAGTTTACACGAGACAATCTTATTTCTTATATGAATTTTATTTATTTTATTTATTATTTATTCCTCCCTCCTGCTGCAGCTGAACCAGCTGACTGACGCTGAGTCATTTCCTCATTCATAAAGTCAAAGCTGTCCTTCTTCTGCTGACTGGTAGAAGAAGTGAATTTTCCTGGCTACCAGGAGCTTTGACATCCAGGCAATAGTTCCTACGGCATCTCCCGCGCCCCCACTGATTCTCACGTGGACCCCACTCATGGCTGGGATCGTGGCACGGCGGCATCGTGGAAAAGGGCTGTGTTTTTACCATCAGCATTTTGGCTCTGTGTGCTCCCTTGCCGTTTTAAGGCAAGGCATAGCACAGTTTGAGAAGGACTGCTGTAGAACATTTAACTGAAGGTCGTCTGTGTGAAGCTTTACAGACAGAACACACTAAACCATAATCAATTTATTGATATAATCAGACACTGATGGAAAGTGTGTGTCAGTTGGATCTTGGAGATGTGAATGTTTGAGTGAACATGAGGCTGAAACGAATGCAGCTATTTGAGTTGTGTTTGATGTGATATGAATGAAACATGTTTGTGTTTGCAGGGGTCAGAGGTCACAGTCTCCAGTGTCTATGAGGAGTGACGTGTCCAAAGGAAAACCTCCAGACTTCAGTCATGAACCTGCACCAACAATGTTCTTCAGTCATGGAGCTCAGCTGACCATGTAAGAGAGCTGCTGACTCACAGAGTTCAAAGGTTGTTTGCATTTGGGAGCCAGTTCAGCTCACCTGGTTGAACTGGTTGAAACCTGTGACCATATGTCACAGGTTTGATTCCAACCATGTGTGTCCTCCCTCACTGTCTCTGTCCTGTCTGAAAAGTCCTCGCTGTCCTCTCAGACAAAGGCAAAGAGGATGTTTAAAAGTCTGAACTGAGATCACAACATGTTGCTCAGGTTCTTGCTTTTCATGGCTGTTTTAACAATGTTCAGAAAAGGGCTGTCATGATGGTAGACTTTGAAAGTTGCCCAGGAAAGGACTCATTACCCTTTCCCATGCCCACCATCCATTCTCTTCCTCTTATCAGGGTTGCTGGGGGGCTGGAGCCTATCCCAGAAAGGCTCAGGAGTCCACATAGAGTTGATGACACAGGCTGCACAGTCTGTATGTAGTTGATGCCAGATTTTTCTCTGCTACAGTCAGGAACTTTAAAAGAAACATGACCGTTTTTGGACACAAATAACTGTTACCTATCAAAACAACATAGACAAGGCAAGTTTATTTATATAGCACAATTCAACAACAAGGTGATTCAAAGTGCTTTACAGAGACATTAAAAACAAAAACAAATAAAAAGCATGATTTGAAATTGATTACCACAAACAAACAAACAAACAAAACAGTATATAAAATCAAAAATCAGACAGTCAGGACTGAAGATGTGTGTTGCTGAGCTCGGACATTATCATTTTATTATTAGCCATAGCTGCTAGCTGTCAATGATTTTAGTGATGATGAAATGTGTCCACAGAGGGAGGAAGAGGAAGAGGAGTGGTGTTTGTGAGGAGGAGCAGCTGTCCTGCTGTGCTTTGTGTCAGGACGTCCTGAAGGATCCAGTCTCTACCAGCTGTGGACACTGGTTCTGCAGACAATGCATCTCCTCATACTGGGACCAGTCTGCTTCATCAGGAGACTCCTCCTGTCCCCAGTGTGGAGAAAGATCCAGAAGCAGAGCTGGACTGCAGACAGCCAGTCAGAGCAGCTGTGTACAAAGTAAGACTGAACATCTGTCTGCTGATGGACTCATTTCTGAAAACTGGACTTCTTGTGTTGTTCAGACATTGAAGAGTTTTCTTTCTCTTTCTTTCAGCAGATGTTGGTCTGCAGGAGGTTTTAGATGAACATAAGATCAGTCTGAGGAGGAGATGTGAACGTGTGACTGAAGGAAGTGATGAAACAGGAAGTAGAAGCCTCCTCAACAGGATCTACACTGAGCTCTACATCACAGAGGGACAGAGTGAAGAGGTTCATACCCAACATGAGGTGAGGCAGCTGGAGACAGCTTCCAAGATGGACGTCCTCCATGACGCTCCAATCAGGTGCCAGGACATCTTTAAAGCCTTACCTGACCAACAGAGAGCCATCAGAGTGGTTCTGACCAATGGCGTGGCTGGTGTTGGAAAAACCTTCTCAGTGCAGAAGTTCACTCTGGACTGGGCAGAGGGCTTGGAGAACCAACATGTCAGTGTGGTGGTTCTGCTTTCATTCAGGGAGCTGAACCTGATCAGAGATGAGCAGTACAGTCTTCTGGAGCTGCTCCATGTTTTCCATCCAACACTACAGAAGGTCACAGCAGAGAAGCTGGCTGTCTCTCAGCTTTTGTTCATCTTTGACGGCCTGGATGAAAGCAGACTTTCATTGGATTTCACCAACAGGAAGCTGCTGTCTGATGTCACACAGAAGTCATCAGTCAGCCAGCTGCTGACAAACCTCATCCAGGGGAATCTGCTTCCCTCGGCTCTCGTCTGGATAACTTCCCGACCTGCAGCAGCCAATCAGATCCCTCCTACATGTGTTGACAGGCTAACAGAAGTACGAGGCTTCACCGACGCCCAGAAGGAGGAGTACTTCAGGAGGAGATTCAGTGATGAAGAGCTGTCCAGCAGAATCATCTCCCACATGAAGACATCCAGGAGCCTCCACATCATGTGTAGTATCCCAGTCTTCTGCTGGATCACTGCTACAGTTCTGGAGCACATGTTGACTACAGAGCAGAGAGGAGAGCTGCCCAAGACCCTGACTGACATGTACTCACACTTCCTGCTGGTTCAGACAAAGAGGAAGAAGAACAAGTACCCTGAGGGACATGAGAGGAGTCCACAGGAGCTGACGGAGGCTGACAGGGAAGTTCTTCTGAAGCTGGGGAGGCTGGCGTTTGAACATCTGGAGAAAGGAAACATCATGTTCTACCAAGAAGACCTGGAGCAGTGTGGTCTGGATGTGACAGAGGCCTCGGTGTACTCAGGAGTTTGTACAGAGATCTTCAAAAGAGAGTGTGTGATCTTCCAGAAACCAGTCTACTGCTTTGTTCATCTGAGCATTCAGGAGTTTCTGGCTGCTGTCTACATGTTCCACTGTCACACCAACAGGAAGACAGAGATGCTGAGGAATTTCCTGGGAGATTTTTATGATTCTCATTATCCTGGAAGGAATCCCGATAATAAACCATCTCTGGATGATTTCCATAACAGAGTCATGTATAAATCCCTCCAGAGTAAAAATGGCCACCTGGACCTGTTTGTTCGCTTCCTTCATGGCCTCTGTCTGGAGTCCAACCAGAGACTCTTAGTAGGTCTGCTGGGTCAGACAGAGATCAGTCCAGAAACCATCCAGAGAGTCATCAACAACCTGAAGATGACTGTGAACAGTGATGACATCTCTCCTGACAGAAGCATCAATATCTTCCACTGTCTGATGGAGATGAACGACCTCTCAGTACATCAGGAGATCCAAGAGTTCCTGAAGTCAGAGAACAGATCAGAGAAGAAACTCTCTGAGATCCAGTGCTCAGCTCTGGCCTTCATGCTGCAGATGTCAGAGGAGGTTCTGGATGAGTTGGACCTGCAAAAGTACAACACCTCAGAGCGTGGACGACAGAGACTGATTCCAGCTGTGAGGAACTGCAGAAAGGCTAGGTGAGTCACACTTGATTATTCAACATCATCAGCATAGAGCAGTAGATTTGTTATTCAGAAATACATCTGGTTTTCTGTAGGGTTTTTTTAAAAGTCTGAAATTAAAATTAAGGAAAATAAAAGATTTCAGATATCATGTTTCTAAATTAAATTAGCTGTCAGTATCATTTTATAGATGAATACATAGCATAGCCATTGTGATACATTTTGTAAGGTTTTGTCACTTAATTTGGATGTTCCTTTTGTTATCTCGTTTATTATTTTTTTATGATGTAGTGATGTGGAATAAGTCACTGTTAACCTCTAATAGGTAATTAACTAGTTTTCTTTACTGAGACAGAGTATTGAATTAAATAGGTAATTAAAATAGTAGTGAATTAAATAGGAAAATACAAACTAGACAGATACATACGTGCGAGTTTATATGCTGGTGTTTGCTTGAGCTTAAGCAAATGTATAAAGGGAGGTTGTTGTAGAGGACATATTTTCGTATTTCATGTTGTTGTGAAGGCTGAATCTTCCCTTTACTGCCACTCTGACATTCCCAACATCATTTCAGACAGAACTATATAGTTGGTGGAACATTTCTAATCAGATCAGGATTCACCAAATGTCTCCAAATACTCACTGAGAGGAAACCTTGCAGCGTGTCCTGCATAAGAAAGCAGATCCATGTCACACCCTGTTGTGGACTGTTGTGGAAGTTTTCCATTTAAATAAAGCCTGCAGATGAGTGGTGAGCGGTAGCTAACATTCTTTAATCAAAACACACAAAGAACAGACAATCAAGCTTGGTGGAGAGCCTACATGACCACGGGACAGGTCAGCATAGTCTCACTGAGCCTAACATGGCTCTCAGTTAAATACCTTCTCCAGGAACAAAAGGCAGTACACAGCTGTATCACACCTTAAGGTTCACACTCCCTTGTGGAGTTGTCTGCTTCCCCCTACTTCCTAACTAGACCCCCACCATTTGTCTTACAGTATTGGTGTGAAACATGTTTAAATCCTGTGGCACCAAGGCATTATACAATAAAATAATGTGATTAATACATAAGTAAAAGAAATTCCTATACATGGACATAGACGTTCCTACACTGTGGAAGTTTCTGTAGTGCTAATAGAGAGCACCAGACCCTCTGCCACTTTTTCTCTACTCAAGGATATTAAATGTAAACAGTGATCAAGATTCAATGAAAGAAAGTTTGATGCAAGAGAATCAATAAAGACAATCTGAATCAGCAGAGGTGCAGCAGGACCAACAAACTAATCATCAAGGCTGGAAGCATCATTGGTCAGAATCTGAAGGTGTTTGAGTCAGTGAGGGTCAGAGGTCACTGAACAAACTGCTCTCCAGAGCTTTAAAGTTAGAATCACATGACTGAGTTATATACGTGAAGCTGTTTGTACATAGAAGGGATGAAGAAATTCATAAAATAAAGTTTTTCAGATTGAGAGAGTGTCCTTTTGCCCAGTTAACCCTCTGGGGTCGATGGACATGTCGCTGCTTTGAAATCACATGACCAATTTACCACAACATAGCAACAAGATGCAGCAACCCAGAGTCTCCATTACAACTTGGGTAAAAGTGCGGAGTTCAAACTGTATAACAGTTTTTAAATTGCGCAGATAGGCCAGGTAAAACCAGAGTTATGATAGAAAATACACACAACGTTTGTTTCTGAACAAAACAGAACAGTGGTGTTTACAGCGGGAAGAAAAGGTATGAACTGCGTTTTCTACGGACAGTGCTAGCAAACACTCTCCACTTGCGAGTGAAAAAAGAAAAAGAAAAAACACCCCTTCCCTATTGGTGGTAAAGTTGACCATGTCAGCCAATCAAAAAAATGATATGGCAACATGTGGCATTTGGTTGTTTAGGGAGAGGGGGCAGTTTTAGTAGTGACAACAGCGCGAGAAAACGAACGAGTGAAAGAAAGAAGGAGAGTTTTCATATGTGAGAGATTAGTGACGTTTATTGTGCTTGGAGGCTATAGTTAGTGAGTACTGTAGTCATTGTTTTGTTTTGTGTGTCAGTTCTACTAGTGAATGTCACATTTGCTCCAAAAAACCCACCAAAGGCAGATTGCAGTGTAAACACTGTCCCCACATGGAAAACAGGAGTTATACATGCATTATTCGTTAAACATGTTTGAGGTTTTTACAGTAAAAAATATAACTTTTTTCTACTCGGATTTTAAATTTTTTTTTCTGAATTTAGATCAATTGTGCTAATATAGTATGTCAAAATGAAAAAATAACTCCAATTTCAGATATTAGAGGTTGTGCTTAAAATAGTGATACTAAATAAGGCAAGAGAAACAGTTTTTAAAGGTGAAATATAGAGGTAAAATCAAAAGTAGTCAAAACAGCCAATTATACCCTGGACCCCAGAGGGTTAAGCGAAAGTCAAGAGTCCGCAGCCTATGATTGATTGATTGATTGATTGATTATACTTTATTCATCCCGAGGGAAATTGGGTTAAGGCTGCCAGCCGTGCCAGCGCCGTCTTACCCATCCGACCATACATACATCACACAAATATCACATGGGGAAGACAGGTCAGAGAGGTATAACATGGAAAAGCACAACATGAGGAAAAATAAGGAGAAAAAAATAACTCCCCCCAGACTGAGCTCCAACAGGGAGATCAGTTTGAGAACAGAAAAAAACACCTCTGCACATAGCACATGAAAAAAAACTCTTAATACACCAAAGAAACACATGACGAGCAACAGGGATGGGTAAAGGGTAAGAGACATCCAATGTAGACAGTACATCCGGGCCTGCAGCCTATGCGCTGGTCTCCATGATCCACCGTCAGCATCGGAGGGGAATAAGCGTCGAAGGCGTTTGGATGCAGTGGCCTTAGAAGAATATGGGCAAAAGAGTCAAACAGTCCTCTTATCAGGGAGATTTTTCTTGTTCCTGCCATCCTTGGCCTTCGAGCGTCCAGCTGGCGTCGCGCGGTTAGCCGTGTTAGTTAGTACGAACAGACTGAATGAGAATTTTACAGTTGTTCTTAATGTCTATCACTGGTCACCAGGTGTATCAATTTCCTGTTGAAGAGCCATGAACTTCTCCAAGATCTACAACAGTCTGAGTACTCACAGCTCTCCCCAGACTTTTGATCATAGTTTGATCAAAGGTCTGTTTGATCAAACTTGATAGTTTGAACAAGTGTAACCACTTTCTTCAATTTCCGATAAGCCGGCTCCGACCAGCAAGGACCCCGTTATCATGGTTCCGAATACGTAGATGTCTTCGATGCCCTCAATCGACAGTCCCGCCAGGCACATGACGCGCCACTTTTGCCACCCAACCATCGCGTATCCAGCAGGGAATGTCCCTCCAGGACATTCCAACTCTCCCAAATCCAGGCTTCTCGTCGAGAAGACAATGTCAATGGCATTTGGGGACCAGTTGATCAAATCCATAATTCTTCTTTAGGTTTTAGAGAACAGGACTAAGAGGCTCTTCTGGGGTTTAAAGATAGACACGACTAGACAGAAGACATGAGATGCCAAGCAGGCAAGATACCATGAGGGAGATGGAGAAAAGAGAGCCAAGGAGAACGTTCCCCCACGTTGAGCCGATGTGTGTTTCTCCTTGTAATCTTGTAATTATCTCCGCTCTGACCTCAGACTAGAGTTTTCTGCTGTGAGCTGTGGACAGGAGGAAAATGGAAGCAGATGGGGAGAGTATGTCAGATTATCTCAGGTGAAGCAGTGACTGAGGATCAACAATGAGCAGGCACTTATAAGGACTGTAGTCCCTTTGTTTTATTCAGTTGGTTTGATGTTTTGAAATCCAACTGCCAAAGAGATTCATGAGATAAAACAACAATCTGAAGCACAGATGAGAAAAGCAGATGTTTTCAGATGATGACATCAATCTGTTTTGTCTTCATATACATTCAGTCTGTGTTTATAATGCAGATTTTCTGCTTGTATAATAACACATTTTATATTTTCTATAATCACAGACTGACTCAGTGTGGACTCTCAGAGAGTCACTGTGAAGTTGTGGCCTCAGCTCTGAAATCCAACCCCTCCAATCTGACAGAGCTGGACATGAGTGAGAACAACCTGCAGGATTCAGTAGTGAAGCTTCTTTGTGCTGGACTGGAGAGTCCAAATTGTCGACTGGAGACTCTGAGGTGAGTTTACTTATGGAACGCCAGGACTGCCATAATGAATTAATTAAATACACCAATAAATAATTAAATGTGACAATAATTAAATAAAATTGGGAATAATTAATTAAATATTTTTGACACATTTAATTTATTGTTGATACATTTAATTAATTATTTATTTATTTTACATTTCAATTCATTATTGACACATTTAATTATTTAATGGTGTATTTAATTAATTCATTATGGAACCTTGACTCCTTCAGGTCTCACCATGAAATAATTTTATATGTCAACCTCACCCATCAAACTCAGGGGGCGGGGAGTCTTCATGATGAACACGCTGTTGCAAACTCTCCTCCTCTCGGTGGAAATGCGCTTTCTCTTTCCTCTTTGTATAAAAACATTTTAAAAGTCAGTTTAATCTCAAAATGCACTGTTAAATTCAAAACACACCAGTCTAACACATGTGCCAGTGAACCATTAAATTTCAGTAAAACTATGCAGTTCTGAAACGTAACTTTAACCTCAGCCAAACCGATTTGCTCAGTTGTAAATAAAACAGCGAAGTAAACGTGACCCGACAGACAAAACCTGAGTGAATTGAGTCCAGTGTTTAACCACTGAGCGCTAAAACTCAGGTGAGGTTTCAAAGCTGTGTGCCGGTGATTGGACATCAGCCGCTGATAAAGTGGGTTCGCCTATAAAGTGCTCTGTTGGGAAACAAGCTCCAGCATCTCTGCGCTCGGGAAAAAAACTATATTTACTTATCTTGTGCAGAAAAATGTGTTGACATTGCGTTATATCGAGCACCGGCTGCCCAGTTAAACTGTGACTATCACCAGGTGACGTGGGCGTGTTTCTTGAATTAGCAGCAGGTGTTAAACAGCTGACAGGTGAGGAGGAGGATGCATGCAGGTAAACTGAGGGCCTGTTGAGCTGATCGCTGGTGTCGTGAGAAAAATGTCAGCTCGTTCTCTATGTTACAGAAGCACAGAGACAGAAGACCAGGCGGAAAGATACGATCATTCGGTGAAAATGAGAATCTGTGAATGCAACATGTGGAACACGGAGAGTGGAATATGTAAACCCCCCCGCCCCCTTCCCCTCCAAAAACACCCAAACAAACAAAAAACAGTTAAGCTGGAACCCCGGGGCTGTGAGCTCGGTACACTCTGTCAGCTGACTGTTAGCAGAGCTAGTAACATCTCTGAAAACATCTTAGCACTTGCTCTATGTTGACAACCTGACCAGACATGTGAAGATAACGTCGCGACATTACAGAAAAACGGGGTATTTTAAAACTTTACACCACCATTGCTGCCTGTGATTTAGAATTCATTCTGGGATACCTGGCTGCCCCAAGTCCACACAAGCAATCGATTATCTAGGATCGACCTGTCTTGAGTTACTTTGAACGGCAACCAATCAAATGCTAGAGAAGCTGCAGTGGCAGCGTTAACCCTGCCCACTTAGTTTGATTGGTGAGGCTGACAGATAAAATTATTTCAAGGCGAGACATGAAGGGGACATTAGTGCCATAATGAATTAAATAAACACATCATTAAATAATTAATTAAAACTGTCAATTTTTTTGAATGTGTTATTAATTCATTAAATATGTCAATAATTAATTAAATGTGTCAATAATTAAATAATTAAATGTGTCGTAAATATTGTGGCGAGCTCAGGCACAGAGGAGACAGAGGTTTCGTTCGGGAGCACCCGTTTATTTAAACCCTGCCGACAACACTGGCGCGAGCTCCCTGCTCAGTGCGGCAACAAAAACACACGGCGCCCTCTGACCCCGGAAAGCCACCTCGTCGCAGCGAGAGGGCGTCACCTGTCCCCATGGCAACAAAACAAACATAACTTTAAACAGAACTATAATAACAGAACATGAATAACAATAACAGAACTCCGGACAGCCCTGGCCCGCTACATAGCCCCCACCTAAGGGGTCAGTCGTCCCCGACAGCCCCATTACCCCACAAAAAGTCCTGTAAGTGTCCGGGTGCCTTCCTCTGGCGCACCGGCCGGTCTCGACCGGCGGGGGAAAAGTCACTCGGATCAGAACCTGGGGTGTCACCAGCATCCCCTGCCCCGGCGTCCACCGGAGCGAGCGGTCGATACGGTGAAAGACTGTCCCGGTGCAACACCACCATGCGCCCCGGGCCCGGCATGCGGATACGGTACACCACCTCTGTTAGCTGCTCTACGACCTCCGCCGGCCCTTGCCAGTGACTGCACAGTTTGGGGGACACTCCTCTCTTGCGAACCGGGCAGTACACCCAAACCTTGTCGCCAGGCACGAAAGCCTCCCCCCGGCACTTGGTGTCGTAGGCTCTTTTCTGTCGTACTCCGGCGCTGCCCTGGGCCTGGCGGGTGTAGTCGTGAACCACCTGCAGCCGCTCCCTCAGCCTCCTGTAGTAGTCCATCTCTGGCCCACCGTCAATCTCCGGCTCGGGGGGGGGACCCAAACACCAGATCCACAGGCATCCGAAGCTCCCGCCCAAACATCAAAGCGGCAGGCGTGCACTGGCTGGACTCCTGAACCGCAGTCCGATACGACCAAAGGACCAGGGGCAGGTGTCGGTCCCAATCCCGCTGATGGCGGCTGGTGGGAATGGCGAGCTGGGTAGCCAGTGTGCGGTTAAAACGCTCAACCAAGCCGTCGCTTTGCGGGTGGAGCGGTGTGGTTCTTGTCTTCTCCACCCCCAGCCGCCGGCAAATCTCCCCGAAGACCTTCGATTCGAAGTTGCGCCCCTGGTCACTGTGGAGCTCAGCCGGGACCCCAAAACGGGCGAACATCTCCTCCAGCAGCCTCTCTGCCGTCGTCGTTGCACTCTGGTCCGGCACCGCATAGGCCTCCGGCCACTTTGTGAAATAGTCCATCGCCACCAGCACGTACCGGTTCCCTGACTCCGTAACGGGGAAAGGCCCTAGGACGTCCACTCCCACTCGCTCCATCGGGGCCCCCACCAAGTACTGCTGAAGGGGGGCAGTGGAGCGTTGAGTGGGGCCCTTCTGCGCCGTGCAGGTGTCACAGCAGTGCACGTGAAGTTCCACATCCCGTCGACAGCCAGGCCAGTAGAACCGTCCCCTGAGGCGGCGGAGAGTTTTGGTGGTCCCATAGTGGCCTGCCCCCACCGAGCCGTGGACAAGCTCAAGCACCTGCGACCGCAGCAACCGAGGCACCAACAGCTGCAGGAGATCTCTGCCCTGACCGGGGGCCCGCCATCTCCGGTACAGGAGGCCGTCGTGGGTCTCCAGGTTGTTGTGCTGGGAGTAGTAGGCCTTCACCTCGGGCTCCTGACCCGACACCCCCGTCCAGTCTGGGCGTTGCGCCGCCTCCAGCCAGGCCCCCACCTGACCCAACGTCACGTCGGCCTCCTGCTCCCGCTTCAGCTGCTGCGTTGTCAGTGGGAGCCACCCCCCTCCGCTGGCTGTGGCCTGAGCAGTAGCCACCCCCAGCGCCTCCTGAGCCTGCTCCTCCTGTCGCAGACAGTAGCGGCACTCGACGGCCATGCAGGGCCGTCTGGAGAGGGCATCAGCGTTGCCATGCTGCCGACCTGCCCGATGCTGGATCTCAAAGTCGTAGCCCTGAAGGACCTCCAGCCAGCGGGCCACCTGACCTTCTGGGTGTTTGAAGTTCAGGAGCCAGGTCAGAGATGCATGGTCAGTGCGCAGGAGGAACCGGCAACCGTGCAGGTATGGCCGGAAGTGCCGCACCGCTAGCACTACGGCCAGCAGCTCCCGCCGGGTCACGCAGTAGTTCCTCTCGGCTCGCCCCAGAGCACGGCTGAAGTATGCCACCACTCGTTCTCCGGCCTCGCCCTGCTGGGAAACGACCGCCCCGACTCCTACATTGCTAGCGTCAGTGTCCACAATGAAAGGTTGCCGGGCGTCGGGGTAGGCCAGAACTGGGGCTCTGGTGAGGGCCTCCTTCAGCTGTGCAAAAGCCGCAGCGCAGGCATCACCCCAGCCAAACGGCTGGCCCTTGTCAGTCAGGCGGTGGAGGGGGCTGGCTATCGTCGCGAACCCCTTGATGAACCGACGGTAGTAGGAGGCTAGGCCCAGGAAGCTCCGCAGTTCTTTGACGTTCGAGGGAGTCGGCCAGTCCCGGACCGCAGCCACCTTTGCGGAATCGGTGGTGATACCTTGAGCGCTGATCACATGGCCCAAGAACGTAGTCTCTCTCGCCAACAGCCGGCACTTCGCAGGGTTGAGCCGCAGCCCAGCTCGACGGATCGCGCTGAAGACCTCGCTCAGGTGAGACAGTGCACTGTCGAAGTCACCACCGTGCACCAACAGGTCATCCAGGTACACAACACAGCGGCTACGAGGGATGTTCACGAGCACCCTCTCCATCAGCCTCTCAAACGTCGCTGGCGCATTGCAGAGCCCAAATGGCATGACCCTGAACTGCCACAGCCCCTGTCCAATGGTGAATGCAGTCTTAGGCCTTGCTTCGGGGGCCAGCTCCACCTGCCAGTAGCCGCTGCGTAGGTCGAGGGAGCTGAACCAGCTGGAGCCGGTAACGTAATCCAGGGCCTCGTCGATCCGTGGAAGCGGGTCCGAGTCCTTCTTGGTGACTGCATTGAGACGGCGAAAATCCACGCAGAACCTCGGGCTGCCATCCTTCTTCCCCACCAGGGCCACGGGTGCCGCCCATGGGCTGTTGGACGGCTCGACTGAATTTTTAAAGGATAAAATGCAGTTTCAAAGCAAATCAATTCATTTTCATTTCAATTTAGTGATGATCATTTTCAAACCATAAATTCAATTTCAAATTAGACTAATTCAAATTCAGTTATCAAAAGCTTTTATTCAAGTTACAATTCAGATTCAATCCGAGCAATTCAAATTCAAATTTAACTTATTCAAATTCAGTTTCTGATGGCACAGATTTCTGCCCATACTGCTTCCTGTTGGCTTCAGCTGTTTGGAGTTTCCATTTTCTAAACTTCTACATTCTGAACCTTCTTCAGCTCTGAACAGATGATGAAACACTGAATGATTTCAAGCTCACACTTTGTCTAATAAATTTACACCTTTCATTCTTTATACAGATTGGTGGACTGTGGTTTGTCAGAGATCAGCTGTGATTATCTGGCAGCAGCACTTAAGTCCAACCCCTCGTATCCCAGAGTGCTGGACCTGAGTGGAAACTACAACAACCTGCAGGATTCAGGAGTGAAGCAGCTGTGTGTTCTTCTGGAGAATCCACGATGTCGATTTGAAACTCTGAGGTCAGTCACCATGTTTTAGTTGTGCTGAGATTAATATGATGTGAAAGTTGTGCTGACACTGTGGATCAGTAGGCCCACAGACCTCTATACAGGAAGTCTGGTTCAGCTCTTTGTAGAACTTATGATCTCTGATCTTCTGAGTCCGACTCAGTATGCAGAGTTCTGAGCTGATGTGGGTGAGGGGACTCAGGCAGCCTGACACACTTGATGTCCATGTCTTCCCTGCTTCTCCTGATACAAATAAACATGAGTGTCCTTGCAGGTCAAATCTCATCAGTCACACCTGTTAGTGCAGCTCTCCTCCAGATTGTAGTGCTTGTTAAACTAGGATGGTTTTAGAAGCCTGGACCGCAGATCCAAGGAAGAATATTATTTGGAAAGGCTAAAGCAACCTATTAGAGGCATTTGCACTAACATATCATTATCGTCATTATCATAGTTTATTTATATAGCACTTTAAAAGCACACAAGGCTGACCAAAGTGCTGAACAATAGAAATATAAGAGACACAATAAGAATAATAAATATGATAAAATAATAAACATAGTATTAACAATAAAATATAAGTAAATAAAAGTCAGTTACCCACTGAGTCAAAGGCCAGTGAATATAATGTGTTTTCAATCTGGATTTAAAAACCAGCCAAGGCTTGCAAAATTTCAAAATCCCTGGTAGCCCGGCACTCTTCAGTTTTTTGGTAGCCCAAAATAAATTTAAGTAGCCCGAATAAAAAAAGAGAACAATTTTTTTATGTTTTGTTTCCCGTTTTGTTTCTGTTACAATATTAATGTATAATATTGTAACGGAAACAAAAATTAATCAAAAAAATGTTAAAATACAAATCACAACAACTGTATAAAACTTACAATCATCAACTCAAATACTTGGTTCTAATTGAACAGAAATTTCTATGAACTTGTAAGAACTGTAGAACATGAATCAGTCTGTGTCAGATCCTGAATTTGACATTTCCACTAAAGTCACGGGTAAGAGGCAAGTGGAACCCAGATCTAGGACATTTGCTTTTTGAAGTTTGCAAAGACTGCTGAATTTTGCCAATGGTAGTTCACTCTTTGCAACATAGTACGCTGTTCTAAACAGATTTTTCAGGTTTATTTTTAGTATGTTTTTTGCAATTGGTGTTTGTTCTGGGAAAGATATTGGAGACTGAGCAATAATGCATTTCTTGTATTTCTCATGGGTTCTAATGGGGGCCTTTCTTAAAATTACTGTTCCCAGTAACAAAGGCGCTTGTCGACTCAGAAATCGAGGGAAAACCAACAACACACCCGGCAGAACATTATGTTATTTACAGGGATGCACATAAGTGGTCCGCAGGTGCGCATTTGCTGTCAAAAATAAAAGACGCCCACCAGATAAGAAGTTGCAACGCGCGTTTGCGTCCATATAAAAGGCACTGTTTGTGTCTGCTAGAGTGGGATTTTCACGGCACATTCTGCACCACATCTCTGTGCGTTCATCATTTGTTTGAAGCCAGCTCACCTCCTGCAACCACTTTTCCGAGAATACGCGCTTCTTTTGTGGTTCGGACTCCTTCTGACATTTCTTTGGAGGTGGAGGAACACCAAAGTAATTGCTTAAAGGAGCTTTCTCCTTCGACATCTTTAAGAGTTCTAAACAAATGTCTGTCCTCCTCCAGAAAATCTTATGTACGCAAACGCGCGTTGCAACTTCTTATCTGGTGCGCGTATTTTATTTTGACAGCGAATTCGCACCTGCGGACCACTTATGTGCACCCCTGGTTATTTAGCTTGTCATATTGCAGCTACAGAAATTCTTTTGTCCATAAAACCATAAAGCTGCACTTCTTTCTGCCTTATAGTCTGATTTGTCATAACCTTTCCGTTTTGTGGCAAGCTTTTCTGTGGCTGTCACTTCTTCACCCTGACCTGTCTTATTTGGCTCAGCAGAACTAAAATATATATCCTGCTGCTTTTACACACGCACTCACATAACGCTGAGCGATTCTCTGCGCGATCAACCTCTCACATGTTTGAGCTTGCTGCGGGAGAGTTCACTTGTCATGTTTGCATAGTAAGCTAACGATTGATAAGACGATGTCAGAGGAATTGGTGCGCAAATTATCGTGCCTCACCAATCAGTACTGTCACTCTCTATACACAGTTCGCGCGCTTGCAAAATGAACGCAAAAAACAAGCGCAAATTCAAACGCAATTTCAATATGTCACATATTGACAGTGGCTCACCGATGCCAATGACATAATTACCCAGCTACATTTCCGAAAGAATGCAAAAGCATTGACATATATTTTTCCTTCCTATAATAGCCCGACGGGCAGGGCAGAGATAGATTTTGGTAGCCCAACTGGAAAAATCGCTAGCCCCGGGACGTCGGGCTAGTGATTTTGCGAGCCCTGCTTAAGTTATTGCTACCCATCTCCGCCTCTACCTTATCCTTATTTTGGCTTTTTTTTTTAAAATTTCTGATCTGATCTCCTTCCTAATTTCTCTAACTTTCGAGATATTCCAATAAAAGCTTTTTTCCTTTCATTAATCAGCCTCATAAGAGCTTTTGCACAGTCTTATAAACTGGCAGGAGATGCACAGTGTTGTGATCCGAGGATCCGAGGGTGGGGCCTGCCACAGATGTATACAGGGAGTGCAGAATTATTAGGCAAATGAGTATTTTGTCCACATCATCCTCTTCATGCATGTTGTCTTACTCCAAGCTGTATAGGCTCGAAAGCCTACTACCAATTAAGCATATTAGGTGATGTGCATCTCTGTAATGAGAAGGGGTGTGGTCTAATGACATCAACACCCTATATCAGGTGTGCATAATTATTAGGCAACTTCCTTTCCTTTGGCAAAATGGGTCAAAAGAAGGACTTGACAGGCTCAGAAAAGTCAAAAATAGTGAGATATCTTGCAGAGGGATGCAGCAGTCTTAAAATTGCAAAGCTTCTGAAGCGTGATCATCGAACAATCAAGCGTTTCATTCAAAATAGTCAACAGGGTCGCAAGAAGCGTGTGGAAAAACCAAGGCGCAAAATAACTGCCCATGAACTGAGAAAAGTCAAGCGTGCAGCTGCCAAGATGCCACTTGCCACCAGTTTGGCCATATTTCAGAGCTGCAACATCACTGGAGTGCCCAAAAGCACAAGGTGTGCAATACTCAGAGACATGGCCAAGGTAAGAAAGGCTGAAAGACGACCACCACTGAACAAGACACACAAGCTGAAACGTCAAGACTGGGCCAAGAAATATCTCAAGACTGATTTTTCTAAGGTTTTATGGACTGATGAAATGAGAGTGAGTCTTGATGGGCCAGATGGATGGGCCCGTGGCTGGATTGGTAAAGGGCAGAGAGCTCCAGTCTGACTCAGATGCCAGCAAGGTGGAGGTGGAGTACTGGTTTGGGCCGGTATCATCAAAGATGAGCTTGTGGGGCCTTTTCGGGTTGAGGATGGAGTCAAGCTCAACTCCCAGTCCTACTGCCAGTTTCTGGAAGACACCTTCTTCAAGCAGTGGTACAGGAAGAAGTCTGCATCCTTCAAGAAAAACATGATTTTCATGCAGGACAATGCTCCATCACACGCGTCCAAGTACTCCACAGCGTGGCTGGCAAGAAAGGGTATAAAAGAAGAAAAACTAATGACATGGCCTCCTTGTTCACCTGATCTGAACCCCATTGAGAACCTGTGGTCCATCATCAAATGTGAGATTTACAAGGAGGGAAAACAGTACACCTCTCTGAACAGTGTCTGGGAGGCTGTGGTTGCTGCTGCACGCAATGTTGATGGTGAACAGATCAACACACTGACAGAATCCATGGGTGGCAGGCTTTTGAGTGTCCTTGCAAAGAAAGGTGGCTATATTGGTCGCTGATTTGTTTTTGTTTTGTTTTTGAATGTCAGAAATGTATATTTGTGAATGTGGAGATGTTATATTGGTTTCACTGGTAAAAATAAATAATTGAAATGGGTATATATTTGTTTTTTGTTGAGTTGCCTAATAATTATGCACAGTAATAGTCACCTGCACACACAGATATCCCCCTAAAATAGCTCAAACTAAAAACAAACTAAAAACTACTTCCAAAAACATTCAGCTTTGATATTAATGAGTTTTTTGGGTTCATTGAGAACATGGTTGTTGTTCAATAATAAAATTATTCCTCAAAAATACAACTTGCCTAATAATTCTCCACTCCCTGTATGCACCTTTTATGGAACCATAACATAGATCCTGAGTCTTACGGAAGTGTCTGGGTTCACGTACTGATAAAAATTGCCCAATGTTTTCTTCAAGTCACAGCGATTAAAGTCGCCAAGAACGATATTAGGGGCCTCTGGAGAGAGAGATTATAGTGAGTGGATAACGTTGGAGATGGTGTCAGTCGCATTCTTTGGATTTGCTTTAGGATGGATGTAAACGATGGTGATATTGATCTGCAGGAATTCCCTCGGCAGATAAAACGGTCTCAAAGACACAGAGAGGAGGTCAATGTCAGACAGACACATCTTGTTGGGTCCAAACATTTGACCCAGCCATACGTGCAATTTACTTGCAAGGGGAGGTAGCGATCACAAGCTGACTTATGAGTAGCTCCACGGTCCCGAGCCAAACGTATGGGAAACCTGAAGTTTAGTTCCAGAGAAGAATTAGGATCAGAATCCCTGAGCCAGGTCTCTGTGAATGCCATTAGACATGTATCCCTGTAGTCACATAAATGTGCGACATTCAAATGCAGTTCATCCAATTTACTCCTCAGAGACTGCACATAACCCAGGATTATTGATGGCAAAGGAATACGATTGTATCGTATTTGCTTCCTCAATCGCTGATGTAGACCTCTCTTCTTACCCCACTTCCTTGCTTTGACACACATTTGAAACACTGAAGGGTGAAAAGAATCCAGAAACAGGCCGTTCCACCGAAGATCCAGAAGAAACTCCTGTGAGTATGTAATTGTTTGTGAGTAGCAATGACTCCAAACAACTGTTAGGATTGCCAATAAAACCATGCGAAATAAAAACCCGATCTTCGTTAAAAAGAAAGTTCCACAAAGCACAAGCCAATGATATACGATTTCCTCAGGCTCAAAAATTAAAAAACATAACTCAAAAATGAAATGAACTAAGTTAAAACACAGAGACAATCTGCTGGTCGCTGCAAGAGCAGTGCTCTCCTAAGTCACACATTCAGAGATCAGAGTGTCCTGTATGCGCTCTCATTGACTCACATTCACTCTCATATGGCTAAAGCCTGTTTCTACACAGGCTGACCTCAGGAAATCACATGGGGGCTAGGTTTCACACTGAGCTTACCTGAAACCCTGGCTGATTGTGACCTACACCCGTTTTTACACCTTGGTTCGTGTGATTAGGTAGAGGATCAACAGGGGGGGATCATGACCCCCTTGGGTGGACATTCACCTAGGGCTTAAATCTGAGACTCTCCACCATTTCAGCTCAGAATGGAAGCTTCTCAGATGAGAGGTGAAACGTCTTCAAGCAACTTAAACACGTCCAGACGCTTTTCTTTCCTCCTTAGACTACGATGAGCTGGATGACAGAGAACCTTCACAAACACCTCATCAGTGGGACTCTCAGAGCTACCAGCCCTTTGCTACAATCACAAAGCTCTTCATTGAAATCAATGATATAAAAGCTGGAATCAAATGAGTCCAAGTCTTCTGCTGATTCAGCATCACATTCATCTTTGGTCCTTGTTCTGCATCCCCACCATGGACTTCATTCCTTTCCAAGCCAGCCTTGAATGTCCTTTATTCAGCTTATCCTCTGCTTTACTTTCAGACCTGATTTTAGCTGCTTTATCTCTCTTTGAACAATTTTATGTGCCTCAATCTTTTTCTTCTCTCCCTCATAACAAGACAGCTTCTTCTGACTGATAACATGTTTGAGTGATCAGGGCTACTTATTGAGGAAAATAATTCCTGTTTTTAAAGTAATCTCCATTTTTCCCAGAAAGAAATGTAAGTAGAAATAGATGATCTAAGTGAGAATATGAGCCTTTTAAAAAGGCTCTTCTGAGGCTGCTGCCAGTGGTCATAGCCTCCAACAAAGCTCTGTAATTAAATATGTGCTCATACATTCAGTTTTAAATATTTTTAAATTCTAGCTAACACAAATCGGGTGCAAACAATAAAAATAAAAAAAAATAAACATAAGAAGTCATGACTGCTGACGTCTGAAAAATCTATAAAACTACTAAATGATCATCATTGTTCACTTTGTTCAATACTGAATACATTACATTACATTACAATACTTGTTCTCTTGGCTCTTGGTGAAGGCAGTCGCAATTTTCTCCTCTCCCCCTTCCCCTTATCTTCCCTGCTTAGCGTCTTGTGTCCCTGTCTTGTCTCGTCTGCATTACTTTCCCTGGAACACTCTCTCACAGTCTGTTCTCTAAAACCTAACAGAGAATTATGGATTTGATCAACTGGTCTCCGAATGCTATTGACACCCTTTTCTCAACGAGAAGTCTGGGCTCGGGAGAGCCCGAGTGCACTGGAGGTACTTTCCCTGCCGGGTACACGATGGACGGGTGGCAGAAATGGAGGATCGTGTGCTTGGCGGGACTGTCGATCGAGGACGCTGAAGATATCTACCTATTCGGAACCATGATAACAGGGTTCTTGCTGATCGGAGCTGGCTTGGCCCTGGATTATCGGAGAATTAAGAAAGCGGAACCGGCTGTTCAAACCCCCCAAAGGCTGCCCGCTGGGATTGAAATGATGGGACGAGGCATGAGTCCTCAGAAAGGGCTCATTGAGTGCAGCATGGTTAACACCTTAGAGAAGCTGACGGCTGCCGTGGATGCTCAGAATAACACCTCTGAGCGTATATTGGGATACATCAGAGAGGGGTCTGCTCAGTATAACAGCTCTGAGCGTAAGATGGATCAGATCGTCGAACGGCTCACAGCAGTCGTGAGTTCTCAGAATCGACTCTCTGAGCAAAAGAATGACAAGACCATGGATCGCAAGTTTGACAACATCATAGAGAGGCTCGCAGCTCTCCAACAGGAGATTGAGAGACCAGTGTCGGAATGTTAAAGAACAGCTCTAAAATTCTCATGAGCTGCTTGTATAAAAGAAAATCAACGGAATCAACATCATAATGCGGATACCTCTTCGACGCCAGCTGGGGGCTCAAGGCTGGAGCCGAACAAAAACTCCCTGATAACGACTGTGTGTTGACTGTTCTTCCCATTCCATGCAAGGTCACCTGGGTTGGCTGGCGGACTGTTTACTTAGCCTGGCAGGGCGAAGGACACTGTCTCAGCTGAACTATGGATACGCACATACACTGACGCGCACTCACTGATCCCCCCTCCCTTTCCAATGCCTTTGATGCTTGCCCCCTGCTGGAGTACACGGCGGGTCTGGGCCCGCGCTGGAATGGTAGCGCTGGGCAAGATGACTGCTGTGTTTCCCCCGGACTACTGCTCACCCCCTACCCTACCCTGTGGCTTGTCACGTGCTCCATAATGTTGTACTGTGGACATTTATGTGCTCTCTGTGCAGAGGAGTTTTTTTGTTTCCTGTTCTCATGCTGTCCTCCATAAGAGCCCAGCATGAGTAGAGGTCTCTTTTTCCTCTTCTACTTTCCCGTTGTAGTGTACTTTTCCAGTGTTTTTCTGTAATGCTGCCAATCTCCGACTTGTATCCCCATGTGATGTCTGTGTTGTGTGTGTAAGGTCGGGGGGTGTTCTATTCCACTGCAGGGTGACCTGCATGTGGCCAATAAAGCCTTTCATTCATTCATTCATTCATTCATTGCAGCAGAAATTCTCCGCATTTCTGAAATATTTCCGGGTGTCATAGAATAGAATAGAATAGAATAGAATAATCCTTTAATTGTCCCACAAGGGGAAATTTGGTTGTATCATCAGCAAAAACACACATATACAAACAGAACAGGACACAGAACAGAAGCACAATTTTTACATATTTACATCATGGACAATAGTTACCAGAGCAGAGTACAGTACAGTTGTTTAAATTAGCGTACACATAGTGTGCAAACATAGCAGGATACTGAAAGATATTTAAATAGTTAAGAATATTTAGAATAATTAGAAAAGTGCAGATTGTTTATTGTACCTGTGCATTAAAAAGTAGACATGTAACTTTCAATAAGTTAGTGTATATATAAGCTGAGAAAAGTAATGTGCAAGTTATAACAGTAGAAGTTGTTACAGCGCTGATGTAAACATCTATGTTTGTTGGGAGCAGTTCTGATTGTACAGTCTGACAGCTGCAGGGAGGAAGGACCTGCGGAAACGCTCCTTCATGCATCTAGGATGCAGCAGTCTGTCACTGAAGCAGCTCTGCAGTTCAGCAACATTTACATGCATGGGGTGGGAGACTCTGTCCATCAGAGATGTTATTTTGGCCAGAGTCCTTCTGTCTCCCACCACCTGCACTGGATCCAGGGTGCATCCCAGAACAGAGCTGGCCTTCCTGATGAGTTTATCCAACCTCTTCCTCTCAGCTGCCGATAAACCGCTGCTCCAACATACCACACTGTAAAAAATGACAGATGCCACCACAGAGTCATAGAAGGTCTTTAAAAGCGCTCCCTGTACTCCAAATGACCTCAGCCGCCTCAGCAGGTAGAGTCTGCTCTGACCCTTCCTGTAAACAGCATCAGTGTTGTGGCTCCAGTACAGTTTATTATTCAGGTGAACACCCAGGTACCTATAAGAGTCCACTATCTCAATGTCCACTCCCTGGATGTTCACCGGTGTCAGTGTGGTGGGTCTGCATCTCCGGAAGTCCACCACCAACTCCTTGGTTTTCCCAGCGTTGATCAGCAGGTGGTTCTGCTGACACCAGTCCACAAAGTCCAGAGTCCACTGTCTGTACTCTGAGTCGTCCTCACCTGTGATGAGGCCGACTATGGCAGAGTCGTCAGAGAACTTCTGTAGGTGGCAGCGTGGGGAGTTGTGGGAGAAGTCTGCAGTGTAGAGGGTGAAGAGGAACGGTGCCAGCACAGTTCCCTGTGGGGCCCCCGTACTGCAGACCAGTGTATCAGAGACACAGCCCTGTGACCTCACATACTGTGGACGGTCTGTGAGGTAGTCCAGTATCCACTGGGACATGTGGTGGTCCACTCCCGATAGCTCCAGCTTGTCTCTTAGAAGTCGTGGCTGGATGGTGTTGAAAGCACTGGAGAAATCAAAGAACATGATCCTCACAGTGCTTCCAGGCTTCTCCAAGTGAGTCAGAGCTCGGTGCAGGAGGTAGATGATGGCCTCCTCCACCCCAATGCCAGGCTGGTAAGCAAACTGCAGCGGATCCAATGAAGACCTCACCAGGGGGCACAGATGGTTTAGAACCAACCTCTCCAGGGTCTTCATCAGATGCGATGTCAGGGCTACCGGCCTGTAGCTGCTGAGGTCCTTGGGATGGGAGATCTTTGGTACCGGTACCACACAGGTCTTCCACAGCTGTGGTACTTTCCCCAGTGACAGACTCAGGTTGAACAGATATCCTAGGATGCCACACAGTTCATCTGCGCAGCATCTCAGGAGCCTGGAGCTGACGCCATCTGGACCTGCAGCCTTCCACACCTTGATCTTGCGAAGCTCATTCCTCACTTGAAGTGCTGAGATAGAGAGAGTGGATTTTGGGGGAGGAGTGTGTATGTTGGAGTCCACAGAAGCCGGGGGTGGGTGTAATGACTGGGAGCTGGGAGGTGTGAAGCTGAGAGGTGTGAAGTCCTGAGATGAAGGACAGGCAGTCCCTGAAGATGAAGGAGATTGCAGCAGGGGGGACGATGCTGTGGGAGGGGTGGGTGGTTGATCAAACCTATTAAAATATTTATTTAGGTCATTCACCCACCCCAAGTCTCCTGCAGCCTGGGGGGTTGGTTTTTGTCCTGAGATTGTCTTCAGGCTGTTCCAAACCCCTCTGATGTTGTCCTGTTGCATCTGCTCTTCCATCTTCCTCCTGTAGTTTTCCTTCCCTTGCCTTATCTTCCATTTCAGCTTCTTCTGGACAACTCTCAGCTCCTGTTTGTCTCCAGATCTAAAGACTCTCTTCTTCTCCTTGAGGAGAGCCTTAATTTCAGGATTTATCCATGGCTTGTTGTTAGAAAAACACCGTACCTTTTTGATGGGTACGGTGTTGTCCACACAGAAGTTCATGTAATCCATAATGCAGTCTGTGATGCTGTTGAGGTCATCCTCCAGGGGGCTGCAGAGGTTGTCCCACACAGTAGAACGGAAACAGTCCCTCAGGGCCTCTTCAGTCTCTGCCAACCATTTCCTTACTGTGGTTTCACTACTGGTTCTCTGTGTACTAAAGGTTTATACACAGGCTGGAGATGAACCAGACTGTGATCTGAGCCCCCCAGGGGAGGGAGAGGCGATGAGCTGTATGCCTCCTTGGTGTTGGCATACAATAAGTCCAATGTTTTATTGTCTCTGGTGTGGCAGGTAACATACTGGGTGACAATGGGGAGAGTGGAGGACAGGGAGATGTGATTAAAGTCCCCAGAGATCAGGAAAAGGGCCTGAGGGTGCTGTGTTTGGAGTCTGCTGGTTACAGTGTGCAGGACCTCACAGGCTGCTGCAGTGTTAGCAGAGGGCGGGACATACACAGCTATCATAATCACATGTGTAAACTCTCGCGGTAGATAGTACAGTCTCATGCTAACCGCTAGCAGCTCAATGTCCTTACAGCATAGCGTCTCTTTGATAGATAAATGCCCAGAGTTACACCATCTATCGTTCACAAACACAGCCAGACCCCCTCCTCTCTTCTTACCACTCTCCGCTGTTCTGTCGGCCCGGATCAGATGAAAACCATCCATGTTTACGTGTGAGTCCGGAGTTAGCGCAGTTAGCCACGACTCTGTGAAGCACATCAGGCTGCACTCCCTGTAGCTCCTCTGATGCCGGGCAAGGGCCGCCAGTTCGTCTGCTTTATTGGGGAGAGATCTCACATTCCCCATAATAATAGATGGAATCGCTGGCCGGTACCTCCTAACTTTACTGCGACGCCTGATCCCGACCCGAGTATCGCGTCTCTTCCTCCTCACCTCGTGGGGGATGTTAGCTTGCTCGGCGGTAGGCAGGGCAGCGGAGGCTCCGAGGGCTAACAGCCGATCCCTGCTGTAAACAATGGGAGGTCGGACCTCCACGCGCTCTCCGGACAAAGATGCCGTAAAAAATGTAATAAAGAACACCATTGTCCATAGAATTCTGAGCTCCATTGTGGGGGACAGCAGTCCACAATAGAAAAACAAAAACAATAAACACAAAACAACAGAGAAACATATATTAAAGAGAAAAAAGGACTCGGTCAGGTCGGAGCTGCTGATACTGGCTGCCAGCTCGGAGCGGCGCCGGAAGTACGCGGTGTCATGGTTACCAAAGCGCCATCTAGACCTGGCCTGTGGTTGTTATCTAAGTGATAATCATCAATTCTTCTAAAACAAATACAAAATAAAGAAATTTGACACATTTTGTTGATACCAAAAGCACACTGAACAGTGTGCTTTTACTGCTGTTCTCTCTTCACTTCGTCTCCTGTGATTCTCTCCACATGTTGCTCTGCATCAGTGCTCAGTTTCCTGACAAAAAACAAGATTAAATATTGCTAAATATAATAGTATCTCATTACGCTTCAACGTAAGTGGGGGTTTTTGTAATTGCTTATCTGTTATTTTTCAGACTGAGTCTCTGTGACCTGTCAGAGAGAAGCTGTGAACCTCTGGCCTCATGTCTCAGCTCTCAGACCTCTAATCTGAGACAGCTGGACCTGAGTAACAGTAACCTGAAGGATTCAGGCTTGAAACTTCTGTCTGAAGGACTGAAGAGTCCACGCTGTACACTGGAAACTCTCAGGTGAGATCAAGCATTGTTTTTTCATCAACTGACAGAATTAACAAATTAATAATAAAGTTAATCGTCTGATAAGAGGAGACATGGGGTGTTTTGAAGTGTAGTATTTTCTTATATTGAAAGGTTCTAAAACAGGAAATAGTTCCTGGGAACTGCTTCCTTGTTTGTTATTGTCCAAGTAGAAACCTGATGGTGAAAATAGTGATGAGTTTGCAGAGGTGAATCCACAGCACACAACAGAACAATGCTGTTGCGTGCTGAAAGCAGACTTCTCACAGATTCTGAGACTGCAGGTTTCATCACTGTGCAACCAAAATTCACTGAACCAGCAGTAAATGAACATCCAAAACTTTGCTTCACATTTGATAAACAGATGAACAGGGGGGTCCGTACTTTGTGTTTACATCTTTTTGGTGGAATCTTTTTACTTCTCGTCTGTTCACTTGCTGTTTTAGCTGTTTGGTGGTTGTTGAGATGGTTTTGTGAGCTTTGAGATTCTGACATTTCTGTAGATACCACACATGTCTATATCTAAATAACAGATCTGTTGGTACATCCCATTAAACCAGATGTTCTCCCTCACCCGTCATACCGCAGACATTGGGACTCAACAGCTTAAATGTTTATTGCTTAATTATTTTGTATAGTATGAATGGCTATAAGGTTTTCAATAGTAAGAAAAGTTGTAAAACTTAAGAAAATACAGTTAAAACTCCAAAACCTCTGGTTGTTTGTGGTAAGTAACAGATTAAAGGAGTTAAGAGCTATAAATTTTAATTATGAATGGCTTCATCGAGTCTCATTCAGGCCTGTGAGACTCATGTGTGCTACATGCACACATTAATATATCTCTGCCATTCAAATCCACTTTATTTTATGAAGTATTCATTACTAAACTGTAATTTTAGTCTTATTGAAGTCAGCAATTCTTATTTAGTGTTTTCATAAAAGCCTTATTTTTATCCACTTAATGGTATAAGGAAGAACACACAAGTGAGGTTTAAGGTCTTGACAAGTTTGAAACCTTTCGTCCTCCACAATGCAAAATGGGTGAAGACAAAAATAGATATCACTTTAGTCAGCTCATAATTTGATCAGTTCTACTCTCAGCTTCTCCTGTATATCTCCTATATAAATTCTGCACTCAGCTTTGTCGTCTCCAATATCCCTGCAATGCAGCCAGATGCTGCTCATTTTGTATTTTCACTCTTTCCTGACACACTTGCATTTAAATACAGCTCCCCGTTTCTCTGTGTACCGGGTCTCTACCACTGCACTTGCTGTCTATGGAACATTTCCGGCTTCTTTCAAATAATGGTATGATCCCAGTCTGGCTCTTTGTCAAGAGATTTATTCTAAAGACACTTCTTCAGCTAAGAGTCTAAGAGGAGAAACACACACAGACGCTGCAGCATTTACTTGTATACAAGGGCGATCACAGAACGCTCACACCAGAGTGGGGGCCCTGTGATGCGTGCTCTGTTCTTGCACTTGTCTTTATTTATACACAAGAAAAATGAATACATTTGACGTGAGCATGTGCGTATGTGATTGTGTGTGTGTGTGTGTGTGTGTGTGTGTGTGTGTGTGTGTGTGTGTGTGTGTGTGTGTGAGGTCAGAACTGCTTGTTTGACTTATTACTATCGCTGTGAGAAGACTCAGATACAAATAATCAGAAGACGTTTTGTGAAGAACAATCAGTCCTAAGCAAGGAAATGATCATCATGCAGCATTCTATCACAAGCAAACTTATCTCATTAAAAGCTTATACTGACTAAAAAATAAAATTTTCTATTGACATTCCCTCCTGTTGTCAGTATAACTTTTAAGTGAGATATCAGTATGTAGCTTCTTGTTGTACATTTTCTGTCACATCATCATTAATCACACAAAGTCTTCACATTCCAACAGGTCGGGGTCATCATCATCATCATTTGTCACGGCTATGTATGCAGCTACAGTGGAAACGATTATGCGGTTAATCACGAGTTTTAGACATGCCAATATACATGTTACAAAAACACAAAATAGAAGTAAAAATATTCCAACTCCGATGAGTAAGATAAGATAAGATAGAACTGTATTAATCCTATTAACTGTAAAATTCGGTTTCCAAATAGCACAGCACCGACAGAAGTTACAGAATGTGAGCAGAATACTATATATACACATATATAAATACAAAGACATATATAAATAAGAGTATACAAAAGGGATAAATAGAATAAATAAGAATACAAGGGAATTGCAAGTATTTCAAGTATTTCAAGTATTGAAGTCTATTGCACCGTTGGTTATTAACAAAAAGTATTGCACAGTGAAAAGGCAGTAGTAGTCTTTTTAGCACCTGTAGCCAGGAGCCAGTGTAAAGCCAAGAAAACCAATCACTTGTATTACTTACATAGTCCTGATTTTGGGCCTGCTGGATCTGTCTCAAGGCGTTCAGGGCGTCAGTCATGTTTGATGAGTGTACATTGTCTGGTATGTAAGTGCAGCAGGTGTTGTTGAAGGGGACGCAAAGTCCCCCTTTCTCTGCTAGTATCATGTCCAAAGCTACTCGATGTTGCATCACTGCGATCCGTAATGCATCAATTTCCTGATTCTGCTGTTCGTTGATCTTGCACGAAGCGTTCAAGAAGAGTCCAAAGCGGTAGTCCAGAGTTTCGATCCTCAGCATGTTTTTTTCCGGTTCCCACCCAGGGGAACAATGTGTGGAGTACTTTCTGTCCGGTAGTCCACAGTTTGAATTCCTTGGGTACGTTGCTTCCCCATATCGGGTCATGTGGTTGAAGTTTAGGGAACGTAGATCTTCTTTTCCGGCGTGCTGTAGAAGATAAGATAAGATAAGATAAGATGGCCTTTATTAGTCCCACAGGTGGGAAATTTGTTTTGTTACAGCAAAAGTGCAAAGTTATGTAGCAGAAATTAGAAAACACTGGAATGCAATAAAATAAAATAAAATAAAATAAAATACTATATACAATAGAATAAAATAGAATAGAATAATATATACAATAGAATAAAATAGAAATACAAATACTATATACAACTGAGTAGGAAAATACAAAAACACAACTTCGTCAGAAGAAGTTTGAAGAAGAAGTGGTGTTTACTGCGGTCATCCTGAAAGTGTGGTCTGACAGGAATATAGAAGCACACGTTCCTGTCCAGCCTGGGGGCAGTATGAAATATGCCCATTGTCCACATAGCCAGGCCATTCCTTGCACCCAGTACGTGCCGTTAGAAGGTCCACTCATATTCACAGGGGCGCCCTCTCTGAGGCCTGCAGTTTGGACACAGTTTGTGGTGTTTCCAACGGGTGTGTTACCTTTCTCTTGTTGATAACACATGGAGTGGTTCTTCCCTGGGAGTTGGTCCAGAAACACTGGGAAGTGGATGGATGTATTCCGGTTTGTCACATTGAAATCGATCCAGAAGAGTTGATCACATGTTCCATTACTAAGTCCAACAGCATGTGGGATTGTGTCATTGGTGATGATTCGGCTGTGTTGGAATCCAATGCCAGTGAAGCTGGCTGCACACTTTGCTTGAGTGTTGTTCATATATTCACCATATAGTGTGGGGTGTGTCGATGTGCTGGGCATATGAGAACAGACATAACAGTCTGTATTTGCCGATTCCGCCTGGGTCCTGTCGTGGATATAACGGTACCAGGCATTGTTCATCCAAGGATGGATGTGGTCTTGCGTCATGTCTCTTAGGTGGGAGTTGTCGTGCGTCCATCTTTTCTGTCTGCCTCGTGGTTCAGCTGTTATTGGAGTCAGCTGGGGTCCTGTAAGGGTGAGCGTCGTAGTCAAGGTAACCAAGAGGCAGTGTTGGGGAGTAATGGAATACATGTACCGCCGTTACGTATTTAGAATACAAAATATGAGTAACTGTATTCCGTTACAGTTACCATTTAAAAAGGTGGTATTCAGAATACAGTTACTTTGTTGAAATAAATGGATTACACGGCGGTACTTTCCTGTTTTATATTGTCGCCGGTCAGGATTGTTTGGGTTTGTTTGACAGCTATGTTCTGTTGTTCCAGGCGGCAGCGTTACGGTTGCCATGGTTACAGGGTGACTCTCTCTCTGCGTGTTTCCTAGGTGAGAGAGCGCTTTTTTGTTGTTGTTGTTGTGCTAAGCTAATAGGCAGAATGCTACAGGCATGGCCCTAAAGAATGTAGCCTCATGGGCAGTGTAGTCCGTGCCGCAGCGAGAATGGACTGCCATACACGTTATGTGTCTGTGAGTGAGGGAGGGAGAAAAAGGAAAAGTCCAAGCTGTCACGGAGCAAAAACGGGAGCTGAAGCATGTAAATATAATAATAACCACTCCAGCCAAGAAGATAGCCTGACGAAGCCATTTGTAAGTAAGCTATTAAGACTCAACTGTACACTGTGTTCGTGTTTTCCTCCAAAACAATAAGTTCCGTTGGAGCAGCCTTTCAACGCCTCTCTCTGTCTCTGGCAAGCAAAGTTGACCCAGACAACAAAGTAAAGCTATTTTTCGGCTACCAGCCCGACACGGAACCCACCGTATTAGCCAGAGGTCCCTTTACTACGGTTCGGAGACGCGGACCTTCAGTAACAGTAATAAATCACAGCAATAGTACATTCACGTAGTTGTAAACAGCATGATAATATATTAAGTAATCCAAAGTATTCAGAATACGTTACTCTCATTGAGTAACGTAACGGAATACGTTACAGAATACATTTTGGGGCATGTATTCAGTATTCTGTAGTGGAATACATTTTAAAAGTAACCTTCCCAACACTGCCAAGAGGGTCCACCTTCCCATGGTTGTACACACCTGCACCTGGCTGGCCTAAAGTTGATCGGATGGAGATTGGAGTGCGGGCTTACCCTACGGGGGCCCAATCGGCACTTCCCCCCTCACCCCCGAAGCAACCAAGCGCGAGTGAGACTTTCCTTTACTAGTTGATTTCTGTGAAGGAAGTGGAATCCTTGGGGACCTCAACCTTTTGGCAGTGGCTCTGATGTGGCTCTGATGTATCCAGGAGGGTCTCTCCGCTATTTTGCAGGCAGTTGGAGTGGCATTTCAACAGAAATGCACGTTCAAAATATTATCACAAAAGAGAATTTCCTTCATACAGTAAATTACTTGTGCTGCATCAATCAAACAGAAAGCATCTCACAATTTATTGTATTACCAACTAAATTTATTGTCTGATTACTGCTTGGTCATACCAGACTCTCTCTGTGTCTTTATTTTTTCTTCTCTGGACCAAAATAAATGTCAAGAGATTTATTCTAAAGAAACTTCTTCAGCTAAGAGTCTAAGAGGAGAAACACACACAGACGCTGCAGCATTTACTTGTATACAAGGGCGATCACAGAACGCTCACACCAGAATGGGGGCCCTGCGATGCGCGCTCTGTTCTTGCACTTGTCTTTATTTATACACAAGAAAAATGAATACATTTGACGTGAGCATGTGCGATTGTGTGTGTGTGTGTGTGTGTGTGTGTGTGTGTGTGTGTGTGTGTGAGGTCAGAACTGCTTGTTTGACTTATTACTATCGCTGTGAGAAGACTCAGATACAAATAATCAGAAGACGTTTTGTGAAGAACAATCAGTCCTGAACAATGGAAAGAACAATCAGTCCTAAGCAAGGAAATGATCATCATGCAGCATTCTATCACAAGCAAACTTATATCATTAAAAGCTTATACTGACTAAAAAATACAATTTTCTATTGACACTCTTAAAGTGTTTGGCCACATGGTTTGCTCATCATAATAACATCTCAGCCGTGCTCACACTGATTATCAGCAAACCTGAAAGTTCATCAATAATTGACATGAAATTATCTTAACAGCTGGATTTGACCCACGGGCCATATGTTTGACACCCCTGGTTTACACAGTTTAGTATTCAATGTAATAGTGAGTTAGCTCCCAGCTAACTGGCAAACTAGTTAACTAGCAAACCAGCTAACTAGTAAACCAGCTAACTGCAGCCACAAGCTGTGACTGCATCTTTCTAACAAGAGCGTCAGACACTCAGACTGGTTTTCTTTGTGGATGATGATGTATTCTCACTCTGATCCTTCATGGGGATGCTGCCATCCACCCACTGCCCCTGGATTCTTCACCATCATCACCATCAGCCCTCACAATACTCCACCTTCATCAGCTTCATGTTCAGGAGCCTGGATGGACAGTAATTCTTTCCATGGGTTATGGTGGGACATTGAGAGCTGAAGTCAAACAGCAGTGAGAAATGAAAGACTGATTCATTTCTATTTAGTCTTGTGATGTGCAGCTTTGTTCAGAGCATTAAGTGGGGCGTCCGTGGCTCAGGGGGTTGGGAAGCGCATCTGTAACCGGAAGGTCGCCGGTTCGATCCCCGTGCTCTCTGTCCTGGTCGTTGTGTCCTTGGGCAAGACACTTTACCCTACCACCTACTGGTGTTGGCCAGAGGGGCCAATGGCGCGATATGGCAGCCTCGCTTCTGTCAGTCTGCCCCAGGGCAGCTGTGGCTACAACTGTAGCTTGCCTCCACCAGTGTGTGAATGAATAATGGCATTATAAAGCGCTTTGGGTGCCTTGAAAAGCGCTATATAAATCCAATCCATTATTATTATTAAGGCCCAGTGTTACGGGTGCTGTTGGTTTCTCTGTTGTGTGACGTATGTAAATTCACCTGTGCAGACCGGCCTGATGTGACTGGTTCCTGCGGTGGCCGTGAGCTACAAAAGGGCGACTGAAGAGCTGCACTGGGTGGGATGTGTGTCAGACTTCCCATGCACCTGCCTCTGGTCCAGACGGCGCGGCCGCAGCTACAGTCTTTTAGCATAAAGTCGGGCATGTGTGTGAGGTGCGGAGTAAGTAGGGGTGAGCTGCCGATTATTTTGAGATGCCTTCTTTTCTCCTGTGTTTTTTAGACCAGGGGGGTCAGTCTGTGTTATTTCTTTTTCTTTTCCCTGGATAGGTTAGAGGGGAACCGAAGCATAGGTTGAGTTTTGTTTATTGTTTTGGCCTTGGCTCACCCCGAAGCATATACTCCCCCATTGTGCCAATAGTGTAAATAAATTATTGTTAAGATTCAAACGCTGTGGCTGTGTCTGTTTGGGCGTGGGAAGTCGCGTGACATCCTGCGCATCGTTACGGTCATTACGAGCCGGGTCGTAACACCCAGCAAAGATTACTGGGCATGTGAGCACTGCAGTAGTATTAGGCCCACCCTCAATGCTCTCATTGTTTGAGACGCATAATGACGCCCATTTCAAGCCAGCACTGGTCAACATCCCTCCTGTGACCCATGGCTTTTATATTCAGAGCCAGTGAGCACTTTCACAATAATCATGATTTTAAAAACTGTGATTAAAATAATTGCTGACGCTAATCGGTTAATGAGTTAACAGGTTAACTCAACCTGATAATAACAGGTTAAGTTGCCCTAATAATTAGACTTTGGTGACAAACTGATGTGATCTCCATGTTTCCTTTGTTGGACTGTGGGCGAGTGTCAGAACTGAATGTACTGAGTAACATGTAGAGTTTAAATATGTGTCAGTTCCAGTTTTAGAGCTCTAAAGTGCAGCTATCATGTTAGGAATATGTTAGGAATAGACAGAAACACTGAGGTCAAATCTTTATTTTACCACTCGCTGCATTCTTGATGTTCATGAATTCAACATGTTCATGATTGTCTCCAGCATTAATCTCATATTTCCATTAAAGTGTTGAATTTGACTGTTTGATGTTCTTTATGATCTCTGGCAGCAGTTCATCTGTAGGCTGAGCTCAGTCCATTCATTTAGTGAAATAATGTTTAAAGGTCTCCTTGTTATGTGAGCCCGCACAGATCCTGAAGCAGAAAGCCTGGGTTACCAGAGAAATGATCATCACTGTGATGATGCTCAACATCTCTGACTGGGATTTGAGGTTTTGTCAAAGCAATGAATGCAAAGAAAGCCTGGCTATGTTGGACTGGGTGTGGAAGCAGCTCCCAGTTTGAGTTCAGGAGTGGACTTGTCCTCCTCTTTGGCACATCTTCTGTCACCTGTTACTAAGCAAACTCACATGCAACAAGAAGCTGAATACATTCAGGCCTTTGCTCAAGCCTGTTTCTAGATTATATGTGGTATATGTGTTTTGTAGGCGTGTATGAAGTTTTTAACCTTCTATAGCTCCAAGTCACTTACACAATAGATCGTCTGGACCTCGCGCCGAACGAGGCTTACAACCTTTAATTAATTGACTGAGCTTCAACTCTTTAATAAGCACAAAATGCAATGTGTGTATATAATGATTATGGCTGCACCTGTAATAAAGGTTTATATGGTGCCAGTATGTTTAAACATCTTAATGCCGTCTTAATGCTGTAGGTTATATTATTAATGCAATGTTAATGAGGTAGATTATATCGTAGCAGTAAAATAATTTCTTCTATTCCACACCTCCTTTCACTCCTGATGCTTTTATATATCACTACTGCATGTCCTTAACTTTTGTCTTCTCTCTCCTTAGTTTGTGTTTTGTTCTTGTCTCTCTGAGCTCATCTCTTCTCTTTCCCCTCACCCTGCAACCAGTCATGGTAGATGCTCCTCCTGGAGCCTGTTTTCACTGGGAGGATCTTTGTGTCAGATGGAGTTCTTCCTTCCCACCATCACCAAGTGCTGCTCACAGTGGATTGTCTGATGGTTGGGGCTTTCTCTCTAATATTGGAGGCTGTCACCTTACTCTGTTAAACAGCTTCAGATGACTGTTGTTGTCTGTTGGGTATTGTCACTTATAAATAAAGTTACATTGAATAGATGTTATTGTTACAAAGAGAAAATGATTGTTGACAGATGGATTGTTGTTTTGTGTGTCTGCAGTCTGTCAGGCTGTCTGATCACAGAGGAAGGCTGTACCTCTCTGGCATCAGCTCTGCGCTCCAACCCCTCCCATCTGAGAGAGCTGGACCTGAGCTACAATCATTCAGGAGACTCAGGAATGAGGCTGCTGTCGGCTAAACTGAAGGATCCAGGCTGGAGACTGGACACTCTCAGGTATGGAGAGAATGGCTGTATCCCAATTCAGGGTCTGCAGCCTTAAAGTACGCAGCCTCAACGGTCCTCAAGGGCCGCGTACTCAAAGACCGCTAAGGCCGGAAGTGCGAGGCTTGTGAAATTGGACGGTCTAGCCTCCGTCGCACTGCCCAGGTTGCCTAGCAACCATGATAGCGGGAAAAGTGTGGTTGACAGAAATGAAGGAGAACATATTTTGTCCGTTTGTTTCTACACGAGCTTTGTATGATTTAATGAGTATCTGAGGCTGAGACCACAGGACTGTAAAACATGATTGTTGGGCTTCATATCTGTACTGAACAGTCATTTAAGATTAGCTAGTAAATAACAATTAGCTAATGTTGTTCATGAGACTAAAGTCAGTGTAAATATGATATGGCCAGGTTTATAGTTATTATATTAATCATTATTACAACAGTGAGTTTGAACTCTCAAATCAAATCACTTCTATTGTCACATCACATGTGCAGGTACACTGGTACAGCACATGTGAGTGAAATTCATGTGAGTGAACTCTGTGTCTAATACTGAGATTCAGTAAAGATTCAAGTTGCAGTTACTTATATGTCCTATCACCTTAAATCTTCACTCAAAGACAAGTATCTTTGACAGTGCAAATATAGGTGTATCATATATAAGAGACAAATAGTGTTCATTTAATATGTTGGCATTACTAAATTTGGCTCAATGCTTACATATATGTATAAAAAGCAAATGTAGGAGCTGTGATAACTTTTGCTGATAGAATGAAGAGTAGACTGATATATTAAATATTCCTTTATTGGGTGAGAAAATCACACCATGTCATAACTGCTTTAAGTCATACAGAATAGATATCAGAGCCTTAAACAGGCTGACTTCTGCTAAATGGGTCAAATTGGGCAGAACGTATACAAACACATAACATCCTTATAGAATATGATGTAACACTATAGATCAACTTACCTCAGAATATATAAAGCATATAAACAATTACAGCAATATGATGCAACAAACACAGCAGTGCTACTAATCCAAAATACTCAAAGCTTCATAGAACTGAAACAAACATTTATTTTTGGCTCCATTCTGCTGCTGATACATACTTTAGGTTTCTGAACATTAAACTTGTTGCTGCCTTTCATAGTGTGTAACTTGAAGGCCCTGAGTACTTTCTCCCACACTGAAAACACTGGAATGATAACATTATGTGAACATTACCTAATAAGACTGATTCAGGACAGACAATTAGTTATTCTAAACTTTCCTAGCAGTCCTTCACAAACAGGGAACAGTCTGTCTATTCTCTCCATCTGTCAGCTGCTGCTGGCTCTTCCTCCTCCTCTTCCTCACACACTGCTGAGTTTGTCCTGGTGGATCATCAGGGGTGCAAAGCCTCACAGATGATGTGCAGCAGTGGGTCCCTCAGTCTGTCCTCACTCTGGACACTTGCAGTTGTCACACATGGAAATCAAATGTGTGATAAGCTGCAGGATTCAAACACAAGTGTAACTTATAAATACATGTTCATACTTTTATTCCACAATCAGAGAGAAAGAAACAGAGAGAGAGTGCAGGACAGACAGACAGGTGACAGTCTCAGGTGTACACACTGCTACAAAACAGCACAAGAGAAGGAGGATTTAGTGTTTGTGTTATTACGAGTGCTAAACAAGAAGAGTTCCCAGATGCTACAGTGGGCACATGTGTGACTCCTGTGATTAAAGCATCTTTCTTTCAGCTTAACGAGTGAACGGTCAGCTCGTTCAAACACACGTTAAAGTCCGTTTGGCTCGACACCACCGAACAGAGGCAGCAATATAACATAGCTAACATTAACAGTGCAGTGAATCCTGCTTGTGCCGTGATATCCAGGACTGCAAACTGAGCAGCATCACTGACTTTCAGCTTGTTGTGTTTGTGGATATATGACTGACTTTAATTATCCATAAAATCATCACATTCTCTGTAAGATTAAGGTCGACTATTGTATTATTATATTTTAAAGGCTTTAAAACCAAATAAATGCTTAAAGTACAAACATCACTAGCATCACATAACTCTGCCGACATGTGGCCAACAGTAATGTTTTAATGTTCCTCATTATTAAACATTTGCACATAAATAAGTTACATAATATTCAGTACTTACTTTTAACAGTTTACTGCTACGCTACGCTTCTGCCGTCTGTGGCAAAATTATCCACACCGACTGCCGCGCTATGAACTGTGGGATATGTTGGGCCACGAAGTCTACACCACCACAGCCTTAAAATTCAGGGAAATGAAGGACGCATTTGAGGGCCGCATTTCGAGCAGCCTTTGAATTGGGACAGCCTTCGTTGCGTCGCTGTGATGTAATCGGCCTTAAAATGCTGCCTTTAAGGCTGCAGACCCTGAATTGGGATACAGCCAATGTCTGATAGAGGAGGAAGAGCTGGAAACATTTCCTGTGTCCTTCACTCACTTCCTGTTTGTTTCCTGCAGATGAGACATGAACAATCACACATGCAGGAATATTTTCAGGGACAGACACACTAGTCTAGCTGGATAGTACATGGATATTTATGTAGGGGGTCTCCAAGGAGTCTGTTTGCAGGAACATTTAGGTGTCAGGTGTACCTGAGATAGATGCCACTGTGTACCTAAGAAAGTGTCAGCTAACATTTGGAAATGGAAGCTTAAATAATGACAAACTCTACATTCACAGCTGAATTCACAATTAATTTGTTCTCAAGTGCACATTTTTCTGTTATTGTTCTCAAACAACAGAATGAGAATGAAATATTGATTTTAACAGGGCCCATAAACAGCATTAGCTCGGCAGCATTAGCTTATCAGTTTCCATCATGGTCACACAAATCCTTAGCAGAGCAAAGTGGCCTACTTAGCAATAGCTGCTCAAGTTGTAGAAAGCAAGGGAAAACAGTATTGGCATTAGCTGCTAATGGCAGCTTACTTAGAATAAACTCTTCACATCGTTATAACGCAAGGAAAAGGAGTCACTCATGGCAGCCTGTTTAGCATTAACGTCTCACATCATTATAACACAAGAGAAAAGGGTATTAGCGTTAGCTACTAATGTTTATTCACCTCGAATTAGCTTTAGCTGCTAATGGTAGCCTACTTAGCATTAACTCCTCACTAATATAATGCTAATTCACAACAAATTATTACTTCCGGCGCCCCCCGTGTGCGGCAGCCTGTTACAGCAGCTCTGCTCATTCTGAGTTTCTTTCCTTCTTATCTTTTTTCTTCTCGTAATTTTTATAACTAACGTATTAGTAATTAGTCACAGAGGGAGTACCGGCAATGTAGCATCATGATGCTAACGGAGTCGTGGCTAACATCACTAACTCTGGACACGAGCGTGACACTACCGGGATTCCAGATGCTGCGAGCGGACAGGACGAGAGAGAGCGGTAAGAGGAAAGGAGGGGGACTGGCAGTGTTTGTGAATGACAGATGGTGTAACCCCGGGCACATCACTGTAAAAGAACAACTCTGCAGCAGAGACATTGAGCTGTTAGCCGTTAGCATGCGTCCGTACTACCTGCCCCGGGAATTCTCGCATGTTATCGCGATAACAGCGTATGTCCCCCCCTCGGCCAACGCGGATGCAGCCTGTGACACTCTCCACTCTGTGGTCAGCAGACTGCAAACACAATCTCCGAGAGCCCTCCTCATAATATCAGGGGACTTCAATCATGCCTCACTGGACTCCACACTGCCCACCTTCACCCAGTATGTGACCTGCCCAACCAGAGACAATAAAACACTGGACTTACTGTATGCCAATGCTGAAGAGGCATACAGTTCATCACCTCTCCCTCCCCTGGGCAGATCTGATCACAACCTGGTGCACCTTGTCCCTGTGTATGAGCCCTTAGTGCGCAGGGAGCCACCAGCCACCCGCACAGTGCAGAGATGGTCGGAGGAGAGCGAGGAGGCTCTTAAGGATTGTTTTGAGTCGACTGTGTGGGAGGTGATCTGTGACGACCACGGAGAGGACATCGACAGCCTTACTACATGCATTACTGACTATATTAATTTCTGTGTGGATAACACCGTACCTACCAGGACTGTACGGTGTTTCTCCAACAACAAACCCTGGATTACTTCAGAAATTAAAGCTGTCCTCAAGCAGAAGAGGAGGGCCTTCAAATCCAGAGACAAAGAGGAGTTGAAAAGGGTGCAGAGAGAGCTGAGGGGACTGATAAGGAATGGGAAGGACAGCTACAGGCAGAAGATGGAGAACCAGCTTCAGCAAAACAATGTTGGTGAAGTCTGGAGAGGCCTCAGAACCATCTCAGGCCACAAACATCAGAACTCTCTGCCTGGGAGGGATGTGAGGTGGGCAAATGAACTGAATCATTTCTTCAACAGATTTGATTCAGCCATGAGGCAGTCTCCAACATCGGCTGCAGACTCACCCACCCCCACTGCTGCTGTTCCACCTCTGACACCTCAGACACTTCACACCTCCTCTATTCACCCTGCTCACTCCTCCCCACCCCCAACAACAGCATCCAATACACACTCAACACAAGGCTCCAGCCTGTCTCTCTCAACCACTCAGGTTCGGAGGGAACTGAGGAGGATTAAAGCCAAGAAGGCAGCGGGTCCAGATGGCATCAGCTCGAGGGTCGTCAGGTCCTGTGCGGACCAACTGTGTGGTGTGATGGAGCACCTCTTCAACCTGAGCCTGAGGCTGGGAAGAGTCCCACAGCTCTGGAAAACTTCCTGTGTTGTTCCAGTGCCAAAGACTTCACGCCCCAAGGACCTCAACAGCTACAGGCCGGTGGCTCTGACATCCCACCTGATGAAGACCCTGGAGCGGCTGGTCCTGGCTCAGCTTCGGCGCCTTGTGAGCTCATCACTGGACCCACTTCAGTTTGCCTACCAGCCTGGCATTGGAGCGGATGATGCCATCATTCACCTCCTACATCATTCCCTCGCTCACCTGGAAACCGCTGGGAGCACTGTGAGAATCACGTTCTTTGATTTCTCCAGTGCCTTTAACACCATTCTTCCCTCGGTTCTGAAGGACAAGCTGGAGAACTCTGGAGTGGACCATCACCGCACTACCTGGATTTTGGACTACCTCACCGACCGACCACAGTATGTGAGGACTCAGGGCTGTGTGTCGGACAGGGTCGTCTGCAGTACGGGGGCCCCACAGGGAACGGTTCTGGCTCCGTTCCTCTTCACCATCTACACTGCAGACTTCTCCCACAACTCCACCCAGTGCTTCCTGCAGAAGTTCTCTGATGACTCTGCAATAGTCGGCCTCATCACTGATGGGGACGACAAGGAGTACAGAGGACTGACTCAGGACTTTGTGGACTGGTGCCAGCTGAACTACCTCCAGATCAATGCCAGTAAAACCAAGGAGCTGGTGGTAGACTTCCGCAGGCACAAGCATCCTCCACTGCAACCACTGAACATCCAAGGTATGGACATCGAGGCTGTGGACAGCTACAGGTACCTTGGTGTTCATCTGAACAACAAACTGGACTGGACTCATAACTCAGACGCCCTCTACAGGAAAGGGCAGAGCAGGCTGTACCTGCTGCGGAGACTCAGGTCGTTTGGAGTGGAGGGCCCACTCCTGAAGACCTTCTATGACTCTGTGGTGGCCTCAGCCATCTTTTATGGTGTGGTCTGCTGGGGGGGCAGCATCTCTGCTGGGGACAGGAAGAGACTGAACAGGCTGATCCGAAGGGCCAGCTCTGTTCTAGGATGCCCTCTGGACCCAGTGGAGGTGGTGAGTGACAGGAGAATGGTGGCTAAGCTGTCATCCCTGATGGACAACATCTCCCACCCCATGCATGAGACTGTGACGGCACTGAGCAGCTCCTTCAGTGGGAGACTGCGGCACCCACGGTGTGGGACGGAGAGATTTCGCAGGTCTTTCCTCCCCACTGCTGTCAGACTTTACAATAAAGACTTTTGCAGCTGATCAAACACACAAACCCACACATGTGCAATAAGACTGCTATACGTGCAATTCTTCTTCTGACGAAGTTGTGTTTTTGTATTTTCCTACTCAGTTGTATATAGTATTTGTATTTCTATTTTATTCTATTGTATATATTATTCTATTCTATTTTATTCTATTGTATATAGTATTTTATTTTATTTTATTGTATTTTATTGCATTCCAGTGTTTTCTAATTTCTGCTACATAACTTTGCACTTTTGCTGTAACAAAACAAATTTCCCACCTGTGGGACTAATAAAGGCCATCTTATCTTATCTTATCTTATCTTATTAGCATTAGCTGCTCATATTGTTATAAGGAAAGAGAAAATGGTATTAGCATTAGCTGCTAATAATTATTCACCCATAATTAGAAAAAGCCGCTAAAAGCAGCCTACTTAGCATTAACTCCTCACATTGTTGTTACCCAATGAAAAAGAGTATTAGTATTAGCTACTATCATTTTTAATAAGTAAAAGAAAACAGTGTTAGCATTATTGGATAATGCTAACTCACATTAAATTAGCATTAGCTATTTACAACAGCGTACTTAGAATTAGCCGCTCACATTGTTAAAAAGTAAGGGAAAACAGTATTAGCATTAGCGCATAATGCTAATTCACATCAAAGTAGCATTAGTTAATAATGGCAGCCTACTTAGCATTAACTGCTCACTAATATAATGCTAATTCACATCAAATTAGCATTAGCTGCTCACATTGTTAACAGGGAAGGGAAAACGATATTCACCTAATTAGAGTTAGCCCATAATGGCAGCCTACTTAGCATTAACTCCTGACATCGTTATAATGCAGGGGAAAAGAGTTACCATTATCGGATAATGCTAATTCACATCAAATTAGCAATAGTTAATAACGGTAGACTTCGTATCATTAGCTGTTGTCATTCTTACAAAGCAAAAGAAAATAGTATGAGCATTAGATGCTAATGCTTTTTCATCTGAAATTAGAATTAGCCACTAATGGCGTCCTATTTAGCATTAACTCTTCACATCGCAGGGGAAAAGTTACAATTGAATGAAAAAAGTGTTCACATTAGCTACTGATATTGTTAATAAGTAAAAAAAAAAACATTGTTACCATAAGCGGATAATGCTAATTCACCTCAAATTAATATTAGCTAATAACGGCAACCTACTTAGGATTAGCTGGTCGCATTGTTTTAAAGCAAGAAAATATGGTATTAGCATTAGATGCCAATTCCTATTCACCTAAAATTAGCATTGGCCACTAATGGCAGTCTACTTAGCATTAACTCCTCACTAATATAATGCTAATTCACATCAAATTAGCACTAGCTGCTCACATTGTTAAAAGGGAAGAGAAAACGATATTAGCATTAGCTGGTAATAATTATTCACCCCTAATTAGAATTAGCCGCTAATGGCAGTATACTTAGCATTAACTCCTCACATCGTTATAATGCAAGTGAAAAGTGACAGCATTATCGGATAATGCTAACTCACATCAAATTAGCATTAGCTAATAAGAGCAGCCTTCTTAGCATTAGCTGCTCACATTGTTATAAAGCAAAGGAAAACGATATGAGCATTGGGTTTTAATGCATATTTGCCTTGAAGTAGATGTAGGTGCTACTGGTGGCCATACATTGTTAAAAAGTAAGGGAAAACAGCGTTAGCATTAGCACATAATTCTAATTCACATCAAATTAGCATTAGCTGCTAACATCAGCCTACCTAGCACTAGCTGCTCAAATTGTTATAATGCAAGGGAAAAGAATTAGCATTATCGAATAATGTTGACCTTGGCCCACTGGAAAAGTTCAGAACTAAAGATTTAGGAGTGTTTCTTGATAGGTCTTTCTTATTTGAGAAACAAATGAATTCTGTTATTAAAACCAGCTGTAAGGTTTATATTGTTGATTGTCATTTTTGCTTAGAAATATTTACTTATATGATTAGAGTTTTATAATTGATTGCATAATGATAGAGGTTTGATCCTTAGTAGTCTGTAAAGACTCTAGCTGTGTCCAAATTCATGGGTTGCATCCTCCTGAGGACCCGGCCTTCGCGGTCTACGTGGGCCGGGTCCTCAGAAGGTCGGGTAGGCCGGAAGTAAACGGCTGTGAAATTGGACAGTCTAGCCTTCAGATTAACGTCACCGCTGTCTCGGTGGAGTTTAATGAACTCAGCCGTCTGCTCCTTGCTATCTAAAATATAACAGGACACTGGCGTAAATTCTCGACCATCTCACACTTCTGTTTAATCAGTTTTCTGTTTGACGTTTATTCAGCTGTGTGAAAACCAAGGAGGAGCCCACCCGGGGGATCAATAAAGTTTTATTTTATCTAATCTAATCTAATAACTTTAATCTCAGCCAAACCGATTTACTCACGAACAAATAAAACACTGAAAAAAGCCAAACAATATCATTTTTAGGTTGTCTAAGTGACTTATATATTACGTTTAACCTGAGTAGCGAAAGTCCGAGGTGATCTGAAAATGATGTGCCGGGAGTTGTGCCGTTCTCGGCGGCTTCAGTGACCCTCGAGCTCTCGGCTAGCTATCGAGCTGGTGGGTAACAGACGTCTCCGAAAACGTCGAAGCACTTTTGCAAATATGCAATACCTTGATAAACCGAGCAGATATTTGAAGTTTACACAGCTACATTCTCGCCTGAAAATATGTTAAAAGTTTATTTTGTGACCCAGAAGGATTAATAAAAGTAATTTTAAAACTTAGTAGCGGCCGCCATTGCCGGAAACTGGAGTTTGGCTGGGCCGTGCTATGAATTCTGGGATATGGTGGGCCACGAAGGACACACCCGACCCATCCTTCAAATTCGGGAAAAAGGAGGACGCATTTGTGGGCTGCATTCGGAGGAGTCCACGAATTTGGACAGCCTTCGGCGCGTCGCTGTGACGTAATCGGTCTACAAATGCGGCCTCGGGAGGATGCAGCCCATGAATTTGGACACAGCCTCTGTGTGCCTTCCAGAGTGCTCTGGCATGCACACACAACTTGGGGTCATGAGAGAGGTCATACCTTCTCTTACTGATTTTTGGTATAGGAGGACACCTACTCTGTGTCTGCTTAAGTATAAGAGCCCTTTGTTAGGGGGACCGCTGGACTCTTAGCACCAGCTTTAGGGAGTCTTCACAGGGTCACATCTGGAACACATACACACACACACACACACACACACACACACATACCTACACTATGCACAGACTGGTACTCTTTGTTCATACCTGTGTAAGACGTCATGCATATTCATGTAACCTCAATAAAGAGCAATGTTACGAGGGAGCAGACGAGAGCGACTGAGGTCAAGTGAAGGAACGGCGCTGTCACATCATAGTTTGATCTTGTGCATGAGATCAAAGAGCTCTGCTTGGAGCTTTTTGCTGTTGTAGTAGAATTGTCTGGTTCCAGCGGTGGGTCTGTGCTAGACGACCCATCACCAGCTTTTTCCAGCTTTTTCCACTGGTTACCAGTACGTCGTAGAATCCACTTCCAGATTTTAATGTTTGTCTTTAAATCTCTGAATGGATTGGCTCCATCTTATCTCTCTTTAACAAAAAGATTGATTGATCTTGTTGCGCAAGGGGCGTGTCAAGATGGCGCCGGTGTGTGTGGCTGCTCGTCTGTCACTGCCAAGTTTGTTCCTGTTTATGTTATTTCTAATTTGTGTCATCCACGAAACAAAGTCTCTGCTGAGGTATGATCGCCAGACACTATTGGACCTCAAACCTGTGGTCCAAAATATTGTGTCCTTTGGAGCTGGTGGGCAGCAACCCCTGCCCCCATTTGCATCGGAAACCCCGGGTTACCTGTACCGGGTTCCCACGCTACCTTCCCGGCGAAAGCGTCATCGTCGCCAGGGTAAACGAAGCGGTTGCCTGGTGAAGCTAAAGATTTACCTAAAGAATTATTCTGCCGTTTTCCGACCAGTGCATGGATTATTTCCAAGGCTGTTTGCGTCTCGACGTTTTCTGGATCCTGTTGATGCCTGTTTGGTGCCTGTGGCTTTGATGATGATGCTCCACGGCTTCGCTGCCCATGCCCTCCCAGGCTAAACCTCCGCTGTCAACATTATCGGAACCTGAGATCGCTGCGGCGGGATTCTGGACCTCCTGAACCCCGAGCGCCGACTCCAGCTCCCGCTAGGATTGGCCTGGTGAACGCCAGATCACTTTTAAACAAAACTTTTATTCTTTGGGACTTCTTCAGTTCCCGTGATCTGGATTTTCTGTGTGTGACTGAGACGTGGCTGAGTGTTGGTGAGTCCAGTGTTCTATCTGAACTTTTACCTGTGGATTGTTGCTATTTTAACTCGCCACGGATGTCAGGCAGAGGTGGAGGCACAGTGACTGTTTACAAAAAGGATTTTAAATATAAACAGTGTTTTCTACAGCCTTCGTTCTCCAGCTTTGAACTTACCTCGTTTGAGGTGAGTCGTACAAACCCGGTTTTCTGTGCTGTCATCTATCACCCCCCGAAATACAATAAGAACTTCATAAACGACTTTTCTGATTTTTTAACTGGGATTATGCCCAACTATGATAGTGTTCTTATTGTTGGAGATTTTAATATACATGTATGTTGTCCTGATAAGCCACTGGTGAAGGACTTTTTAAGCCTTATTGACACTTTGAGCCTGGTACAGTCCGTGCCTGGTGTCACGAAATCAATCAAAAATGCAGAGCAGAGAACAAACTACGGAGGCTCCAGAAGAGTGCAATCAAACGGTGAGTTTATTAGCACAGGAGAAGAAATATCAGCATATGTCTTCCAACAAAAAATACACTGGATGCTGGTTTTATAGCAGTGAGGATCACGCCTCCACGTACGTCAATCACAGGTTAAAAATACATTGTTTACAGTTAACGGTACATCTTGTACATCTCTAATAGCTATTAACAGACATATAACTTACAGACATAGCCACTGCCACGCAGTTTTCTGCTGCTTTTAATCAGCTCAGCGGCCCTTCTGACTTTGTTTCCTCTGATACAGAAGAGCTAAATTCCTGGTTTTATTCTTGCTGTCAAAAAATCATGGACTCTGTGGCTCCTTTAAAACCCAGGCAGCCTAAGGCTAAACCTGAGCCTTGGTTTAATGAGAGCACTCGTGCTGTTAAGAGGGAATGTCGTCGAGCAGAACGGAGATGGAAAAAGGATAAACTGCATGTATCATTTCAAATTCTAAAAGACTGCTGGCATCGCTACCAGAACACTGTTAAAGAGGCAAAAAGGGAATATTTTGCAAATATTATTTCTTCCAACTGTCATAACCCACGTGTGTTATTTAGGACTATTGACACTGTTCTTAATACTCCATTGAATTTCTGTTTGGAAGTTTCTCCTGAGATTTGCAATGATTTTCTGAACTTTTTTATTGAAAAGGTTGTCACCTGCAGGGCTCTTATCACAGCTCCTGACTCTGGCCCCTCTGTCCCTTGCGCTGCTGTTTTTACTCAGTTTGAGCTTGTGACGCTCTCCACTTTAGAGTATGTGGTTCGCCATATTAAGCCCACAGGTTCCCCTCGGGATCCTGTCCCTCCACAATTCTTTAAAGAAATTTTTCCTAGTATACGACAGTATGTCCTTGACATTATTAACAGCAGTCTGTCTTCAGGTATGGTTCCTGCAAATTTCAAAAATGCAGTAGTGCAGCCACTGCTTAAGAAACCTGGCCTTGATCACACAGTTTTAGCGAACTATAGGCCTATTTCCAAGCTGCCTTTAGTCTCCAAGGTTTTAGAGAAAATTGTTTTTAGTCAACTGAAAGATTTTCTAGATGAAAATGGCATCTTTGAGGTTTTTCAATCAAGTTTTAAAACCCTTCACAGCACAGAATCTGCATTATTAAGGGTTTTTAATGACATCCTTCTGGCATGCGATTCTGGTAACCATGTTGTTCTTGTCTTGCTTGACCTAACTGCTGCCTTTGACACCGTAGACCACAATATTCTAATTTCTCGATTACGTGATGTAGTGGGTATTGGTGGCACTGCACTCAATTGGTTTAGGTCTTATTTGTCAAATAGAACTTTCTCTGTCAGCCTTCTCGGTTACGAATCGTCTTCTGCTCCTCTGTCATGCGGCGTCCCACAGGGCTCAATTTTTGGGCCACTGCTCTTTTTACTGTATCTGTTGCCTCTGGTTCTATCCTTAGAAGGCATGGGATCTCTTTTCATTGTTATGCCGATGACTGACAAATTTATTTGCCACTAAAGCACAAGGATGGCATCTCCATAAAACCTCTCTTGACATGTCTAGATGACATTAAAGCTTGGTTGGCTCTAAACTTTTTAAATTTTCATGAAAAGAAAACAGAAGTGTTGGTGTTTGGACCCAGTGGTCCCTGTGAGTCCTTCTCTGTTGTTTTAGGATCCCTGGAAGTCTATTTTAAACCTGTTGTTACTGACCTTGGTTTTAAGTTGGACAGTGATTTTAAATTGGACAACCAAATCAGAGCAGTGGTGAAGTCCAGTTTTTATCATTTAAGGCGACTGGCAAGAGTAAAATCCTTTCTTTCGAGGCAGCACCTTGAAACAGTGATCCATGCTTTTATTTCTTCCCGCCTGGACTACTGTAACTCACTTTATGTGGGAGTCAGTCAGTCATTGCTCTCACGTCTGCAGCTGGTTCAAAATGCGGCTGCACGACTCCTAACAGGAACTCGAAAAAGAGAGCATATAACCCCCATGCTAGCCTCTCTGCAAATTCTTATGTTCTTATGTTTGTTTTTAAATGCCTTCACAGTCTTCCCCCGCCTTACCATGTAATGTCCATGTGTGCATGCTGACTGTGCTGCTCTGACCCCCCTCCTCCTTTCAGGGTGGAGCCTGCTGGAGTCCGATGGTTGAGACCAGGTCTGAGGAAGTGTAAGTGTGTTTTTAATGGGATTCATGAAAACAAAGCAGCACACATTCAACCATCTTCATCATTCTGATTAGTGCTGGGTGATATGATGATATATGTACTGCTCTCCTTGCGTGTGTGCATGCGTGCGTAGGTACACAATTCAGCAGCCAGCCAAACTCCATTCAAAAGAATACGGGAGTCAGGATATAGCGTCCAAGCTCCAGGTGCTTTATTTTACATTGCACCGCCATACACCATTGAATCAGAGTGAAACTAAAACAAAAACAAGAATACAATAGTAAGGTGATTAACACACCGATATTACAAATTCCCTTATGTACTCTACAGCAAGTCAAGGCTAGCAGCAAAAGACAAAGAAATATCCATGCAATAGGTCCTCCTATGTATACATGACATGAGATTAGCTTAGCAATATAATTATACACAAAGTTAGGCTTTAGAACACAAAACTACCAAAATGTTACTAAAATATGGCTCTATACTCTTAAATCAACAAGTACTTACAGACGATGCTTTCGAAGGCATAAAGAAGAAAGAGGATTGCAGCGGATAACTACAGGAACACTTCAGCACATGTGAACCTGCTTACCCCAACTAACATGGGTGACTTCCTGTTCTGGGTCAAAGTGCATGTCACATTAACAACAATTTACAAGGCCCAGTAGGGGGCACTGAATTCAAGGCAGAACAATATATATAATGTGGACGATAGAAAAGTGTCTATCGTGCCATTTGTCTTCTATCGTTTCTATCGTTTCTAACCCTAATTTTATAAATGATTACATAAAATATATCATTAACCCTATACAACCGTTCGGAGCAGGCACATTGCGTTTTGCCTAACTATTTTTAAATCCCTGTAGAACTGGAACCACGTAAGCTAGTGCAATATTTTTTTTTTTTGCATATGAAACTGGAGGAGTTGTACTTACATCTAAAATCATCAGCTTTTCCTAGGTCATGGTTTCCTTCCACATATAGCTTTGCAAAAATTAAAAAGCACTTCCAACAACAAAAACATAATATTCCAGAAACACGCTTTGCCGATCCGATCAGCTGTTCATAACACTTCCTACGTTGGAATATAAGTCAGCGCGAACTATCGCATGTCCACCATTACCTGTCCGAAACCGGAAGTGACGTCATTTTCGTGGAAAATGTAGTTTTCTAGCTTCAAAGCCTATATTGGTGTTTTTAAAAGTCATGTTTGACTTTATGCTTTTCTGTATCGTTTCTGGGATGCTTAGAAGTCAAATTACACTGTTGGAAATAGTTTATTTCTATGCACATGCAGTTTTTTTGCAAATTTGCATTATAATATTTATTTTCATTTTTCCTGCAGTATATAAAACTTAGTGTATCTCAAAAATAAAACTATGAAGACACTCAAAATAAATCTCTCGTGGTTGGAAACTATTTTGTGCAACTTTTTTGTATTTACAGTTTTGAGGGATAAGCATCTTAAATTTCTCTAACTAGAAGTATATGTTAAAAAAACAAAAACGATTTTAAATTTTTTTGTATTTTATTGCTTTTTTTGCAATTTATGTAGTTACTATGCACTTAATGCATACATATTATTAAAATTTGGGCTATAACGGTTGTATTGATATATGGAAACTTGAAACGCTCCTACAAATGGCACTACAGCATGTAAAATGTGAAGATAAGCTCTGGCGGACTTGATTCTATGGTAGGTCTTAAAGGGTTAAATAGCCTGTGGCAAATATATTAGTGTTGTCTTCTCACTATACATACTCTTAACTTTATGCAAGAGAAAATAAAGTATAAAAAAATGATATTTTTCGCAAAGAAACTCTGTCTTGTGTTTTTGACACCGGGTGCTGCTTTACGTGCACCCGGATTTGCGACATGCTTTACGGTAACTCAAAACAAAGACTGCACCCTCTGCACTCGCTGTTTACAGACTGCATACTTTCTAGATGACCACAGGTCAGGTGGTATATCGTGATATATATCGTTATCGTGATATAAAATAATTCATATCATGATAAATATTTTTTCCATATCGCCCAGCACTAATTCTGATGTCAGGAGTCATCATCAAAGTGTCAATCAATGAACAGATGATGGATCAATAACTGCAGCTGGATTGTGTTTGTTCTCTCCATCAGATTCCTGTCAACTCACAATCGACACAAACACAGTGAACACAAAGCTCCAACTGTCTGACAACAACAGGAAGGTGACACATGTGAAGGAGGTTCAGTCATATCCTGATCATCCAGACAGATTTGATGTTTATCATCAGCTGCTGTGTAGAAATGGTCTGACTGGTCGCTGTTACTGGGAGGTCGAGTGGAGAGGAGACGTTTATATATCAGTGAGTTACAGAAGAATCAGAAGGAAAGGACGCGGTGACTGTTTGTTTGGATTCAATGATCAGTCCTGGAGTCTGTACTGCTATAATGGTGCTCCTCATTGTGTCTGGCACAATGACATAAAAACATCCATCTCCTCCTCATCTTCCTCCTCCTCCTCTGTCTCTAACAGAGTAGCAGTGTATGTGGACTGTCCTGCTGGCACTCTGTCCTTCTACAGAGTCTCCTCTGACACTCTGATCCACCTCCACACCTTCAACACCACATTCACTCAAACTCTTTATCCTGGGTTTACGGTCGGTCGTGCTTCCTCAGTGTCCCTGTGCTGAGTGTAAAGAGTGTCTCCTGTTAGAGAAACACTCTGACTGTTGAACAGATAGTTCAGTCTGTACATGTCTGTCTCTTTCACTCACAAACACGTTTTCACATTCATGGATTCAATCAGTTGATGTTTGAAACTCTTCTAAATGATTCCTTGTAAACTTCTTCCTCTTCAGTCACAAACAAACAGGAAGTGATGTCACATGTGTTCCTGTCCACACAGCAGAATGAGTCTATTGCTGACAGTGATGTACAAACAGAGTGAGCATTTCTGAGGCCAAAATAAACTGAGTAGTTCACTGAATGAACACTGTGAGCTCAGTTCCTTCATCATTAGTATGGATTATATATGTATATGTATTATATTAGTATCATATATATCAGGTGCTGCTGGTTTCAGTCATTGTGCAAATGTGCTGTTTGTAAGGTTGTAAAGCTGCAGTCAGCTGAGACTGAAGAAGTCACCTGATCAGTGAGCAAACGTGAAAACGTCCAGATGAACAGAATCAACCTTTTGGGATCAGCCAGCAATGCAGCATCATTGTTGTTCAGGTTCAGAGGTTTGCAGGAATGAACTGATGACCAGAAACAGCTGCAAAGTCCAATAAAATACCAGCTGGAGTTCAGCTGCATTTGAAGAAGTCAAAGAAAAGTAAGGATGGCAAAGGGCGATGTTTTCTTCCAAAGAACTGAAAACATGGTCGACGCCTCGTTAGAAGAATAATCTGCACATTTGTGAGGAACTCTAACCAAGAAAGCAACACAAGAAAGCAACGTCACACAGATCCAACAGACAGTTTCCATGACTGGAAGTGTTCAGTGTAAAAATGCTACATTGCATTATTGCATCCTCTCACCACAGGAGGTGCTGTTGGCACCACTGATTGCTGATCATCTCTGATGATCTGATTGATCCTGTGAATAACGGGACTCACTGAACTCTGTGACACAGTGAAGATTACAGAGTTTAACATCTGACTGACGTCACACAGACAGAAGGATGAACCAGTGAGGCACAGAACACAGTTACTGGAGATACTGGATCAGCTCCATGTGAACCTCTGATGGTACTACTACTACTAATACCTACTACCTACTAATACTACGATACACAATCACATGTGTCCACGTGATGGATTTGACCAGCTTTATTCATTAATGATCAATCAACTTATTTACTGCATCTGAGTCCAGCTTCATTTAAATGATCCAACCATGAAAATGACATCAGTCCTACAGAAGCACTTAATGCTAACAGGAAGTCATTTATTAAGGTGGAATAACACAGAGACACAACCACTCACAGTTAACCTGACCCCACTAACTGCATGTGTTTGGACTGTGGGAGGAAGCCGGAGTACCGGAGAGGACGCACACAAACACGGGAGAACATGAAGCACTGAAACAAAGATGGTGGATTTGACCTCAGGACCAGGCGCGTAATTTCCAGGGGGGTTACGGGGGTCATGACCCCCCAATAATCAGATCAGCCAATATAATTTCATCATTCCAGTTTATAAATTTATGAATTATCTTGCATAAATAGCTTGTTGATTTTCTTTAATCATTTCAATTATCCATCCATCCATTCGCTTCCGCTTATCCTTTCCAGGGTCGCGGGGGGCGCTGGAGCCTATCCCAGCTGTCATAGGGTGAGAGGCGGGGTACACCCGGGGTTCATGTTTAATCATCTAGTAATGTAACCCCGCCTCCTTTGCTGCATACTTGGTATTACCCGACCAGCTTTCTCTACCAAACCTTCACTGTTTGCTGTATGTTTGTTAGCACAGTCGCTGGTGCCAGAGACTGCCAGTGACTTCAGTCTGAGGGTTTGAAGTTTCCATGTCTGTGTGATGTGTGGTGTGAAGGCTGCTGGTTAAACTGGGACTCACTGTTTAAAGCACTGAGTGCTCATAGAGAGATGCTCCATGAGTCCCAGTACAGACTACAAACATGGTGGAAACTTAGCTTTGATATCCACACACTCTGCACGTCTGTGAGTAACTGTGATGAAGATGTGCAGAGATCTGTGTACAAACAGGAGAAAGACTGTAAAGACTCTGTGCTTCTAACAGCCTCTGTTAACATATGTGAGGCTGTTTGTTGTTGTTGCCATGGAGCTTTTCACTGTTTGGGTCAGCAGGTCATGTGATCAGGTTTGTTCTGTGAAAGCTCGACGATGGTTCAGTGTCAGGGTTTGTTTGCATTCATCAATAAATATCTAAATAAATCAAAGACTCCATGTTTGTTCTTTCATCATGTGACCTCTGCTCATCCATCTCTGTGTGTATCAGGATACATTTAGTTCATAATACACAGAAAAATCAGAGTTATTACCTGTAATAAATGTGAAAGATTCCTGCAGTGATAACCAGGCAGGACTGAAACACTCCAGCAGAGGGCGCTGTTAAGTCCTTATTGTAACACAGTTACTGTGTGCAGTTATACTTCATACATAATCTGCACTTATTTCAATCAGACATGCTGTCAGTAAATGATTGGTTTCTATTGATTCTACTTCCTGTTGACTAGTTTGATGACAGTGAAACAATCACAGCTGATTGTGTGATGATGTAAACTGTCACTGTTACATTCAGTGTGTGTGACATCATGTTAGTGCAGGCTGATAACAGCCTGGTTATGATGCTGTTAGAAACACATGAACGTGTCCATAGATCAGTGTGTGTTTAACATGAGAGCTTCAGCCCTGCTGATGTGTTAAATAAAGACATGCAGGAAAACTGATGAGACTCTGAAATAACTCTTTATATTTATAATGTAACTCTGCATCCAAAGAACAACAAAGGATCCCAGACAGGTTTATGTCAACAAAGACGATTCTGATGTTTCTGTGTTTCTAACAGTTTGACATTATTAGTAAACAGACTGCAGTGAACAGGATTTATAAAGAGCTTATATATAAAGATATGACAGCTGTTTGTTGATCACTCTGTGTTTGGACCTGATCAGTCCAGCTGTTTACTTGAAATATCTTCATTTAGCTGTTCTGTTATATTTATGTTCTTGTCTCTGTTGAAAAACACATTTTAATGTCCCTCAGATTTTTCTCCCAGATGAATAAATCTAAAAATGACACAAACTGACTGCAGCTACTTTTTGTCCTTTCTGTCAGAAACCTTCATGTGACTCATGAGAGACACGTTTCAGCTGTTTGTGACAGATCAGAGGCCAACAAGTCATTTATAACACTTTCCATCATTGTTTAGCACAAACACATGTTGACACAGCAGCGGGGCCGCAGTGAGAGTCAGAGCCAGGAGATAAAAACTCCTGTTTGACCACAGCCTCACTTTGTTCCTGCAAACACTTCCTGTTGTTGACTGGGTGGAGTCAGGAAGCCAGCGAGGCCCTGCAGGACTGAGACTGCAGACTGGGACGTGCTCTGTGATGGAGATCAACAGCATCACTGACTGTTTCTGTGAGGACACCATCATCCCAGCAGGGCTGTTTCCCAACAACAAGCCTGGACCATCAGAGACCTGAAGCTGCTGCTGAATGAAAGAAGAGGATCTTCAGGTCTGGAACAAGGACGAGCTGAGAGTGTTAATAACGTTACTAATGTTCAGCTACACTTTACTAGGTCACATCTGTGACACACGTCACTTAAATAAAGAAGCAAATATTGGCTCTGTTTTATCTGCTGGGCCCAAAAGTGACTCCCCGTATTTAAACTGCTATGAATAACTTGTTGGTCTATAATATGTGAAACATGTGTCAAATGTCTCCATCATGAAAGATATCAGGTCATCTTGAGCCACAAAAACATTCCTATCATGAGGTAGAAGCTGGAATCAGTTTGTTGCAGAGGGACGTTTATATATCCCATATTTATCCAGTTAAAGTCACACTGAAATTCAAAAATGTCTTTTCAAGAGTCGTCTGTCCAAGAGGAGCAGAAACAAATATAACAACAGTTATTTAAGCTGTTTTAAAGGCCACAAAGGAGCAGATTGGTTATAATGCAGCTGCTTCACAGGAATAAAGATGAAACACTGTTTTTATTTCATGTGTAACACCTTTCAATCATGTGTTGACTAAAGTCTATTGACCAGTATAAGTAAAGACATCACACACACACACATGGAAACACTGAAACCTGTTTTTGGTGCAGCAGCGGTCCCAGCTGCTGGCCTTTATCTAGACTGGGTCGGCTGCTTATCTCAATATAATCAATGTTTAAAGTTCTCAGTGTTTCTGTGTTGCTTCGTATAGGATCTCCCAGCATCATCACTGTGCTGTCCAATCATTGTGTGCTAGGTTACCCTTATAGTGCGATGTGTGTTTGCACAAAGAGAAGCATGTGTGTCAAATATAAATAAGCACAGAACAGAAAAAGCTGCCAGTTTCTTCTATTTAGAGTCAAGTTAGTGTTTTGTGTCTTTGTTTGAGGCCTAATGTCAAGCAGAGGTGTGTGTAACTGCACTGCTCTGTTATATGTGTGAAATGTGTGCTTCAGCATCATCTTCGTCACTGCTGATTCCTTTGTGTCATCATGTGTTGAGAAGAGAGAACAGTTATAACGGAGGAGCAACAGGAAGCCCTGAAATCTGCATCCAACAAGGAAGTGTTGGCTCACCAGTGATCCCAGCAGAGCCACTGGTTTGGCTCCAGTTGTTCTAGATTCAATGATGTTGTTGCTACAGATACATGTTAGCATCTTTATTGTAGTAAAGTCTTGTAATGTGAAGCTAGAAACAAGGCAGGAAACAGCTCCATGATCTGATCTTAATGATGTTGTTTTATTTCTGTCTTTCAGAACTGGATTGAAACTATCAAAGGTCTAAAAACAGCCTCAACCCTCCCAAAGACAAACTTTACACACGTCATCTTTCAGCTACAATCTTTGTTGCAGGGATCTTCTGCCAAACAAGGCTGAGAGAAGATTTCTTCCAGCTGTCATGTTGATGCTGTTTCAATCTTTGGGCAAACACACTCATATATTAGGGCTGATATCAGGGCTGCACAAGTTCTTTGTGATCATGAATAATAGAAGTGTGCCTGTTGAAGATCATGTTTCTACATGATTATATGTCCTGTTATTGTTCTGTATTATATTCAGCTTTCAGCATCCTTTCCCAGCCCCTGTTACACCATCCATACAAAGCCAATCTGACTGTGAGCCAATGTGTTTGATAGTTTGTGTTGGATCAATAGATTTGACAGACTTGGTTCTCATCCAGAGGGAAACAGTCCAAATTCAGATCTAATGAAATGATGGAGGCTGTTTCCTACCACGGTGCTAATGTGTGACTAACAAGGCTCATGGTCTCCAGCAGACAAGCGCCTGGAATGAGGTGAGCTGAGTGTTGCTTTGGTGGGTCTGTGCCCACGTCATGCATCAGGATTCATATTGGCAATAGTTCATATCTCTGTTCTTTAGCCTTCATCACAAAGCTGTGAAGGAAAAACAAACATCTAACAGGATTTGATGGATGCAAAGTCCACTGAGCTCTTTGTCATTTACAAACTTGTCCAACCAACAAGAGCACAGATGAAAAACACAGTGACACTTAAAGGATTTTGCCATATATGAGCATAGATTACTTTCATATAGATTTGCAATGCAGGCTTTTGGTGAGCCGCTGGGTTCTGTCTAATAATCATCTCAGCATTTTACAATAGAATAGCTCTTTATTAGCTCTTCATTTATTGTTATTGGACATGAAACAAGGAAGCTGTGTTTCTCATTGGATGTTAGTTTCATGTTCATCAGGATCATTTTCTAAAGAGCTGATATTTAGACCATTTACTGCACTGGCTGCACATTCTGTCTACATTTCTCTGTATGTGCTGTGTTTGTCTTTCATATTTCTCCATATTGACACAAACAGTGAACAGCAGTAGATCTACTCTTCATCTGTTTTAGGCCCAGTGAAAGATCTGAAGCAGAAATGGTGTCGTTAGGAGAAGAAGAACGGCGAGGAGGCAGCAGCTCTTAAAGATGAAACACAGCAACTTAGCCCTGAGCTCAGAGAGCTTCACATGAAAAAGCTCCTCAAGCAGATCATGTCAGAGGTTTGTCATCAACAGGAGGAACTGTTCATATCATAGAATGAAGGATGCTGTCAGCTGGATGAAGAAGGTTATTTAATGGCAAACGTTCACATTGAAGTCAAATTGTTGTGGTGTTGAACAGATTCATGGACTGATTGTCTCCAGAATGTTAGAAGAGCTTCAATGAATCATTAGAAACAACTTACAGCTGCACAGTTGTGTCAAACACATCTTTGTGTCATTGTGGGATTTTTGTGTTTCTACATGTGACACACGTCTAAAACATGCACACAATTTGAAGACAAACAGGGATCATTTGTTCCCACAGCCAGATGCTGAGAGCCATTTCCTTGTAGTCCTGTGTCTATATATATGCACCATTAGATGTTATTGGAATGATTGTCAGCTTTGATAGTTTCATGTATGTTTAGCTGGACGGCTGTTTGATCCTCCACATGTTTAAAGGTGTCCAGTCCTGAGACACTGGGGGTGGAAACAGCTGTGATGTCATTGGACTGTCACAAAGACAGAAGTGCATGAAGTGAGCAGCCAAGGAGCCGCTGATGTTTTGGATTCAACAGCATTTGAAAGGTTGACACAGACACATTTGCACATAGAAAGCTGAATTTGTCATATGCCACAGTGAACTCACTGTTCAGTGTTTTTCAGGAAGCTTCTTAACTGCCTCTGCTGCCAAACAAGCAGCTGATGTCCTTGAGAAGAAGCTGAAGAAGTCTTCAACAACAAATACAGGAAGTGGACTTTCAAATACTAGATTCACTTTAGACTCACACAAGAAATGACTCAACTAGCTGTGTTTGATTGACTCCTTTGACTCTATGAAAGCTCAGTGTGTGTCTGTACACAGACTGTTGTGTTGGACTATTATTCAGTTGTTTTCAAATGTCTGCATCTCAGTGTAGATGAGGCTGGGGGTCATGGGAGGCCACCATAGCAGTCTCTTCAACATCATGACATCATCATAAATGCTGCTGGACTGTCTGATGGGCTGACGGTGAAAAAGCCGTCGGGAAGGAAACAGAAGACATTTCAGAGGCTGCAGCAGATTTCTTTGATTTGGGGCCTTTTTCAGCTTTATTGGACAGAGCAGTGAAGATAAGTGACAGCAAAGCAGAGGGAGAGAGAAAGGGGGCGTGGTCAGAATCAAAGCCAGGCCAGCTGCTCTCCACCTCGTGGCACATGGTCACCTGCTCATCCTAGTGAGCTCCACCAGCAGCCCTTTCACACAGTTTACACTGTCAAACACTGTGTGTGGACCTCAGCTAACAATAGGCTACATTTAAGTCTGGACTACATGCTTTTATATTGAGGCAGATTTTTACCTGTTTTCATTCCATCAGCAGCTCAACATCATGAGCAGCTTTGACATAAAGACATCAAACTCAAGCTGACTTTAAACTGGATCTACTTTTAATACAGGGGCTCAAAAACAACCAACATCTTTATTATATATCAGGACAGAAAGTCATTTCATCTCAAATGGAAAACAGCTTTATTTGGAATAATCAGCACTATCAACTGGTTTGGGATCTCCACCAGTTTCATGTGTTGTTGTGTAGCTGAAGCTCTGACTCACATCTCATATGTTCAGCTCTGACATGGCACGTCATGAGCTTTTTAGTCCCACACGAATCACCAGGAGCTCCTCCTCGGTCTGCAAACAGGCTCAGCAGCTCTGATCATTCATTGGAGTCAGCACAGACTGTGGAGACATCTAGTGGTCGTGGAGAGTAGCACCATCAAAGCTCTGCTGGTGAATGTAGTTACTGTAAGGTCTCTGATGCAGCTCTGTGATTGGTGGATTGTCCAAACTAAATCAAGTTTCTTTGTCCTCTGATAAACCATGAAAGGACCGATCAGCTGATCAGCAGTCAGGACATCAGAATTGTGACCAGTGATGGGAATAACCACGTTACTTTTTCAGTAACGAGTAATCTAACTAATTACTATTCCTATCATTACAACGCCGCTACAGTTACTAACAAGAAAACGTGGTCCGTTACTATTTTTCAACAAACAGACGGTTGAAGCTGTCTTCAGTTTACCGCATCTTATATCAGCTGCAGGAAGTAGCTGTAAGTAATCTGGACGCTACAGCTTTAAGCAGCTGCGCGCTCCCATGGACGGTAACAACGATCACTGTCTAGTACAACACCTGGAGCTCAGGGGGCAAAACAATCGCATGAGTGCTGCTGTTTGACTGAGGAAGAATAAAGTAGTCGTGGTAACCAATCACATGACCACTTAAAGACTAAGCAACAAGGTGATATATACCAGTTTATCAACTGTGTCGATAGGCCACATAAAACCAGAGTCAGGATAAAGTGAGACCTCTCTGCTTATGAGCAAAACAACAACAACAACAAAAAAACGGGAAGTTTTAGGAGTGACGGCGAGAGAGAGAGAGAGCAGAGAGCGAGTTTTGAGATGTGAGATTTGTGACGTTTAGCGTGTTTGAAGTGTGTAGTTAATGTGTTGTCTTGTGTAGTTAGTGTGTAGTGTTGTGGACAGTTTTGTGTTGTGGGTCAGAAGAATGAGGTGACTGCTGTCTCCAGGTAGAAACAGGAGTGATACACCTGCTGCTGTCAGACCTGCAGGTATCAGGCTGTGATGTTCTCCTTTATAGTGGACAGAAAATATTTTTTGGAGTGGCACAAATAATTTGTGTGGCATCTTATTGAAGAACAGCTGATTGTTCTGTAAATAGTTTGAAATGTTTTTTAAAAAATCAAGGTTGTTAATTTGGGTTGAACCCAGGACTGTACAGGCGTTGGCTGAATAGCAGTGGTGTTCACCTTAGGGTGTTGGTCAGAACACACAGGACGCATGGTTAAAGGTTATACCGTCTTTACTGTGATTCCTTAGCTTAACAGCACAGTACAGCAACATAGTAATGCAACCGCAGGCTTACAAAGTGGTGAGGGGTGTGGGTGTGTGGTCTGTGAACAGAACATATACAGAATACTGAATATAATAAACATCTAAGTCCTGAATTATGCCCCATTAGCGTTCTTCGAATCTAACCAGAACTACAAATGGGAATTCCTATATGAACATCTACATACACAAGTTTCATACACTACCCCCAAACCCTTACAGTACATGACATTGATTGCCAATACACCCAACAACAATATATCACAAAACACCAAATGGGTTTAGCTTACAGATAGCAAGTATGTAGCATAACAGGTAGCATTAGTAGCATGAACTAGCCACCTAGCGAACAGGTCAATACACATTGCACTTCTACGTCCACTAAATGTCTAAATGGCATAAAAGACTAAAACTGTCCTTTCCAGGCAGGGCCCCACAGCTACTCACAATTCTTTAGTGACGCACACGACTCACACCGTGTGTAGACATCCCATGCTGAGTAAGTCTGCCAGGTGGCTCTTGCTATGTGTTAGCTCCAACGCTGATCACTGGAACATGTGCTGAATAGTGCAACTGTGCTCTCTCACCACAAGGGGGCTCCCCTCCCACAGCTGACAGCCTTTCCAACAAAGGTAAAGGTAAATGGATGCAAATAAATTTATTTTTGCAAACTTATGCATAGGATTTAAAATTGACAATTATATTTGCATTTAAAGTTATGAAATATGATCATTAAACATGTTTGTGGTTGTTACAGTAAAAGAGATAACTTTTTCTACTCTGATTTTATCTTGTTTGTCTGATTTAGATCGATTGTGTTAATACAGTTTGTCAAAATGAAAATATGACTGTAAATTCAGACACGTGAGTTGTGCTGAAAAGGATGATACCGAACAAGGCAAGTAAATAATTTTTAAAGGTCAAATGTGGAGGAAACATCAAAAGTAGTAAAAAATGGCCAATACCCTGGACCCTAGAGGGTTAAACAGTTTTTAAAGTAACGCAATAGTTACTGTTCAAGTAATTAATTACTTTTAGAATATTGTAACTTAGTTACTAGCTCAGTTACTTTTTGAAGAAGTAACTAGTAACAATAATGAATTACTTTTCAAAGTAACTTGCCCAACACTGATGGTGACACGAGTACTGGATCAATTTGACGCTGACCTTTGTTTTGACCTACACGTTCACACCCTGCTTCTTCTTCCAGTTCAAACATGCAAAAGTTCATTGGTTTCCACAGCAGAGACTGACACAGCGCTCCACGCCTTCTCCTCATCACATTTGTGCTTCCTGACGTGCAGCTGCTTCCTAAATTTTGTAACGTTGGGTTGTGCTGCGTGGTTGAGAGGAGGCAGCCAACACCTAGCAGGCTAGTCAGAGAACACACACCCAAACTGGCATCGGTAATCCACGGTGGTTCTTTAATACGCCTTCTCAACAACCATATAAAAGCCCGGCTGAACGGCTGCGGCTCAACAACATAACGCCCAGCGTTCATACAACCCAAGCGTTGCAAACAAAGAGAAAAACAAAAAAAGGTCTCTCCTCATGCACTAGCGTGCAAGCACATGTCCAGAGAATCACAGAGAGAGAGAGCAGTGGCACAACCTGATGACACCATCAACCCTCGACCTGAGTGTCTTAAAGGGACACCACACCATTGTGACTGTTACAACTTCCAGACTCTAACTTCATTCATAGGAGGAGATCCCTCCACTGCACTGCAGACACACTTCACACTTTCATGAATCCTTCTAAGGCCTGATGTGGCTTTGCTTCCTGCTACACGACACATTTATTCACACCTTATGAACCAATCAGGAGCCTCCTACCTGTTCCACAGCGCCTCATTAAACAGGAAGTCAGTGTTCTGGAGCCGACGAGCTGAACTCAGACTTTCACTTATACCACGTCTGATTTCTTTCTTATGTATTTATTGATTTGACCTGCACAGTGATTTATTTCTATATGTAGATGTTGATATTGTGTAACTGAAGCTGTGTCCACGTTTGATCTCAAAGTGACACATGGACTCTGTCTGTGTCCTCAGTTTCCCAGCATGCCTCGCTGTGGAGCTGTATGAGGAGAGCTGTTGTCCTGCTGCCCTGTGAGTTTCCACTTGAACTGGACAGCCCACAGTGGGTGGAGTCGCTCCGACCTCAGACCTCCAACCGTCCACCAGCTTCAAGGAGACGAACTGAAAGATCCAAACCAGCGTTACAGCGGCCGAACATCCATGAAGACTGACGCTCTGGAAACTCAGACCTCAGCCTGAACCTGACCAACCTCCACCGTCTGACAGCGCCACCTAACCTGCTCCGTCACATCATTTAGACTGAGAGATGTCCCACTGCAGGTCAAAGGTCAACATCAAACCAAAACCTGCTGTAGACGATCACAATCACTCAAACTGAACTTTTCATATTGTCACCAGTGTGGGTAAGTTACTTTAAAAAGTAATTAATTACTATTACTAATACTTAGTCATATTGTATTTAAATACTTATCTAATTACTGTGTCAGAAAAGTAACTTAAGTACACATAAGTATTTAACTAAATACTTCTTAAATCCATATAAACCTGAGTGGACAAACAATAGAAATAACTCTTAAATAATAAATACATTTTTAAAGACGGACACTCTACAGTATGCAGCGGTAGCATCTGTTCCACAATGTAGCCTGGCAGGGCTGGACTGGACAAAAAATCGGCCCGGCATTTGACTAGAGACCGGCCCACCAGGTATATAGGAAAAACCATAAAGCCTTTGAATGAAAACAAACGCTGTTGTCACAGTGATGTCACTGTCTTGTTGGTATATATGTATCAGCTAATAAACTTAAACCTTCACCATCCTCCTCTCTGGTATTCTAAACAGTACCGAAAGTAGACTGCTGGTCGAGTTAACCTCCTGAACTATCACAACACATGGTGAAAACTTGAAATTAAGACAGAGAAGACTAGAGGTGAGACATGATCATTACTATACTGAGACAGATTAGATAATTTCATAAACCATTCATTGCCACATCAATAAGGCAAATATTTTTCTAACATGGCAACCTTAAAAAGTGAAAGGAGATAGAAAGACAGGTGAGAAAGAAAACTAATTGACTTTGATGGCATTTACACACAGTACTGGTACAGTATCTAGAAAATGTGGAAAAAGCTGGCATCATAAACAGTACTTAGCTACTTCTGAAGAAATTATGATGGGATCCTAAAAAATACTAGTACAATAATGGATTTCTATACATTTACATCAGATGAAAACGTTGTTGTAAGATTCAGAGCGATAAACAAACAAGAGAGAAAAGCTGATCAGCTGATCAGTTTCATGATTGAAGTAGAAACAGAGAGAGAGGAAGAGAAGAAGAGGCAGCTGTGCAGCAGACACAGAACTGCAGCTTTGTGTCTTTTTCATTGTAGCTGAAATACGGACAACTGTGTTCCTTTTCACCTCAATACGAAACGCGTAATATTTTCTCTGTATACCAGACGATTCCGTTTTTACGGGACGGTTGGAAACTCTAATAACTAACCTTATAAATAAGATAAAAGTTCAAAACCAAGAAACCCCCCATCGGCCATAAAACGAAAAATCACCATCGGCATACCGGGCACTGCAGTCATTTTTAAGCTCACCTTCAGACGCTTTCTGTGCTGTTTGCTGCTTAGCAGGAGTTGCCCCGGTGTATCCATGGATGATGACAAGAATCACTCAGAATTGTTCGTCTATGCTCTGTTCAGGCGCTTCAGTATTACTCGCGCTATTACAACAGCCGATAGCACAAAGGCACAATTGCTGTAATGTTCTTGTCTGCTTGTTTCAGAAAAGTGAAGAGACGGGAATATGTCCATGTCATAAACAGCCACTCGCTTCAGCCGAGTCCGACATCTTCCGCTGTAGAATACGACATGCAGCAAACTGGCGCCAAAGACGTGCAGCTGCACACAGCGATGTAAAGCGGCAGAGTTTTACTTTTACGTTAGAAGATAAATTAATGAAATAAATAATGATATTCAGCGAGTTTAATTATTTACATGTAACGCAAGTACATTGTAGTAACTGTATTTAAAATACCTAAAAATGAACAGTAATTAGTTACTCTACTTTTTCAGTGGAAAAGTAATTTAAATACAGTAACGCGTTACTTAGTAACGCGTTACACCCAACACTGATTGTCACAATAAGCATGCTCGCTTCACCATTTTAAATCTGAGCAGATTCTTTAATTCATTACATTCAGTCAAGGTCACCTGACAATTTGTTTCTCTACAGAACCATTTCCATCCTGGGCCACAGCTCTGTTGGTTCTGCTGGTTCTGCTGGTTCTCCTGGTTTGCTGGTTCTGGTGGTTTCTCCTGGTTCTCCTGATTCTCCTGGTTCTCCTGGTTCTTTCATCGTCTCTGGAGGTCTTTTTATTTCATTTCCGGCACTATTTTAAGTCAGGTGAGTGTCTCCTACTACACTACCCATAATGCCGATGTTAGCAGGTAGGGGTGGGTTTTGATTAGTGATTAAATCGATCCTAGCTTGGATAACATCATATTGATCATTAAAATCCTGAATCGATGTTTAAATATAAATGTATTTGAGCTGAAACGTCT